>NW_006921700.1:1232512-1260828 GCF_000298275.1 Orycteropus afer afer | reverse complement strand
TTGCACTTCCTTCCTACTTTGAGCAGTGGTTTAAGTTACTCTTCCGTCTGATCAGATTCCCATTGAAATCAGAAAAGAGTGAGGTTATGCCAGTGACATCATAATTACCAAACTTCATTTCCTTTCCAAATGAGATAAACAATTGACTTAATTAATGCTTGCTTTAAGAAATCAAGAATTTTTTCATTAAAAAGAAAAGTCTTAAATGTCTAGATTAGTAAGCAATATCATAAATGATTTGTGAATAGAACAGAAGCCAGAGGAAGGTTGGTTGTGGTGTATTACAGATAGAGAAGGCAACTCATTTTTTGTAAATCCAGGAGTATAATAGTGTTCTTGAAAATAAAACAATCTTATGTTTTAAAAATATAAGAAAAAGTTCCAAATTGGACTGATACTGAGATTTTGTGTTTTTTTTTTTTGGCTAGTAGATGCCATATTGATAGCACAGTGTTGCTAGATCTTTTAAATTTCCTCACTTTCCACATCACATCTCATTTAAAATATTTGCCTGTTCAGTTTTCATTTTCCCAGACCTTAAGCATTATGCCATTATCTGTACTGGTGCTGATAAATACTAACTTTCCAGTTTTCAGCATTTTCTTGAGCCTGGACTTTTGGGATCTTACTCTGAAAGCTCAATCTTCAGAGAGGTAGATTGAGTGACCAGGGGTGAGCCAACATGCTTTTGGAAAAGTTATGATAGGCCAGAATTTAGTAGGATTTTGTTGGCATTTGAAGAATATTTGTAAAAAAACAGGCCACTAAAATTAGATAGACATTACTTGAGATAGAATAATTTTGAACTTCTTCAAGTTAAGGTTTAACTTTATAGATAAAGTTTAGGAACCCCCCCCCCCAAAAAAAATTGATGGGCCATGACTGAGTGTCTATTTTTGCCCATCTTCGTAGTTGTGATTATAGATATAATGGGTCCTTCATTTACTCTATGAAACCATAGGATTGCATCTAAATATGTACCGTATTAATGTCTTCTTGTTCCTCCAGGTCAGCCTGCCAGTATACTGGCAGGCAGCCATAGTGAAGGACTGTTGCAGATAGCTTCAGGGCCTCAGCCAGGACAGCAGCAGAATGGATTTACTGGTCAGCCAGCTACTTACCATCATAGTATGTACATGCTTTTTAAAGTCTTTTAAATAGTTGAGAAAAATAGGCAGCCTTTGTAAAAGCAAATTAATCCATGTGGGCCTTAATTTTTAGACAGCACTACCACCTGGACTGGAAGTAGAACTGCACCATACACACCTAATTTGACTCACCACCAAAACGGCCATCTTCAGCACCACCCGCCTATGCCGCCCCATCCCGGACATTACTGTAAGCTCTTGTTTTTGTTGTAAGGTCTTTTTCTTTTTAAAGGCTTTTTTTTTTTTTTTAAAGTGTTTACATCTTTTATTCATCCTACAATTTACTTTAACTATATGATTAATCCTTTTCAGTATTTTTTTTGGTAAACAGTGTGTTTTCATATCTTTGTTTTAGAATAGTGATGTTTACTAAATACATTTCTGTTTCTGTTGTTAATGTCTCATTAGCACCACATTGATTTCCATTCATTTGTTTGTTTGCTTTGTATATGTCCAATTGCATATATATCTATCTTGTATATCCACCCTGAGTGGATTGAAATCCCTGCAGTGCCAAGATCTCAAGATCTCCCTCACCATGGTATCTAGCATATAGTAGGCACTCAGATGTTGAATCTATTGATAATCTATGATTGGAAACAATCCCTTACTAATAACCACAGCCTGTGGTTTTCTGGCAAAGTGGGAGTATCATTCATTTGGCTTAATAAAATGAAGAAAATGCTTTCATATATATTAAATCCCTTTCCTTCTCATTATGTGATTGATATCACCAAAGAAATGTTATAAAATACAGAAAAGTGTCAGCAGAAAATAAATACTACCTACAACCCTACCACTCAGAGATTTCCACTTGCAGTATTTTGGCATGTTTTTCCTTCCAGTTATATAAATGGTTATCTATAAATTGGGTGGTAGGGAGGGGTGAGGATCATACACTGTGTGTGTGTGTGTGTGTGTGTGTGTGTGTAAAATTGCATCCTGCCCTTTTCTAGTTATGTTACTGTTTCTCCGTGTCTTAAGAGAATATAATTTTTAATGGCTCCCTGGGACAGCATAGTGGTTAAGGGTGTGGGATTTATAGCTTTAACTACCTTTGTGAACATTGACAAGTTATTTAGCCTCCTTAAGTCTAAGAGGGGAGCTCTGGTGGCATAGTGCCTAAGGCATGTGACTGCTAACCAGAAGGTTGGCGGTTCAAATCCACCAGCCACTCCTCAGAAGGAAGGTTGGACAATCTTTTTCCCATAGTGATGTCGCCTTGGAAACCCAAGGAGGGGTTGCTGTGAGTCAGGTTCAACTCGATGGCAGTGAGTTTGGTTTTTTTGGTTTAAGTCTAAGAGTAGTAATCATAGAATCTCCCTTGAGTAGTGAGAAGTAAATATCATAACTGAGTGAGATGTTTAGCACAATGCTTTAATACTTAAAAAGCTCTCAATTGTGATAGCAACTATTCCATTATATATATGTATGTATCTTTAATAGACTGAACACTTGTCTACAGAATGGAACTAACCATTTGAATTACTGTTATACATTGTATTATAAATTACACAGTATTATATGTTTCATGAGTAATTTATAATCTGTGTTAAATAATTGCATGCAAAAAACTTTGTAAATTGCTTAACTGTACCTTACATAGCACTCAAATGTAAGCTATTTTTTATCAAATATCTATTAAAGTAATTCAAGAGTATTTGCTTATTGTAATCATAAAATAATTTTAACAAAGCTGTTAAGTTCTTAAGACATTTCATAAGCTTCATCTAAACAACTCTTAAGGCATGATAGTTATATTTAAGTAAGGTTTATTAAAAGTTTTGACATTGGAAAACTTTTAATAAATAAATGCAGGATTTTTATTATCTTTTCTTTAGGGCCGGTTCACAATGAGCTTGCATTCCAGCCTCCCATTTCCAATCATCCTGGTAAGTATAAAATCCTGGGAAGGGTAAATGTGCCTTACATTTAGATTACTTTATGGTAGTTGCAACAGGCATGCACATAGAGGTTTTAATATAGTTAATAGGTTATCAGCTTTTCAGAGAAATGTAATACTTGTTGTGACATGAGTTAATAAACATTTTGAGAGTAGCCCATATAGCCATGCATAGACTGTCTATATTTGATTCATTTTAACTGTCTCCAAAAGAAAAGACAAAAACTGTGTTTTCAGCTAAAATACAAAGAACCAAAATTTTGTTTTAAGTGTTAACTGTGTAAATGTGCAGCAGAAGAAAACTAGTTTTCAAAATAGAACACTTGTACAATTGTAGCTTAGAAAGCAAAAGAAGACGTTTTAGTAGATGCTGAAAGAAAACTAGTTGACTATACCTGCCTTAGGTAATAGATTAAAGAATCTGTTTAATTGAAACTGACAAACCACTTGATTAAATTAGTCCAGACAAGTCAATAGCTAAGTTGTTATTGTTGTTGATATGTGCCGTCGAGTTGGCCCCGACTCATAGCGACCCCTCCTTGGGTTTCCAAGGCAGTATCACTACGGAAGCAAGATTGCCCAACCTTCCTTCCGAGGAGTGGCTGGTGGGTTTGAACCACCAGCCGTCTGGTTAGCAGGCAAGTGTCTTAGCCACTATGCTACCAGAGCTCCCCAATAGCTAAGTAGCTTCCTCAATTTATAATTTGTATATAATTTTAAAAGTACAGCAGTAATAAGATAGGGAAAGTTTAGAAATAGAAAAAATAAAATAACCCAAGGTCTTTTATATCACAAACATAAGATTTTAATTTTTTTCCCCTTGTGGCCATTTCATAGCTGTTTATCTTAGCTTAAAAAGCTATAAATGTTATTTCAGTTAATTGCCTTAATTTTTCTATAACCATAAACTCAATTTTCCTCCTAATTAACCCCCCCAAAAAAACCACTTTTTTTTTTTTTAATGAAGAATTTAAAACATATACCAAATACCAGAATAGTTGAAGGAGTCCTTCATGTTCTCATTCCTCAGTGCCAACTGTTATCAGCAGCCAATCTCGTTTCATTCATATGCTAACCTGCTTTCCTCCTCCTGTTCTATTTTGAAGCATGCCCAGCTTATATGTGAGCCTTTCAGTGTGTATTTGATAGTATCCGTAACGATCACTCCCTGAACAGACCTGCACAGTTTATTAACCAGTGTTCTGTTGTTAATTATTTATGTTGACTTCAATTTTTCTTCTAGCTATGCACCACCACCACCCCCAAAGGAAAAAATTGAGGAAAGATCTTTGTGCTCGTAACTTCTCTCATATTTCAGTTTAAGAGATTTACAGAATTTCTGGATCACCTGCCAGATTGCTTTACAGTGACAGCGTGTTATGAAAATCAGTTTTACCATACCCACCAGCAGGAGATGTGAGAGTTTCATACATTTTTTTTTTTTTTTCTGATTTAGGAGGCAAAATGACATTTGTTTTAGTTAGGAGAAAAGTGCTACTGGTGAGGCAGACATTTAAAAAAATTTATTAGTTATATTTACTAGATACATTACGTTTTTTTTAGTGGATTGTTTATATGTACTATTTGAATATCTGTGGTTTTAAACATTTTTTGTGAGTCAAGGGGTCTTGCCTTTTTATAAACATTTTTATTTTGAGAAATGTAATATATAGAAAAGTACATACAACAAATACTCAGTTGAATGCATGACGTTCAAGCCAACATCTATGTAACTACCACTCAGATTGAGAACTTGAACATCTACTTGCAGCGCCCCAGAAACCCCCCTCACCCCTTGTTCTTTTAAAGTGATGACTACATCCGTAAATAATCTAATAATTTGGTTTTGGTTATTTTTGGAATTATGTCATTAGAATCATAGTATCAGAATCTTAACTTCTGTGTGTGTGTGTGTGTCAGTCAATCTGTTGTGCTGAGAGGGGGAATCTAGAGAATCAGGAATGAGAATTTTTTGTGGGCACTGAGACAGCATCACTGAGACACAGTTGTGGCCCTTGGCTGTGAGGAGGTCTCTGTTCATAGAACCAGTGGGAGATAGGCTGCAGGAGCAAGGGTAGTCAGGGCTCTGAAGAAAGCTCTGCCCTGGATGGGGCAGTGAGGCGGGGGTGGTGGCATTTAGCCAATCACACAAACTCAGTCATGGACTCAGCAGTTACCTTTGGTGCCTGGATGGCTTTATTTCATTCAGCTCATGCTAGAACTGGTGTTGAGGACTACCAACTCCTGGTGGTTAATGAATAACGTTATCTAGTTACGAGCACATGCATCTGTAGCAACCTGCATTGACTTCACAGCCTCTGCTTTGAGTAGGAGAACAGGAGGGAGTGAGGAGTGAGGCTGATCCTGGAAAGGACTCTGTCTAGATGGTTGTGGGTGGGGAAGTGCCTTTAATGGAGTCAGCCAGTTAAACTGAAAAAGTCTTTTGGCTGTGAATATTAATAAAACCTGGTGGAGTTTTGCCACCAAACTATTCTTCATTTCTCCTCGCATACTGTCAGAAGAATATTCTAACTGGTGTCCCTGTTAGGAGAACTTCTGTTCCAAGTACCTCTTCTCACATTGGCAGTTAATCTGTACTGCTACTCAGAGTATTTCTTCTAAAATTTGAGTCTAATTATGTCATTTCCCTGCTGAAGATCTTGAAGTGATTCCCATCGGCATTGCTTAGCCATAGTTTACAGTCCAAGTTCCTTGGCAGGGCAGGAGAGTCTCTGTTCCTGGTCTCTACCTGCTGCTCTACTCCCATTTTTTGCTATTCCCTTAGTGCTTGAACTATCTTGAACCACTTACCTAAGCTTGCTAGGCTGTATTGTGCCTCCATGCTTTTTTTGCAAGTCTTACTGTCTGTACATATCTGGTATTACATTGTTTTATTATGCAACAGATTACCCCAAAACTTGGTGGGTTAGGGTATAACAACAGTAACTATTTACTGTCTCCCTTGGTTTCTGTGGGTCAGGGATCTGAGAGTGGCTTAGGTGGGTGGTTCTGGCTTAGGATCTCTTGAGGTTGCAGTAAAGATATTGGCCAGGGCTGCCATCATCTAAAGGCTTTACTTGGGCTGCAGGATTTATTTTCAAAGTAATTCACCCACATACTTGGCAAGTTGTGTTGAATATGTGATAGGAAGCTTCAGTTGCTTTCCACGTGGACCTCTCCATAAAGCTGTTTGAGAGCCTTCACAGCATAGTAGTTAGCTTTCTCCAGAATGAATTATCAGAGAAAGAGGAGTATGTGTGTGTGTCTGTGTGTATGTGTAGAAACTTCAGTGTCTTAAGATCTAACTTTAGAAGTCACATCATCATCTGTCCACCATTCTCTTCTAGTAAGTGTAGGAGGGGACTGCCCACAAGGACAGGAATATCAGGACACAAGAACCCTTGGGGACTGTCTTGAGCTCTGGCTACCACATATCTCTACCTTCTAAATGTGGCAAATTCTCCAGTCATTTAAAATGATTTTAAATTGTGTATTCAAACAAATACACAAGTACATCTTCAAAGTTAAATTGTAGTGGTTGATATGAATAGACTTCATTAAAAATATCTCTTGCTATAGCATATATACAGATGGGACAAGTGACCTTCACCCAAGAGATCAAGTGAGGGTCCCTGTTCACACCCACTGAGAAGTTAGAGTGTGCTTAACCTTTACTCAGGGCTGGATGGCTGGCTTGCTTGTGCTATTTATCTCAAGCAGGATCTATGAAAATATGGCATGGATTGATGTTACGTAAGAACACTGCCCTGGAATGCATCAGTATGTTTTAAAAAAGGGAAGTCTAATCGACATAGAAAATATTGCATTCAGTCAAATGAACGTTGTAGTAAAATAATTTATTTTAGGTTCTGACTATTTCCAATCTTTAAATTCTCAGTTGATGTCCTTCGCAGTAAAAATCAAATTCCAGATTTTTTTAAATGACTTCAGAGTTTAGAATTTCAAAAATAGTGCTAGGTATTGAGCTGAAAAACAGAAGACTTAAACATTCCTACTTTTTAGTGCATTGTGTCATTTTAATCCAATTCCTTTGGTGCTTTTCATATTCCTCTCCCCTCCCATCCTCCTTTTCTTGTAGGAAAGCTTTATCTTACATTGAAAGTGAAAAGCCTTGGGTCATTCTCACATGGATGGATGTTCTCTCCTATTTATCTCCTATAGCTCCTGAGTATTGGTGTTCCATCGCTTACTTTGAAATGGATGTTCAGGTAGGAGAGACATTCAAGGTTCCTTCAAGCTGCCCCGTTGTCACTGTTGATGGATACGTGGACCCTTCTGGAGGAGATCGCTTTTGCTTGGGTCAACTCTCCAATGTTCACAGGACAGAAGCCATTGAGAGAGCAAGGTATTGATTGTACAGTTAGATAGTTACTTCAAAAATGGAGCACAGTACATTGTCTTTTATTTGCAGTCCTACTTTTCACTGTAGATTGTGAGAGTTCTTAAGTATAAATACGTGCCATCTTAAAAAGTCAGAATTTGTGAACATTCCATTTTAACTGTAGATGTTTATTATTTAACATATAGTGATTAAAGGTGGCCTTTTTTTAAAAAAAATTAGGGTTCTGTGTTTTTAAAAAGTAACTGCGTCTTTTGGAATTTAGTTTGGAAACTGTCATTTCCTCTGATTGTATATTATTTCTATAAAGGTATTGTAAGGAAATAGTACAAAATGAGGGCAGATGTATGTGTGTACAAAGGTGTTTCCCACAGTGTTACTTATAATGTTGGAAACTGATAATAAAAGCGGGGAGAACCCAAACCAGTGGTTGTCAAGTCAATTCTGACTTGTGGCGACCCTGTGTTTGCAGAGTAGAACTGTGCTCCGTGGGATTTTCAAGGCTGTGACTTCTCAAAAGCAGATTGCCAGGTCTTTCTTCCAAGGTGCTCTATGTGTTTGAACTGCCAGTCTTTCAGTTAATAGTCAATCACGTAATCCTTTGGTGCCACCCAGGAACTCCTAATAGAAGAGAAATGGTTAAGTAAATGATAATAAACTAAATATTTCATTGGGAGCTCTGGTGGTATAGTGCCTAAGACATCTGACTGCTAACCAGAAGGCTGGCGGTTCAAACCCACCAGCCACTCCCTGGAAGGAAGATTGGGCAATCTACTTCTGTAGTAATACCTCCTCAGAAACCCAAGGAGGGGTCGCTAAGAGTAAGACTTGACTCGACGGCAGTGGGGTTTGGTTTTTGGTTTAAATATTTCATTGCTCTTACATATTCAGAAACATTAGTAAAAACTTCACATAGTGGAATCAAAATGCTTAAAATGATGTATTACAGGAAAGCATACATAATTTTAGGTACTATATAATGCCTAAAGGAAGTGTGTGTGCATGTGCGTGTGTGTATTTATATTTATAAAAGCGGGTCATCTTGGCTCTCTCACTAGCTGTGTGACTGGCAGATTGCTTAATCTCTAAGCCAGTGAGCACTGTCTAATAGAATTGAAATTTAAATAGTCACGTGTCTATGGGATATCGATTTGGACAGCAAAGCCGTAGGCTATCGTTTCTTCATCTGTATAATAGGAATAACAGCACTTACCTCATTGAGTTGTGAGGGTTAAAGGAGACTTCATGTTAAGTGGTCCTGACACATAGTAAGAATACATATGGAATCATCATCATTATTTATGAATAGAAAAAGAAGGAAATACATCAGAATGTTAATAATGCTTATCTTTTGTTTCTGGTGTTATGTGATGTCCTTTCTTTTAAATTTTTCAATATTGGCATGTTGTATCATCTAAAATTTATTTTTAAATATTTATCAGTTGAAATGTAATTCCATTTTTCTCCCTAAGGTTGCACATAGGCAAAGGTGTGCAGTTGGAATGTAAAGGTGAAGGGGATGTCTGGGTCAGGTGCCTTAGCGACCATGCAGTCTTTGTACAGAGTTACTACTTAGACAGAGAAGCCGGACGTGCGCCTGGAGATGCTGTTCATAAGATCTACCCAAGTGCATATATAAAGGTTAGTTGCTCTTTACTTGAATATTTTAGACTTAGGAAGCTCTGTTTACTGTTAAAGGGTTGGAGTAGAGGTAGTAGGAGTAGACAAATGTCTCATTGTGTATTAATCAGAAATTGTGTTTGAGTATAAAACACATTTCCTGGGATTTGTTGATGTGATCTGTTACCTAGTTTTGTGGTTGCATTCATTTCCTAGTGGGTTTTTTTTTTTTTTTTTTTTTTTATGACCAGAAGAGCTCTGGTGGTATAGTGCCTAAGGTATTTCACTACTAAGCAGAATGCTGGTGGTTTTTAGCAAATTTGTTAAATTTTTTAGAGTAATACAAAGGCTCTTGAAGAAAATACTAATTCAGTGGAACTCCAAACTGTATTCCTGTCACATGAAATTTGGAAGGATCAGATTCTAGAATTTTCTTTTAGCCAATCTTAGGGAAGATGATCCTAAAATTAATGGCTTTTCGTAAGAGCCTGAGAAATGAAAGATTCTTCAGCATGAGGATTTTGTAAGGCTAGTTATTTTATAGTAAATGAATTGTGTATTATATCACTTTGCAAATTAAACCTGAGATAATTTTAGTAATATTAGATATGTAACACATTTCAGTGTTAGTTTATAATTTACACTTTTTTTTGGGAAAAGATAGCTATCATTAAATAGCCTAAATGTATTTTTAATTCCATGTTTTCACATTCCTTTTAAACATCTTCTTTGCCACCTATTTTATTTTTATTTTTTATTACTATTATTTTTTTATTTATTGTGATTTGGGTGAAAATTTACAGAGCAAATTCACTTTCCATACAGCAGTTCACATATGCTTTGTCTCATAACACTGACTACAATTTACCACAATGCAACAGCTCCCCTCCCACTTCCTCCCCATAGTTACCTCTTCCCAGTGTCCATCCTTCCATACTCTCCTGCCCCCTGAGCTGTCTCCCTGTGCATAAGCAGCCCTTCCTTCTCCCAGGATTGTTCTCTCCATGTCACCTATTTTAAATTAGTGAAATTAACTGTACCTCATTACTTATTCCCGGGACATTGCATGTTGTTTGTTTTAGTGCACCTTCAAGTCGATTCCAACTGATAGTGACCCTGTGTGACACAGAAGAACTGCCCCATAGAGTTTCCTAGGCTGTCATGTTTATGGAGGCAGAATGCCACATCTTTTCTCCTGCAGAGCTGCTAGTGGGTTCAACTGCTGATCTTCCCATTAGCAGCTAGTTGCTTAACCATTACACCACCAGGGCTCCTGGACATTACTTAGGATACAAACAATATAGCCACATAATGTCTGTTGTTGGATGCCATC
This sequence comes from Orycteropus afer afer, assembly GCF_000298275.1. Lineage (NCBI taxonomy): Eukaryota > Metazoa > Chordata > Mammalia > Tubulidentata > Orycteropodidae > Orycteropus > Orycteropus afer. Next base: position 1,250,464 of record NW_006921700.1, on the reverse strand, counting down.
AAGTTGATTCTGACACACAGTGACCTCATGTGACAGAGTACAGTTGCCCTATAGGATTTTCTTGGTTGTAATCTTTACAGAAACAAATTGCCAGGTCTTTCTTCCATGGAGCTGCTGTGTGAGTTTGAACTGTGAACCTTTTCAGTTAACGGCCTAGTGCTTAACTGTTATGCCATGAAAAAAAATAAATAAAAACTCCCATCAAGTCAATCCCAATTCATAGCGACCCCTCTTTGGGTTTCTGAGGCGATATCTCTATGGAAGTAGATTGCCCAGTCTTCCTTCCAAGGAGTGGTTACCAGTCATATGCAAGGTTCCTTTAATAATGTCTAGGAAAATGGAATTGCTTGATTGCCTCACAGCAGCAAGCCTAATACCTCATTTTTCGTCACCACAGGTCAATTAAAGGATATTGGGATCTTTTTATTTAATGGAACTTTTAAACATACCAAGTATAGAGAAAATACCAAACCCCTGCGTACCCATCATCCAGCTTCAACAGTCATCAGCATTGTACCAATCTTTGTCAGTGCATTTGTCCTCTGCCTTTTTTTTTCCCTGGAGTAATTTAAAATCAATTCCAAACATACTAGTTTACCCATAAAATATCCCATACGAATTGCTTATCAATAAAGACTTATAAAATTCATAATCACAGTGCTGTTTCTCATACCTAACAAAATGAACTGTAATTCTGTTACATTGTTGACAGTAGAGGATCAGTTATAATTTTGGTCTGTTAAGACAGTAGACTGGATAAGTTGGTTATTAAACAATACATATGGCATGATCCTATTTTTGTAAAAGAAGTAATGTGATGGATAGTTGTATTTGTTTATATATACCTGTAAGTTTGGAATAGTGTATACAGGTCTTACCAGAACTTATCTCTAGAAAGTGAGGTTATCTTTACTTGTATTTTCTAGTTTTTCCACAAGGGATTTTTATATGTTGTTGTTTGTGCTTCCCTGTCTGCCTCCCCGCCGCCCCCACAAATGCCATTGGATTGCCTCATATGCTTTGTAATATATCTGAATCTGTTGGCAAGCTTGTCTTCAGAGAATTAATTCATTTTACGTTTATTTTCTCCTCCCTGTCATTGTTGCTCCCTGAAGGGTAATCTTGCTTTAGCCTGGCACCCTGGGAATCTCAGAACCAATTTTTACATTTAGGATGTTGGGGAATTTTGTCCCTTGAGGACATTGAGTTCTGATCTCCAGGTATGCTCAGGGCTAATTCCCATTGCATAGGTTTTTCTGCTGCTTACCTGTGCCATGGGCAAGTATTTTATTCCTAGGTGTACTTCTGACTTGACTGTCAAAGTATCTTGCCAACACTTGATTTCTGGGCTGGTGTACAGTTGTGGCCCCCAGAGAGCCTGGCTTTGGTTTCTTTCCATATTATTTCCAGCAAGTTGAATTCCTAGGCTCTATCCTAGGTTTTTCACCATACGTATTCAATCTATATGCTGAGCAAATAATCCAAGAAGCTGGACTGTGTGAAGAAGAATGTGGCATTAGGATTGGAGGAAGACTGGTTAACAGCCTGTGATATGCAGATGATGAGACAACTTGCTTGCTGAAAGTGAAGGGGACTTGAGGCACTTAACTAAGATCAAAGACTACAGTCTTAAGTGTGGAGTACACCTCAACATAAAAAAAATCCTCACAATGGGACCAGTAAGCAACATGACTATAAATGAAGAGAAGATTGAAGTGCCAGGGGTTTCATTTTACTTGGATCCACAGTCAACACCCATGGAAGCAGCTGTCAAGAAATCAGACACTGTATTGCATTAGGCAGATATGTTGTAAAAGACTTTAAAGTGTTCAAGAGCAGAGATGTCACTTTGAATAGTAAGTTATGCCTGATCCAAGCCATGGTATTTTTAATCACTTCTTATACATGTTAAAGCTGGACAATGAATAAGGCAGATAGAAAAAGAATTCATGCATTTTAATTGTGGTGTTTGTGAAGCATATTGAATATACCATGGACTGCTAGAAGAATGAACAAACCTCTCTTGGTAGAAGTACAGCCAGAATGTTCCTCAGAGGCAAGAATGACCCGACTTTATCCTTTATACTTTGGTCATATTGTAAGAAGGAACCAGTCTCTGGAGAAGGATATCATCTTTGATAAGGTAGGGGGTTGGCAGAAAAGGAGAGGACCCTCAACCAGGTGCACTGAGACAGTGGTTGCAACGACGGGCTCGAGCATAGCGAAGACTGGGGGGCTGGGCAGTGTTTTGTTCTCTTCTGCATAGGGTCGCTGTGAGTCGGCATTGACTTGACAGCCCCTGCCACCACCACCCTAGGTTTTGGTTTTAGTATCCGATGTATACTCCTGTCTTTAATCCTTGCTCTTCGTTTTTTTTTCCTGTCTTTAGTCCTTGCACTTCATGAATTTTTGCTCAGTTTGTGTGTTTGTCTTTTGAGTATTAAGATTTTTCTTATTTTCAAGGGTATGTATTTTAACATCTTTATTGAGATCCAGTTCACCCATTTTAAAGTGTATAAGTCTGTAGTTTTTAGTGTAGTCACAGAGTTGTGCAGTCATCACCACTGTCAGTTTTAGAATATTTTCATCATCTCAGAAAGAAACCTTGTACACTTTAGCTATGACCCCACAAGTTCCTGCACCCCATGCCCCAGCCCTAGACAGCCACTAATTTGTTTCTATACATTTGGCTGTTCAGAGCATCTCATATAAATGGAATCATATGTGACCAACCAGCTTTAGCTCAGCATAATATTTTCAGGTTTCATCTGTGCTGTAACATGTATCAGTACTTTGTTCCTTTTATTGCCAAAATATTCCATTATTTGGATAGACCACATTTTGTTTATTCATCAGTTGATGGATGTTTGGGTTGTTTCCACTTTGTGGCTGTTACGAACACTGCAGCTGTGAACATTCATGCACAAGTTTTGTGTGGATGTAGGTTTTTGTTTTCCTGGGTATATACCTAGGCGTGGAATTGCTGAATTACAGACTCTGTGTTTAGCTTTTTGAGGACCTGCAGACTGTCTTCCAGAGTGGTGTACCATTTACATTCCCACAGCAGCATGTGAGGGTCCATTCTCTCTGCATCCTCATCAACATTTGTTAGTGTTTGTGATTCTGGGTTTAGCCATCCTGGTGGGTGTGAAGTGGTACCTCATTGAGCTTTTGATTTGCATTTTTCTGATGACTAAAGATGTCAAGTCAAGTTTGTGTTAAGAAAAGAGAACAGAGAGTAACTTCTAAACGGCAGGTGATCCCCACTTAAATTTATTCCAGATTACGATATATCATATTGCAGTTCTTGTCTCCAGCTGAGGCAGTTTACCAAAACTTAATGCAGTCTCATATTCAGGTGCCCAGCAGTGTACCAGCAGTGCTGTTTCTCATTTTGGGTTTCTGTTTTCTTGATGTGATTTCATCCGAGTGCTGATAACTTGTGTGCTCTTCACTTGTGCTTCTGCATGAAGCTAATGCTGTCCCGGAGCCGATTCTGACGCGTCGGCAACCCCGTGAGTGCAGAGTAGAACTGCTCCGAGACTCTGGGACCTTTCAGAGGCAGATTGCCAGGTCTCTGTTAGTAGCTGTCTCTGAGTGGGTCCACACGACCAACCTTTGGCTATTAGTTGAGTGCTTAACCGTTTGTGCCTCACAGGGAACCTGCTGATATTGATTCAAACTGCTGCTCTATTGCATTTAAGCTTTGTGAGAGAAAAATGCCAAAATTGGACTCCAGGTTGAAGGACTGTATCCTGATAATATTGACTGTGAACTACTTAAGACATTCACCTGTGTTAAGTAATAGGCTTGTAATAAGTGTATGTGAGAATAACCATAGGAAATATGGTTAAATAAATGAAAGCAGAGTCAAGGTGTTGATTAGCTCAGGAGTGTTGGTCAGAAATGTATTTTGGATCTGACCCAAGATGCATGTTGAATGCCTTCCATTACTTTGAACTGTGTTTATCAATAACTCGGTCAAATTCTGAAAGGTCTTATTTTAGTGATGTTCTTAATTTTACTCTCCAGTGTGACAGATGAAATCTGTTATGGTCTACTGGATCAGTGATAATGTGAAGGCAACAGGGGACCCCACGTTTCAGTTAGTAGGGTAGCCAGACCATCTTAACTTCTTTCTTTCTTTCTTTCTTTTTATTGTGATTTGGGTGAAAATTTACAGAGCAAATTCACTTTCCATACAGCAGTTCACATACACTTTGTCTCATGACATTGACCACAACTTACCACAATGCAACACCTCCCCTCCTACTTCCTCCCAATAGTTACCTCTTCCCTGTGTCCATCCCTCCATGCACTCCTTCCCCCTGAGCTGTCTCCTTGTGTATAAGTAGCCCTTCTTTCTCCCATGATTGTTCTCTCCAAGGAGTATATCTTCCTCAGGTAAACTCATGTGCCTGTCTATTGTTTGGCTGGAAACCACAGGCATGGGTTCAATTCCAGACATGAAGAGCAGCTAGGGGCCATAGTGTCAGTGGTTCCACCAGGCTCTATCAGACCAGCAAATCTGGTCCCCCCCCCCCTTTTTTTCTCCAAATGATTTTGAGTTTTGTTACACATTGTTCTTCCTTTCTATCCAGGATCTCCATAGATCCCCTCCCTTCCAAGTGGTTGCCAGTAGTAGCTGGGTACCATCTAGTTCTCCTGGTCTTGTAGTCATATAGGCTGCAGGTCGGATGGTGTAGCAGTTGCTAGGACTAATTATTTCCATGAATTTTTGTTTTTTTTCATTCTTCTATGCTGTGGATGAGGAGAGACCCATCGTTGCATCTAGATGGCTGCTTACAAGCTTTTAAGATCCCAGTCGCTACTCGCCAAAGTAGGAGGTGGAACAATGTTTTGTGTAGTATGTTATGCCAATAGAGCTCAATGTCCTCTGCGACTATGGTCCTGAGCCCACCAGTTCAACTACTCGGACCCTCTGGGTAGCTGGCTGTGACCAAGAAGTGACTACAACCTTGCCTCTTGTCAGCTCTATTGTACACCTGGGAATTCAGATCATACACACAAACTTATAGGACCATTGTCTGCCAACCCATTACATGTTCTTGGGTACACTCCCTGCTTCATAGACATACTTAATAGTTCAGCCTGTCCACCCATCTATCCACCTGTATACCCATGTTTGTCTTCACTTGACAATGCCATATTATATGTGCAGAAGGGTTCATCTTTGTTTTCTGTACCTCCAATGTACGTCTTTCTCTTCCTCAATGCCACTGTATTGATCACTCACATTTGGTACATGCCGTCAAAGTTCTTTGATTGTGGTGCTTTAGTTACATAGTGCACTGCATAAGGAAGGGCTGCTGATGTGCTCACTGAGTCATTTTTACTACATCTGCAGATACAGGTCAAAATGTTTCTAGTTTTACCTTTGTGGTTACCTGTATTACGTGCTGCTGACGTTAGAGTATATTCAAGCTAAAAAAGGAGTACTTGCGCTTTTGTACAGCATATTGTAGAGAAGCCCATGTGTGAGGATCATGCGGCTCTGTTGGCATAGTGGGTAAGGCACTTAGCTACTAACTAGGTCAGCAGTTCAGATTCACCAGCCGCTCCACAGAAGGAAGATGGGCGATCTACTCTCATAAAGATTTATAGCCTCAGAAACCCAGTGGTGGTCACTGTGAGTCGGAATCAACTCGATGGCGTGAGTTTGGTTTTGGTTTTTTGGTTATGGTGAGGAATAGACTATGTTGAAAGGATATTTGAACTGTAGTTATTTTTATAGTTGAAAGGATATTTGAACTCTCGTTATTTTTACTTATTTTCTTCCCTTTTTTTTTTTTTTGAACTCTAGTTATTTTTAAGGAAGTTTTAGTCCCTCTTCCCAGCTATAAAGATTACATATGTACAGTGCAGGTAGTCCCCAGGTTACCATGTATTTGGACTGCACTTAATGACAGATTTTGGGTTTTTTTGGGATACATTGTATCATTAGTAATAAATACTACTAATATGTATATATGTGTATATATGTGTGTGTGTGTGTATATATATACACACACATACAGTGTATACATAATATATATACAACATACAGTGTTGCAGGTAATTTGCTGATTTTTAAAATCATTCTCAGATAGATGTTCACTGACAGACATTTAATACTATGATTTACTGTCTAAAACACGGTGGAGCCCTGGTGGTACAGTGATGAAAGCACTTGACTGCCAAGCAGAAGTTCATAGATTCAATCTCACCAGCTACTCTGTAGGAAAAAGATATGTCAGTCTGCTTCAATAAAGATTTACAGCCTTGGAACCCTGTGGGGCAGTTCTACTCTGTCCAACAGGGTCACTATAAGTCAGAATTGACTTGATGGCAGTGAGTTTGGTTTGGGTCTCCAAGTCTGCCATATAGCAGGCTATGAAAACTTTAAAAGGAAAAAAAAGATGTATCCTGTTTACGTCAGAACCAACTTAGATTGGTCACCCAAACAGAACTTTGTTGTGCGTTGAGGACTACCTGTACTTAGTGGTGGTTGTAGAGTGATCTGGCTTTTCCAGTGGTTTGAATCCCTGCTCTATGCTGTTCTAGGTAGTACCTTCTAAGAAGTCACAGTCCAATGGAAAAGTGCAGAATCTTCAGGACTGTTGAGGAATCACAAGGCCGTGGGGCTTTATTTCCTGGCCATCATAAGATTTCTGATTTCTGCAACCTGACTTTGTCATACTCTCTGTCCTGAAGTCTTTTAGGACTTAATAGTTTGTCCACGAAATGCATACATATACATTTGACGAATGCATGCATCTTTAGAGCCTAAGTTTTGTCCTTCATTGATGCTAATAGGAAAGACAGTTTGAGGAGATTGGTGTTGAGTAGAGAAATGAGTAAGTAGGAGCATTAAAACTACACTTTATTTTTTTAAAAAAGGTCTTTGATTTGCGTCAGTGTCACCGTCAGATGCAGCAGCAGGCAGCCACTGCCCAAGCTGCCGCTGCCGCCCAGGCAGCAGCCGTGGCAGGAAACATCCCTGGCCCAGGCTCAGTAGGTGGGATAGCTCCAGCTATCAGTAAGTATGCTGTGGATATTTTTTAAGTGTAATAGTTGGTGTTTTATCGTGATTCACTCAGTCAATTAGTTACGTTCAGCTGTAATAGAGATTAAAGTTCTTTTAACTGGGATGATAGTCTTTTTGAATTTGTAAAAACTGTTCTTCTGTAATAGTTGCCCTTTGCCTAGAACTCTGTTTCATTCTTTTTGTACCAAAGAGGGAGTGTGGGATAAAAGAGAAAAGGGGTTATTTTAAATTACATTGCTCCACCTCCCCTTTTTTTGTTGACAGTTGTAACTCCTGCCTCACCATACAGGGCGGGTTGTTGTCGCTGGAATGCTTGGCTTTAAGCTAGTAAAAAAAGCATATTCAGTTCCAGAATCGGGCACCTCTCCAGTTTTTTGTGGCTTTTTTTTCTTTTTTTTAAAGTATGCTAAGCATGGAGAGAAAACTAAGTAAGGGTGGTATTTTGATAACTTGTAGACTTTTTTTTAATTTTAGGGTATAATTGAACTGTGTGCCAGGTTTCACACTGATGGGGAATTTTTTACTGCAGAGTTAAACTCCTGACTATAGACTTTTATGATGGAAACACGTGGCACCCATCTTCCACGTCTGAAGGCATAACTAGTGATTCATTCAACCCCTGTTCTTAACTTCTTCAGTGTGGTAAGCAAATCACACTGGCTAAGAAAACTGCAGTGGCCCTGCAGGTTTCTCTACAGTACATGCAAATTCCTCCCATGACTTTCATTGTTATACTGATGAATGCAGATTGACTATATGACTTGTATGTTCTGACTGGAAAACTAGATGCAGAGTCTCCCTTGTGAATTATGTTCAGGAGTTTACAATTTAGAGGTAGATAAGATATAGTTGTTTAGAGATTTTGGTTTTTTAAAAATTCAGACATCTAAAACCATTAATTTAATTGCTAGTTTTGATGTTATAAACATGCTTTTACTAAAGAATCCAGAAGTATTACTGATTTTCTCATTCTCATCTGCTGCCCTTTGAGTAATAGGAGCACAGTATCTCTGTTACACTGCAGAATTGAGAGAGAGACATCATCTGGGCCATCTAAAAAGTCCTTGCGGAACCAGGATAATAACTAGCCTTATTACTCATGTCTTACTCTGAACTGGGCTGTTTAGACATCTAGGAAGGTTCTTAGAACCAACCTGTAGACATGTACTACCTCTTAGAAATGGTTATTTCTTGTCCTTTCACTTCCACTTCAAAAGAGAAAGATGGGTGGGCTGTTTATGGATGGTGGTGATTGGTGATAGCTAGAAAACACATGGAATATACCCGCCTTAACCAAAAGTTTTCAGTCTCTGTTGATAAAGTTTAGATCTGCAGTTACTTCTTGGCATTTTGGCAGAGAACTGAGGAGAATGAAGTTAAGCAAGCTGGTCACTTTGTTAACGTGAGGATGTAGGGAGGATGGGGATGAGGTGAACCTGGTTATCTGACGTCTCTAACTCTTTCCTGTAAGGTTTGTCAGCCGCTGCTGGGATTGGTGTGGATGACCTGCGTCGCCTGTGCATACTCAGGATGAGTTTTGTGAAAGGCTGGGGACCGGATTACCCCAGACAGAGCATCAAAGAAACACCTTGCTGGATTGAGATCCACTTACACCGGGCCCTGCAGCTCCTAGATGAAGTCCTTCACACCATGCCTATCGCAGACCCACAACCCTTAGACTGAGGTCTTTTACTCTTGGGGCCTTTGACATTGTCAGGATGGTGGACTATGAAATACAATCCTGTTTATAATCTGAAGATATATTTCACTTTTGTTCTGCTTTATCTTTTCATAAAGGGTTGAAAAGTGTGTTTGCTGCCTTGCTCCTAGCAGACAGAAACTGGATTAAAACAAAAAACAAAAACAAAAAAAAATTTTTTTTTCCTTCCTATTTAGAACTTTTCAGGCATGGCTCAGAGCTTGAAGACAGGAAAAACATTCTTACCAAATCTTCACCCATTATGTATGAAGGAATCATTCCAATGCTGGAAAATTTAGCCCTTTAAGATTATTCTTAGAGCCTTTTATATGCAGAACGTAGATATGTGTGTTACTCTACAAAATAAATTCAATATTGCTGATTTAAAGGCAGAGAAGTTCTCAAAGTTAATTCACCTATGTTAACCTGTGTGCAAGTTGTTACTGTTAAACATAACTTTACTCCAAAATATTGTGCCATGTGGGTGAGTTAATTTTACCAAGAGCAACTTTACCCTGTGTTTTAAAAAATAAGATAGCAATGTATTATAACCTTTTATCCAAAATATATTTTTTTTGCAAGTTAAACTAGAGAAGATGATTTCAATTCAGGTTGTCTTGCAACTTCAGTTTTATTTTTGTCAAGACAAAACACTAACCTGTGTGTATATTGACAATTCCTTGAAATTACCAGACGAAGTGTCATTTAGAGTTAACACGTGTTACCCCTGTTGGGTAGCTGTTTATCAAGAGGGATACTTTGCCCTGATAAATAGTCGATGTATTCTTCTGTGTTTCTAGACCTGAAGTTGGTTACTAAGAACCTAGAAGATGAATTTCTTTCCTTCATTAATTCATAGGGAAAGATTTTGTATTTTTAAAAACACTAAAAGCAATGTCACTCCACTTAATATCCAACTGTTCTGCAAAAGTGGCAGTGCTTAAACTAAATGATGAGTATTTTGGAAACTGCTCAGTTATCTGTTAAATACTGTGCAGGGTAATGGAAACATTGCAGTTCATAATAGGTAGTTTGGATATTTTTGTACTTGATTTGATGTGTGATTTTATTTCATATACTGTTTAAATCATGTATGTTATGACATTGTTTTAAAATTCAGTTTTTGTATTTTGGGGCAAGACTGCAAACTTTTTTATACCTTTTGGTTATTCTAAGCCCTATGCCATCAATGACCATATCAATTGGCAGTGACTTTGTATAGAGAATTTAAGTAGAAAAGTTGCAGATGTATTGACTGTACCACAGACACAATATGTATGCTTTTTACCTAGCTAATAGCATAAATAAAACCGAATCTCAACATACAAAGTTGAATTCTAGGTTTGATTTTTAAGTTTTTTTTTTTCCTTTTGCAGTTTGGAGTCTAATTTCAGTGGTGAGACACCTTCTACTGAATGACAGGCAACAGCCAGTGCTTCTGGGCAACTTTGGTTTTTCCTCACATTCTACCAGGACTTCCCCATGGACACTGTGTAGCATGTGCAGAATTAGTTATTTTGGGAATTTGTTTTTTTAGTGTAGCAAAAACAGGCTGATTGTCTAAGAGATAGATCGTCTATAAGGTATATAGTGTGGGATAAGATGAAGGATTATCTTTAAGATGCTTCTACTTTTTGCATAGAAGACCTTTGCAAACTTAGTAAGATTTTTTTAAGGTGTGTTAAGGTTGTAAGTTTGAGATATAAGAAACACTGTGTGTGATAGTCAGCCTCATAGCCACTTAAATGAACATGTCTTCTGCTGCCTTGCTCAGAAGGTCTTCATACCATCCTGAAATAATCCCCAAGTTTGCTTACTGCTGTGATTTAAACAGGTCTTAAGTCAAGCTCTACATGTCTTTTGTTATTAGAGTAATTTTTCTACTGACTCCTTTGTACTCTAAAGTGTATTTACAAATACTTTAGTTAAACTAAAAGACTTAGTTTTAACCTGTAAAAATTTGGTGATTTAAGTTTTATTGGCAGATTTTTTAAAAAAGAGAGATCTTCGTTTTCTAGAAATTACTGACTTTAGATCCATTTTACTTTGAAGAGTAAGAGTTCTGGAATAATAGTAGATTTTAAAAAAAAAAGATTATTTGATAAGAACTTTAGTCTAATCTATTGCCTTCTTTTCTGCTTTCAGGAAGATTTTCACGTTTAATTATCTGGGAAAGTACATGGAGAATATTTGCTGCAATGTCACCCTGTGGCCAAGCCACCTATATTGATTTGTTTCTATCAGGAGGCATATACAGATGTACTTCTAGTCACTATTTGCTTTGTATTTGTGCCTAGACTCAGAACATGCTTTTGAGAAAACATCCAGTATGTTAGGATGAGTTATTATTCCTGAGAGATCAGTTGTTCAGTTATTTTTGTTTCTTGGAAGTAGTCATCTTTCATGAGTAAGACTAAAAAATAACTGAGTTTTACATTTTATGGCTACTTAAAGGATAAAATAGTTTATAGTTTTCAGAATTGATTATCAGGAGGATGTGATTCTCAAAATGTTGGATTTTAGTGCAAGCAGACACAGAGAGATGAACCAAGTACTTAACCTTTAAAATCCCCTGTGAGGCCCATCCCACTCTTGTCAAGTGCTTTCAGTGGATCAGGAAAGGGAATCCTTAATGATGTTACCTTCAGTTTCCAGGACATAGATTCTTTTGTTTTTCATAGTGGACTTATGATATGCAAATATAATGATGATAAATCACCGCCCTAGGACCTTGTTTTTTCAAAAACATAGCTCATTTGTGTTGACCTGACCACTAACTACATCTCTATCCCATTCCTCCTGTAAATGGTCCAGGCTTGCAGGTGGGATAGTCTGGCTTAGGGATACTTGTACTTGAAACATCCAACTAAACTGAACACATATTAGATGTGTTGCATTTCAGAGTTAAAAATCCATTTTTTGTGGGAATGGATGTAGTGTTAAGGGGGGTATTTGTAATAGAAATTTTAAGGGTAAAATAAAATGTTTTTGTTTATCATTTGTCTTCCAGATGATAAATACCTTATTCTAGAAATTTTTTTATAATTGCAGAAAGGTGAGCTATCTTTGGCTGTGTCCATCTGGGGAGGGAGAATTTTACCCTTCCCCATAATACTCTTCACAGCTGTCTGGAGATAGAAGACTGTAAGGTGAACTGTTTCTACTCCTAGTTTCTTGCAAAGTTAATTATTAGTTCAGATCCTATTTGAGAGCCTTTTGGAAGAAGCTGTTTTACCACTTTATTCTCTGAGTAGTACATACTTAAACCTATCTATTTAGATTATTGAGTAAATGATCATATGAAAGCATTTACTGGTATTGGCAGTCAGCAACTCTTTTTTGGGTGGGTTTTGACTGAGACATAATGGACAACACTCAGCATGAAGAAAAGCTATTTTTGCTGTTGTTCAAAGGCAGTACATCCACCTGTCTGTAAATAACTCCTCAACTTTCCTTTGCAAGATTATAGAGAATAGGCTATGAGAATCTTTCATGTAACCTTTCCATCTTGTCTGACAACTAGGTAATTTCTTTTCTCTTAAGACCAGGAAAAGAAACAAGGGAGGAAGTGGGATAAGTGATGTTACATTATAGAGATTGCAATCAATGGCATGAAACAAAATGTTTGTGAATTGTTCAGTGGAAAACTGATTTGCTCTGTAAACTTTCACCCAGATCACAATAAAAAGTTGTTTTTTTTTTTTAAAAAAAAAGAGACACCAGGAGGGATGTGAAAAGGCAGCGTCCTGACTTGCAGCAGCGAGGCCCTCTTTGGCCTGGGCGTGTTCCCAGCAGTGCTGGGTTGTCAGCCCTGTTTATCTGGTATCATGTGGAATGAGAACTTCCACGTAACCCACACTTGCCTTAACCACCGTAACTTTTTTGTTTTAGCCACCTTTGATGAAGTTATTTGGTAGGTGTATCAGGGCATGTACTGGATATAATGTTTGTGTATGTGTGATTAGATGTCTTTGTTGACCTCAGGAGCTGCTAAGACAGGTAGGACTCTTGCTTTTGAGTTCTTATTGTTCCATCCCCTTCCTGGACTTCTCCCTCTCTGACAGCTGTGCTGCCTGTGTGGTTGTCAGTGTGTCCTCTCAGTATTCCTCTTCCTTTTCTGATTCACAATTTCTGAGTGCTTTGGCAAGGAGACCAGATAACCAACCTTAATAGAACTTTTATTAAAACACAAGTATATACTCTGGGACAGGACCCAAGAAAGTCCCATAAAGTGTTGAAGAGGGTTTGGTGCTTTGGCATTTGACATCAGTTTTGACTCCTAAGAGCGCTGTGGCTTGCTGGGCTTCCTGTAGTTCAGGTAGACAGAGTGAGTCAGATTCCTGTTTTCCCCTCAGAGTAATGTTTTTGAAAGACTTCATTGCTCTCACTTGAGTACTGTGCTTTTTGTGTTCAGTGCCGTTGAGTCGGTTCCGACTCACAGTGAGCCTGTGAATAACAGAATGAAGCACTGCCCGGTCCTGCATCATCCTCAGAGTCCTTGATATGCTGGAGCCCATTGTTGCAGCCACTGTGTCACTCCATCTCGTCGAGGGTTTTCTTCTTTTTTGTTGACCCTGTGCTTTACCAAGCATGATGACCTTCTCCAGGGACTGGTCGGTCCCTCCTGATAACATGTCCAAAGTACGTAAGACAAAGTCTCGCCATCCTCATGGCATTCTGGCTGTACTTCTTCCAAGACAGATTTGTTTGTTCTCCTGGCAGTCCATGGTATGTATATTCAGTATTCTTTGCCAACATCATAACTCACAGCAACCATTCTTCGGGTGGTCTAACTCATCCAGCTTTCACATGCATATGAGGTGATGGGAAAATACCATACCTTGGGTCAGGTGCACCTTAGTCCTCACAATGACATCTTTGCTTTTCAACACTTTAAAAGCAGTCTTTTGCGGCAGATTTGCCCAGTGCAATACATCCTTTGATTTCTTGACTGCTGCTATTCTTGAAAATACTGGAGTTACAAGGATTATCAAAAGAGCATCCATCAGTAGCCCGACGTGATACCATAGCCTAGAGGCACTAGCCAGAAAGAAAGAAGCAGCAAGCACGCAAACATAGTTGCATGGAGTATGAGAGGGTCATTCTTAGTTGGGTGGGTGTCCTTTTTTAAGCTCTAGTTTCTGGCCTGCCTTACCTCTGCATATATTTTTGACCTATAGGTGCCTTTTTGAGAATTGAGGGTCTGATATCCTTACCCCAAGGAGGACCTTACCTAATTGTTAATGTTTTCAGGGATTTTAACATCAGAGTTGATTGAATGAAGGTTTTTTGCTTGTTTCTTTGTTTTTAAATCTAGGAAGGGCAGAGAACACTGGTGAAGACAATCACTTATCTTCATTGATAGGGATACTTTTAACATGGTTTATTGTAGGTCTGTTTCTCACTAGGTCTCAGAGCCAGTGTTCTTGTTCAGCGTCAGACTAAGGGCTCTGGGTTTGGGCCAAACAGTTACACTGTGGTTTGAGCTCTGCCACTCATTTGCTGTGTGACTTTGAGTAAGCCATTGACTTTCTCTGGGCCTCAGTTGCCTCAGCTATAAAATGAGGGAGTTGGACTAGATTAGTTCTTCCAGCTCTGAAGCTCTAAGTGACCTTGCCTATCTTGCGGCAGTTTTGACTCCTTCCTGACCTTTGCTCTGCTGTTGGAGAGGCTTTATGCTTATTTCCATGTTGTTCAAATGAGACTAGGCTTGCTATTTTATTACTGTTCTCCTGTGGACGTGGAGTTACATAATATGTTGTTTAGACTTAATTTTAACCAAAGGCCTAACATCACCTTGGAGGCTGCAGTAAATATATATATATATATAAAAAAGAAAATGTTTTCATTTAATTTTTCCAACATCTCTGTTAAAAGTTGATTAAGGCTTTTGTAAACCATGACATTCCAGCTTTCCAGTTGGTGTGCATGTGATGTATTTTCCTAAGTGCTGTGTGCACTAAACTAGAATGGATTGAAAATCTATTGGAAATGCCTGGGGATATTACTTTGGATCTTTGGTTTCTTACCTCTCTTATGCCCAGAACAGCATCAGGTAATAAAGGCTTATGACTCAAAACAATACCAGTGGATGACTGTTCGTTTTATTCTTGGCACTTTTTAGGTCCGTTTTGATGACCTTTGGTTGGAACATTTCTTTCAGAGTTCTCTTCCAGCCGACCTTTGGTCTGGATGCATATAATGAATGAACTAGGCTTTTGCAGGGACCTGCGGTGCCTCCTTTGGGAATGGCACAGGAGTGGGGGCTGGGAAGTCCTGGCAGAGGCCACCTCTGAGGTAGCTGGAGAGGAAGGGATGAAACCAGCTGCTGTTGCCAAGGCTGCTTGTCATTAATAGAAGGACTCGTGGGATTGGTAGAAAGGCTAAACATAGAGTTTGGCAAACTTCCTCCAAGTGATGGTTGGGTTCTGGCCAATGTCTTGGACATGTGATTTGAGGAACGAGTATGAGTGTTTGTAGTTGATGAAAACCTAGTGGGCTGCAGAGCTGAGTTTGGAAGAGGAGACTGGGGGGCTAGGGACAGATTCAGTGCTGTCTCCTCCCCAGAAGTCAGAATGCAGCTCTGCCAAAGCCCAGAGAAGAGCCACGCTTACCGTCTACCGTTGGGAACAACGGCTAGCTGAAGCTGGGATAGGTCCTTTGTGGCTTTCTGTGTACTTTGCCCTGGTGGAAGTCTGTGGCTGACCGATGGTGGATTGAACCTTTCCTGAGAACTCTGTAACAAAGTATGTATTTGATTAAAAGAGAAAGCCAATGAAATCATTATGTGCTCATTCTTTTTCTTAAACTTGTGAATGTCTTGGATCAGGAATGAGTTTTTAATCACTTAGAGAACTCTCAAGCTTAGGTCATTTTCCTTCATTGCATTGTGGCCACTGAAATGGGAACTAGAGTGTTTCAAATATAACCTGGAAGAACATAAATTTTTCATTTCCTAAAGGAGAGGGTAGAGTGGACATGGTTGGAAACAGGGTGAGTATTGGGCCATTATGAGAACCAGGGTGCTTCAAGGAGAAGCAGAAGTGAGAAATGGAGACCCTGCCATTGCCAATCTAAGGATTAAGGAAGACTTTTTTCCCCTCCCAGCTGCCTCTATGAAATGAGGGTCGAGGTAGGGGTGGGGGGCGTCACATGAGGTGATTTTTATGCAAAAAAAAAAAAAAAAAGTCCATTGCTGTCGAGTCAATACCGACTCATAGCAACTCTACAGAACAGACTAGAACTGCTCCATTGGGTTTCCAAGGCTGTAACCTTTACGGAAGCAGACCCTTGCCTTTCTCTCACAGAACGGCTGGTGAGTTCAAACTGCCATCCTTTTGTTTATGGGCCGAGTGCGGCCTTAACCATGATGCTTCAGGGCTCCCTGATTCTGTAGCAGTTTTGGTATAAATAGCAAAACCAAATCAGTATTTTCATTCTGATCTTGCTGACATGAGTGCTACGAATGTTTGCCAGGCAGAGAGAGTCTCTTCTCATCTTTCTGCTAATTTAGTTTTCAGTGTTCTGGGCTGGAACTTGAGGGGAAGAGATTGGCATTCAGCTAGGAAAAAACCCTCCTTTGTGGAACACTTGAGGAGAAAGGGCAGTTGTGAGTATTCTCCATCTCTGCCCTCTGCTCATGACCCTTGGTTTGTGGTGCTTTATCTCCACCGCCCTCCCCATCACAAACAGTAACTTGAAAAGTTAGGGAGCCCCAACTCCATTGAAAACCTTTCCCACCCCCATCGTCTCACTATGGTAAGGCACAATTCCCATTGCCCTCAGCCCTTTCTGTTCTAAAAATTCTATTCTGGCCCTACATTTGGGGTGGCATCCACCCCTGTATGTCTGATATAGGCTATGCAAATGACCTATTTTATAGTGTGAGTGAGTTGTGATAGTTAGTGTTTTTCAAGGAATTGATCCATTTCACCTGTGTTGTCAAATTGTTAACTACCACTCGTCTGTCAGTTGTCATACTGTGGTTGCTTGCGTGATGCTGTGATACAGAAGCTGTGCCACTAGTATTTCACAGTGGTCACTGGACAGGTTTTAGTGGAGCTTCCAGACTAAGACAGACTGAGAAGGACGGGCCCATTCGCTTCTGAAAAAATGGTCCACTGAAAACCTTCTGAATAACAATGAAGTATTGTCTGATATATTACTGGAAAACTTTATTAATAATGGTGAAACGTTGTGAGATACAGTGCTGGAAGATGAGCCTCTCAGATTGCAAGGCGCTCAAAATTTGGCTGGGCAAAAGCTGCCTCCTCAAAGTAGAGTTGACCTTAATAATGTAGATGGACCTTCATTTGCTGATGTGGCATGACTCAAAAGGAGAAGCAGCAGCTGTAATCGTCCATTAGGAATCAGAACAAGGAGTATACGAAGTATGAATCTAGGAAAATTGGAAGTGGTAAAAAATGAATTTGAACACATAAAGATTGAAATCCTAGACATTACTGAGCAGAAATGGACTGGTGTGGACCATTTTGAATCTGACAATCATATGGTCGTCTGTGCTGTGAATGACAAACTGAAGAGAAATGGTGTCACATTCATCATCAACAGTTCATGATCTATACTGAAGGACATTTCAAGATGTATCCTGAAGTACAAGGCTATCAGGTAATACGACTATTATGCAGATTTACACACCGGCCACAAGAGCAAAAGATGAAGAATTTGATGATTTTCACCAACTTCTGCAGTCTAAAATTGACCAAACATGTAATCAAGATGTATTGGTAATTATTGGTGATTGGAATGGAAAAGTTGGAAACAAGGCATCGGTAGTTGGAAAATACGGCCTTGGTGATAGAAATGGTTGCCAGAAACAACCTGATAGAATTTTGCAAGACCAACAACTTATTCATTGCAAATACCATTTTTCAACAACAAAAATGGTGACTTCATACATGTACCTCATCAGGTGGAATACACAAGAATCAAACTGACTACATCTGTGGAAGGATGTAATGGAGAAGCTCAATATCATCAGTCAGAAAAAGGCAGGAGCTTACTGTGGAAAAGATCATCAATTGCTCATGTGCAGGTTGAAGTTGAAGCTGAAGAAAATTAAATCTACAAGAGCCAAAATACGACCTTGATTATTGTTGTTGTTAGGTGCCGTTGAGTTGTCTCCAACTCATAGCAATCCTATGCACAGCAGAACAAAACACTGCCTGGTCCTGTGCCAGCCTCA
>NW_006921700.1:1223186-1228987 GCF_000298275.1 Orycteropus afer afer | reverse complement strand
CTGGCCTGCTCCTGGGGCACAAACACCCGCCTTCCCAACATAACTATAAAGGTAATTTAATTCATAACTTTAGAACTTCCAAAAAAAAAGTCTTCAGGCCCAGGTGGTTTCACTGGAGAATTCTGCCTAACAGAGAAGAATTGACACCAATTCTACATGATCTTTTCCAGAAGGTAGAATCAAGGGGAACACTTAATTCTGTATCCCAGGATCGCTGGGAGTTTAATGGGGTGGGTCAGAGGTCATGCAGTAGATCAGCTGGAGTTCCTGTTGCGTAGTGTGTCAAGGTCTTAAGCATCACACTCTGAAGTCTTCCAGTTGAATGTGATAGGCAATAAACTGGAGAACCTTATAAATTACTCTTTATACTTGGGGCTATTTCTGGAATTTCTCTTCAATTTCATTGATTTGTTCTGTATAATTACCACACTATTTAGATTCCTGTAGCTTTATAATTTAAAAGGTAATAATATATCTTAAATTTCATAGGGCAAGTGTCTTACTGTAAAAGATTCCAATCAGAAAAGATTCCATTTAGGCGGATATAGCGAGTACAGTGTTAACACCCCCTCTTTACTGCCCAGCCTTTCTCCACCACAGAGATAACAGCTCTTCACAGATGTTGTATATCCTTGCAACTTTCTAGTCTTTTCACATTGTATTTAAAATCATATGTATATGTTCCTTCATATATGTAGTTAATTTTCTACCAACACTAAATGAATCTTAACAGCATTTTTTCAGATGTAAGACTGTCGGTGAGAATATGCACCACATACTACCAAGAAGAGAAGCTACTGCCTGGTGACTTAGGACACCGTGCTGTCTTCACTTCTAATTTTTACGTATGTTTATTGAAAGTGTTTGGTTAGGCTTTTTTACACACAGTTTTTTTTTTTTGTATCATCCAGTGTCTACACATTAAATGGGAAATATAAATAAATTGGCTCAGGTATTTGCTGATAAAACAGGAGTATGATTATTTAGTTGCTTATTTAATCTTCATAATTTAATCCAGCTATAATTTATATATGGTTTGTGGTGTTGGGATCTTTCATTTTTCCAAATCAATGGCTAATTAATCCAGCACCATTTATTAAATAAGCATCATTTATTCACTGACCTATTTCTTGATGAGTTTTCTATATCATAAACAATATATATGTCTCTATATATGTATATATACACTTAGGAGCTCTGGTAGCATAGTGCCTAAGGTACTTGACTGCTAACCAGAAGGCTGGTAGTTCAAACCCACCAGCCACTCCTCAGAAGGAAAGTTGGGTGATCTACTTCCATAGTGATACTGCCTCAGAAACCCAAGGAGGGGTCTCTGTGAGTCAGGGCTGACTCGACGGCATATAACAACAACAGCATATATACACTTGACTGCTAACCAGAAAGTTGGCAGTTCAAACCCACCAGCTACTTACTCTACAGAAGGAAGATGAGGTGATCCACTTCTGTAAATATTTACCACCTTGGAAGCCTAATGGGTCACTAATGAATAGGAATTGGCTCGATGGCAGTGGGCTTGGGGGTGTGTGTGGTGTGTGTACTTGTATCTGTATCTTTGTTCCTGTGGCCATTATTTTTATCTGTTAATCTGATTGTCTGTATCCTGAGCCGACACCAGGCTGTTGTAATTCTTGTGGCCTTGAATTACACTTTCATTCCTCCTAGGCTAAATTCCTCCACGTGGCTCACGTGGCCTTTTTTTTTTTTTTCTTTCCAGTTTTTTGGGGATGGTGTTGCTAATCATCAGGGCTACCCTGCAGTGGATTTGAGGGCGCTTCTCCCCTGGGTATTACCCAGGGAGTTAACTGGCATATAGTTTTGCCACAAACACAGCTGCTTAGAATAACACCTGTTAGCTTAGGATTTCCATGAGTCTCGAGTCCAGCACACACATTAGTCTGTTCCCCTGTTCAGGGTCCTCACGAGGCCTAAGTGAAGACGTCAGCCAGCTGCGTCCTCATCTGGAGGCCCACCTAGAGAAACAGCCTCTTCCAGGTTTCCTTGGGTTGTTGGCAGAGTTCATTTCCTTACAGTTGTAGGATGGAGGTCCCCACTGTCTTGTAGCTGTCGGTTGGGGACTACCCTCAGCTTCTAGAGGCCCCACGGCCCCCTCCATCTCAGCAGTGGACAGTCTCCTTTGTGTCACATCCCTCATACTCTGAGTCTCTCTGACTTCCCCTTCTCTGACCAGCCAGAGAAAACACTCTGTAAAGGGCTCATGGGATTGGCTCAGGCCCACTCAGATAATTTCCCTATCTTAAAGAGCTCTGGTTGCACCAAGGGTCATCGCTTGGCTGCTAGCCAAAAGGTTGGTGGTTTAGACCCATCAGCAGCTCTGAGGGAGAAGCTGCCTGCAGTCTGCTTCTGTAACAGTTACAGCTTAGAAAACCCTGTGGGGCGGTTCTTTCTGTCATACAGGTTCTGTGAGAATCGACTTGGTGGCACCCAATAGCACCAACAAAAGTCAACTGTGTCACATAACAAGCTCATCACTGGTAAATTACATCAGATTCGCAGTCCCGGGGATAATTGGGGGCATATACCCCTGGGGTGCAGGAAACCTTGTGGCTATCTATAGCTTCTGGCCGCCATGCCACACAGGACTTTCACAATGGACAGGAGGTTGGGTCTGATGACTGCCCAGGCACACGACCTTCAAAGCAGCCCTGGTACAGTTTCCATAAGGAACTCACGCACTGATAGGATCTTAGCAGCTGAGGGACACTTAGAAGTTGTTTCTGGGTAAAGATTCCCAGCAAACTCGGCTATTTCTTAACTTGAAGTGACTCTTGACTTCTTTTCAGTACTGCTTTGTAGGAGTTGTGGGGAGAGGGTAGCAGGGAGAAGGCATCATTTTGCTTCAGGCCAAAGCAGCATGTGGTCATTGCCTCAACTAAGGACCAACCAGGCCAGCAGTCATCAGAGAGGGAATCCAGTGCTTCTGACTACAGGATCGGGGAAGGGAGGTGGCCTTGGAGACTGGGGAGAATTTTAACAGGAGGAGCTGGGTAGGGAAAGATGATTCCAAAAACAGCAACAACAAAGGCACACATGTTGAAAGACATGGGGCATTTCCGAGAAAGGCAAGCTGCAATGTGGCTGGGATAAAATGGAGCAGCAGGAGGCTGGGGCTGGGCTGCAATGAGGCTTAGGGGTCAGGCAGAGGAGTTTGGACTTCAATAAGGACACGAGGTCAGCTTTACTTCTTACTAGGATATGTCTTGCCACTGCCCAGGAGGGAGAGGCTGTATTCCAACTTAACATTCTGTTTTAACACCTAACATGAAAGAGGGGAAAAAAACCACAGGCACTTAAACCTGAAGTCAATACAGTCATTACAACAATCACAAAAGCAACACCGATGGACCAATAAAAGGGGAAGGAAGTCACCGGGTGATACATCTTTGCAGTGTGCAAAGCCAACAGCACCTCATAAACGTTGTTGCTGACCTTTCATTGTGACAAACCCTGCCCCGAAGCACTTTCGTTTTAATTGCAAACCACACCACAATCAAGTTGCCTTTAATATTCCTTCACTCATTGGCTGGTTCTTTTCTTCAAATGTGTAGGCTGTGCCTGCTCTGAGCCAGAGGCCTTCAGGCTGACTCTGGGCCTGGTGAGCTGGTGGTTGACTTCAGGCACTGTCAGGCTGGTTTCTCTTAGGAAACTCTGGCTTGGGCCAGGGCTGCGGGCACACATTGCCATGGCTTTGAGGGAACCCACCGAGAACACCAGGCCTGGTCTGGAAAGATGAGGCTGAGGGGGGCTTTGCTGGTGTTAGGAGTTTGAGTCCCTCCAAAGGACGAAGCCCTGAGCCCTATAACTATAAATGCAACCCTGTTTGGAAATAGTTTTTTTTTTTTTTTTCTGTTATGTTAATGAGGCTATACTGGATTAGGGTGGGTCCTAAACCTAATTCCTTCTGAGTGGTGTCTCATCAAAAAGGAAGACAGATTGGGAGACACACACACACACACACACATACACACACACAAGATGCCATATGAGGCTTTGTCTAAAGGAACGCCAAGCAATGCCCAGGGCTGCTAGAAGCTGGAGAAGCCAAGAAAGGATTTTCCCCTGGAGTAGACAGAGCTTAGTCCTGCCAACACCCTGAATTCAGACTTGTAGCTCCAGAGCTGGCAGAAGATAAATCATGCAAGTGTCTTGTAGTTTTGTTACGGCAGCTCTAAGACAGGTGGGACTAGACTATGTATGTGGAATTGTCCAGGGCCAAGTTAGGCAAGAGGACTTTGCCTATCAGCTCCTGGTGGCCTGAAAGTGCCTTTGCTTGGTATGTGTAGGACCAGCAAAAAGAACTACTTGGATTAAGAGGACTGAATGTACAGAATATTCCATTGAAGATGAAAGCACTATGACAATAATTTTTATATTTGTTGCAACAGTTGAAAATACACAACAAAACATGCACCAATACAACGGTTTCTACATGTGCAATCAGAGACATTCATTACACTCTTCAAATTGTACAATTCTCACCCTCCTTTTCTGAATTGTTCCTCCTCCATTAACATAAAGTCACTGCCCCCTAAGGTTTTTTCACTCACCTTTTGAGTTGCTGTTGTCAACTTGATCCCACACAGATAGATATTAAAAGAGTATAATGCTCATACAGTATAACTTATTTAAAGTTTACTGGAGACACATGTCCTGGTTAGAAGGTCTTGGAAACT
The DNA here is from genome assembly GCF_000298275.1 of Orycteropus afer afer. Taxonomy (NCBI): domain Eukaryota; kingdom Metazoa; phylum Chordata; class Mammalia; order Tubulidentata; family Orycteropodidae; genus Orycteropus; species Orycteropus afer. Next base: position 1,224,275 of record NW_006921700.1, on the reverse strand, counting down.
TGGCTACTCAAACATCTGACTTCTGGGAGCATATTCAACTTCTTTAAACCTTGGTTTCTTTATGTAACACTGACAGGAGTACTTAACATCTTAGGTTTGATGTGAGAAAGAATTGAGAAAACGATATGTGAAGTGCTTGGCCAATGTGCCTGGTGCGTAGGGAGTCATAATGAAGCCTTGTCCTCATGAGAAGATAGATCTTTAAGGGAAAACGTGTGTGTTTTGGGATGTTCCTTACCTCTGAAGTGAATGAACCTGGCTATAACTTGATAGTGGGAGGCTGGTTCTGTGTCCTCCTACGGGGAGTGGGTGTCCACCACTCCCCCATGCAGGCTCACCCCTACTTACACTGTGTACACGGCACTCAATTTGGGGAATCTGCTGATCTGGCTGAGCTTTGTGGGGGAGTCCTTGGGCGGGGGCAACTGAGCTTAGCTGCAAACCAGATGATGGGGTTCGAGTCTACCCAGACACTCCTCAGAAGACAGCCCTGGTGATCTACTTCTGAGAAATCAGCCATTGGAGACCCCATGGAGCATAGCTGTATGCTGACACAGGAGTTGGGGTCCAGTGGAAGGCATTGGTGGTGGTGGTGGTGGTGGTGGTGGTCGTGGTGGTGGAGTGGCATGCTGGGAAATAAGCCCGAGTGGCCGCCACCCTGGGCAGGGTTGCCCCTGGCCTGTGTCTTAGGAGGGAGCAGGGGTGGACAGAGCTGAGGATGGTGGAGAGCTGGAAAAGCAGAAGGAATTCTGCCGTCTCAGGGGAAAGGCTAAGGAGTGAGGGTGGTTGAGAAGAGGATGAAAGAGTCCAGGAGACACCAGAGGGAGGCGCCTGCGTAGAGCCCGGAAACCCAGCTGCCCGCGTTTCTGCGACCACCACTAGGTGTCCCCACCACCCTGCGAAGAAGCGTGCGAGTTCGTCCGTGGGGCGCCTCCTACCCTCCTTCCCCCGGCACCGCGTCTTGGTTGGACTGTGTCCTAGGACTGGGGCTACAAAGATGAAACACGCCTGGTCCCAGCCTTGAGTTGCTCAAGTGTGTGAGGCTGCCTCAGGCAAAGCCCGACTGTGGAGCCCGCGCAGTTTGCCACC
>NW_006921700.1:1218019-1219156 GCF_000298275.1 Orycteropus afer afer | reverse complement strand
TGATGCATTGCATTGGGTAGATTTGTTGCAAAAGACCTCTTTAAAGTGTTCAAGAGCAAAGATGTCACTTTGATGACTAAGTTGTGCCTGACCCAAGCCACAGTATTTCCATTCACCTCATATGCATGTGGAAGCTGGACAATGAATAAGGAAGACCAAAGACTTGATGCCCTTGAATTATGGGGTTGGCAAAGAATATTGCATGTACCGTGGACTGCCAGAAGAAAGAGCAAATCTGTCTTGGAAGAAGTACAGCCTGAATGCTCCTTGGAAGTGAGGATGGCAAGATTTCATCTCATGTACTTTGGACATGTTATCAGGAGGGACCAGACCCTGGAAGGACTTCATGTCTGGTGAAGTAGGTGGTCAGGGAAAAAGAGGAAGACCCTCTATGACATGGATTGATACAGTGGCTGCAACAACGGGCTCAAACACAGCAGTGGTGGCAGGACTGGCAGTGTTTTGTTCTGTTATACACAGGGTAGCTATGAGTTGGAGCTGGCTCACCGGCACCTAACAAAGGCAATTCCTACATTCCCAGGTGAGACACTAGATCATCTAAGCAGGAATGAGAATTCTGCGTTTTGTCAAGTCGGGGAAAGCAGTTTCCACCTCCCTTCTTCCCCAGCCCCGCATATTCTTCCTACTACATGTTCATGGAGAAGGACGGCCAGTCAAGTCATGTTCAGTTTACCCAGTGTGCCCTGCTCTCTAGCCCAGGCCCGGAGAAGGTGCCTGTTTCCACTATCATCCACCAGTTCTGGGGACAGTTCTGAGGGGCAAGACCTGCTGAGGAGAAGATGAAGAGCCCGCTCTGGGGCTTTTACAGATCATTGCCTCTCACCCATGAGAACCAGAGGGGCCATCTCTCCTCTTTATCCATGTCAACCCCGAAGGAGTCAAAAGCAGCTGTGAGCGGGACAGGAGGGAGAAACGTGAAGTGGGGAACAGAGAAGACCTCCACCTAGGCCCCCTTTCAGAATTAGGCTCTCAGTCTGCAGTAGCACTGGACTGAAGAGTAAACTTTAACTGAAGTTTGGAAGTCTTAGATTCTTTCAATGGACTGGATTTACTCATTACTGAACTAAGGCTGTTTTTGTATCTAAAAGTAACCAGAGGCTTTGCTTTAAAATATTC
>NW_006921700.1:1215722-1216801 GCF_000298275.1 Orycteropus afer afer | reverse complement strand
GGGACAGAGGCCCTGTTCTCTGGGGCCTGTCTAACTTTAGAGGTCCCTTCCAGGGCCCCAAGTGGGCTTCCAGGGCTCAGAAGTTGCCGGCTAATGGCTTCCCTCTCAGAGCATTGAAAGCAACTTCCCTCGCCCGCCTCCCAGCCTGAGGGGCTGGGGAAGAAGACATCTTGAGCGTGAGGAACTATAGGCCAAGGAGGAAATTCTGGAGGCGGCCCAGGAGTCATGAAAGAATAATTGCAACAGATGACATTTAGTAAGTACTCACTGTGTGCCAGGCCCTGGTCTAAACACATTACATCTAGTTGCTCATGTAATGGTCACACAAACGTTTCGAGGGAGCAGTAGTATACTACTTTAATGAAAAGGAAACGCAGATACAGAGATATTAAGTATCTCTGGGTCCCAGTTTCCTGAAGAGTCAACAGATTCCAAGGGAAGTACCCTAAAATTTCCCATGTTAAGATGTTTCGAGGACCTGTGGAGGAGGGGTCAGGATCCCTGCCTCCTCTACCATCACTTAGGGACAAGTTATTTTACTAAAATAGACAATTTCATGGTAAGTGGCAAACTGTGGGAGTGAGGCCAGGAGAACACATTTTTTGGATATAGGGCACCTACACCAGTCCCTTTCTCTTAAAGGCAAGGTGTGCTGAGAGCCTGAGGGCAAGGCCTTTCAGAAGTTCTTTCCTTCCAGCAGCCCTGGAAGGGATCCATTTCTGACCGGGCCCAGCGGTCTACTGTTGAAGAACCAGCCTTTGAAAACCCCATGGAGCACAGTTCCACTGTGACACTCATGGCATCACCATAAGTCAGTACTGAATGCGAACCAGGGTTTTAAAACCTGGAGGGGAGGAAGCACCAACAAAGACCAGCCACGCTCTTGCAGTAGTAGGGTTGAGGTTCTCCTCAGCGTTTCAAGCAATTTATGTTGTCTGTGGTCTTTTTATTTGTTTAAAATTTCATTTCATTTTGAAATGTACAGTTGGAAACACATTAATTAGTCCTTTTCCCTCCTGCGTCTGGATGAGGCTCTTGTTGACTCAACAGCCACCGGTCCCTTCTGTCATGGGCTGTCG
>NW_006921700.1:1207922-1214472 GCF_000298275.1 Orycteropus afer afer | reverse complement strand
GATAGTCAGCACAGCAGGGGCCATTAGTCACCAAGGTTCATTTGACATTTTGAAATGAGCTCATGGTCTCTCATTAATAAGCTCAAACACTGCTTCATGCTTGGGGCAGGGTGGCCGTGGTCGGGATGGGGCCCCCACTCTTCTCCATGAAGTGCTATGGAAGCTTGGTATACAACATTTAAGTGTGTGCAAAGTGAGTACCCATCTGTCACTTGTCATACTGTGGGGGATTGCATGTTACTCTGAGGCTGGAAGCTCTGTCACCAGCATTTGAAATCCCAACAGGGTCAGCCACGGTGGACCAGTTTCCATGGGGCTTCCAGACTGAGACAGAGTAGGAAGAAAGGCCTGGTCATCTATTTGCAAAAACAAGCCAATGAGAACTCTTGGGATCCCAACAGAATGTTATACAATGAAGGGTTGGAAGATGAGTCCACTAGGTTGGAAGGCAACAATGGCTTCAAGTGTGCTGGCGATCACAGGGAAGGTGCAGGACCAGGTAGTGTTTGGTTCAGTTGCACCTGGGGTCAGTATGTGTCTGAGGAGACTTGAGAGCAACCAACAACAACAATGAAAGTGAGTAGCCTATCTCGGAGCCTCCCTGATATCCTGGAGGCCTCAGGGCTTCACGACTTCAGTTATTATGGACGCTGTGACAAGACTTCTGGGCTCCTCAGCATGAATTTACCACTGAGCATCAGCAGAAGCTTGAGATCCCTGGAGCCTGAAGCTCCCAGTTGATGACTCTGTGGGCTTCTCCGTCTCCCTGAGAAAACAGATTTGGACTTAGAATTTGATTTTGTGTTTCTTGAGTATAATAGCAAATAGTTTGTAAAGACTTTTGCATGCTGGGCATTGCTAAATGTGCCATATGAATTATTTCATCCTCACACCAAGCCTGTGAAGAGGGGATTCTCACTTCCCTGTTGTCGAGCTGAGAAACTGGAGTCCGGAAACTGCGTGACATAACTGGGATCCCTAGGTGGTCAAACTGTTAACATGCCCAGGTGCTAGCCGGAAAGGGGGATGTTTGAGTCCCCCCCAGAGGTGCCTGAGAAGAAAGGCCTGGTGATCCATGACAAAATCAGGCGCCGAGAAGCCCGTGGAGCACAGCCCAGTCTGACACACAGGGGTCACCGTGAGCAGGAGCTGACTCAAGGGCACCTGGTGGTTGGTTGTAGATGGAAAACGGCACACAAGGACACACAGGAGCCAGTTGTGACCAGGACTCAACCCAGTAACACGGACTGTTTCATCTTGCTTCTCAGGGAATATGAGGAAATGAGGCTTATTGTAAACCCAAATCAAACAAGGGGCATCCAGGAAGGCTCTGTGAGGCCCTGGAAAAGCATTCTGAAAGCTGTGCAGCTACGTGACATTCCAATATATGCACGGTGGCCTGTGGCCCGTGCAAAACGGGTTCTTTGGCGACCTGGATGAAGAATTGATGAAGGATGATTTAGGATGACAAGTATTTTCCTTTAAAGTGCACGACAATAGTTTCCAGGCCAAGCCTTCCCTCTGCCAGCTGGCCGTGTCCTTCATTCGTTTAGCAAATTCGCTCTTCACAGATCCTGTAGAGGGCTAACTGAAAAATGAAGTAGTTGTGTTCAACGCTTTTGAGTTTACAAAGTGCTTTCCTTGTATGACTTTGCTTTGCTCTCTCCATAACCGTCAGTGGTAGGTATTTTTGACCTATTATATATAGATTAGAAGGAGCCTTCTAATCTGTGGTTAAGAGTTTAGCTGTTAACAGAAATGTTGGTGGTTCAAGCACACCAGCTGCTCAGTGGGGGAAAAAATGAGGCAATCTGCTTCTGCAGAGATTACAGCCTTGGAAACCCTATGGGACAGGTCTGCTCTGTCCTGTAACAGATGCTATGAATCCGAATCTAGCAATAGGCTTGATTTGGTTGGTATACAGATCAAGGGTCCCAGGGCAGTGCAAATGCTTAATGAGCTCGGGGGCTAATTGAAAAGCTGATGGTTCCTGTCTGCCCAGAGGCGCCTCAGGGGGAAAAAAAAAATCCTGGTGATTTAATTCTGAAAAAATCAGCCATTGAAAATCCTCAGCAGCACAGTTCCACGCTGAAATCCATGGGGTAGCCATGGGTCAAAATGGACTCCACAGCAAATATTTCCTGTTTTTGTTTCTCGTATAGATCAGGAAGCAGAAGCTTACAGAGGTCAGCAGCTCAGCCAGGATTCAAACCAAACATTCTCAATGGGCTCCCCAATTAAAAAATGAGAAAGGGGGAAAGAGATTCTAAGCTGATGGGGTTTGAGTAAAACACCCTGGGGAAGTCTCTTAAGGATGTGAGTGGCCGTATGGTGAGCAGATTTTGTTCAAGCCCGTTCCTCTGTCCTTTCTTGTCCTGTACAGAATCCTTCCTCCCTCCTCCCAGGCCCTCTTGCTGATGGTAAACAAGATATTTTACAGTCATCCCCCTTGGAAAATCAGGACAATCTTTATGGCTTAGGTCTGGATAGGCAAGCTTCTGAGCCAAGATTTCAATGAACGTAGACCTGCGAGGATGGGTGATGATTTAGGATTAATCAGGCTGGAATTTTAACCAGAGTAGTTAGATCCATCACAGGCAGACTTCCAGGCCACCTCTTCACTTAAAGGCTGAGGAAAGCCTGAGTGAGGAGACGGATGGGGTTGGGGAGGGGACGTGAGTCCCTGTCCACAAGATCAGCTCAGCCCCCTTGGGCCGACAGGAGCCCAGGGCAGCGAGAAGCACACGCCTATTAGGATTCCTTAGAGTTCCTCTGCCGGTCCTTTGGCTTCTGCCTTTTCCTCCAGTCCTCTGTCTCCTGAGCCTCTGTCTCCACACCTGCATGGAAATGGCAGGCACTGACAGGGCTGTTCTAACAAAGGCCTCTAAGGCCTCACTGTTGACAAAGCACTTTGCGGACAGCCTTTGAGGTAAGTGGGGCAAGGATTACTACCAGCACTTCACCACCAAGAAAACAAGAGACACAGAGAGTGGAACCGACTTCTCTAAGGCCACAGAGCTAAGAGTTTACCCTAACTTTTCTGATATAAAGGAACTCTGGTAGCACAGTGCCTAAGGCATTTGACTGCTAAGCAGTGGTTGGTGGTTCGAACCCACCAGCCACTCCCACCAGCCACTCTGTGGAAGGAAGACTGGGCAATCTACTTCTGTAAAGATTTACTGCCTGGGAAACCCAATGGGGGTCGCTATGAGTGGGAATCGATGCAATGGCAGTGGGTTTGGTTTTTCTGATAAAAGCTCAGTCTTTCCACTTCACGCCTGAGACACAGCACCCCCTCCTTCTTCATTTCTCTGGCTCAGGATGTCTTTCATATTCATTTGGCAGCAAGGACAGTCATTTGCCAGTAAGTTTTTGGTTTTGACTCACAGATCCATCTTTCCCCCAACTGGACTTTAAGCTCTTTTCATCAACTCAATGGTTTATGAAAACAAGGAAAGAAACTAAAGCTTCCAGCAGGAAAACCGTGCACATCTGCTCTCACTGTTCTCACGGGCTGTGGAGTCAGTTCTGACTTACAGCGACCCTGTGTACAACACAACGAAACAATGCCTGCTCCTGCCCCATCCTCACAATCATTGCTGTGTTTAAGTCCATCGTTGCAGCCACTGTGTCAATCTATGTTGCCCCTCAGTGGGAACTTTATGCTTAAGTCTCCTCCCCCTGTACCACCCCAGCCTGCACCCCCCAGCATGGGGTTTGGGGAGGGTTTCTGTTTCCAAAATGCTATCTACAGGTGCCCAATATATCCAGTTAGCTCCCTACTTCTGGGGAATGCTCATTTGTTTGCTTGTGTGAGAAAATGCACATTTGAAAACAATATCCATATATATTATATATCAGTCATGCACAGAGAACAAAACCTGAAGAAAAACATGCCAAATTGTTAAAAGTGATTAATCTTGGGGTGGACTAAAAAATGTAATTATAGGCAGTGAAAACTACTTTGCATTCCCACAGCTTATTAAAAAATTAAAAAAATTAAATATTGAGTAGATGCAGAAGAATATTAGTAAAACATAAATAAGGTATGAGAGTTATGATTCAATAGACATATCTACCCTGGCAAAGAAGTTCTTGTGGCTCAGTGCCTAAGGCATTTGACTATGAATCAGAAATTTGGCGGTTCAAACCCGCCAGCCGCTCTGAGGAAGGATGATGGGACAACCTACTTCTGTAAAGATTTACCACCTCGGAATACCGAAGTGTGTTGCTATGAGTCAGAATTGATTTGATGGCAATGTTTTTTTTTTTTTTTAACCACTATGACAAAGAAATACCAAAGCAAACACACTGCTGTCAAGTCGAACCCGACTCATAACGACCCGTTCTTGGGTTTCAGAGGTGGTATCTTTACGGAAGTAGATTGCCCAACCTTCCTTCCAAGGCGTGGCTGATGGGTTTGAACCGCCAGCTTTCTGGTTAGCAGTCAAATGCCTTAGGCACTACGCCACAAGAGCTCCCATGGCAAAGAAATAGAACAGTACTATTTCCTTTGAAAGGAGGAGCCCTGGTGGTGCAAAGGTTAAGAGCTCAGCTGCTAACTGAAGGGTTGGTGGTTCAAACACACCCAGTAGCTGTGTGAGAGACAGACATGGCAATCTGCTTCCATAAATATCACAGCCAAGAAAACCCTACGGGGGCAGTTCTGCTCTGTCACATGGGGTCACTATGGGTTGAACTTACTCACTGGCAAATAAAACAATTTCTTTGAAGTCCCTTATTAACCCTCTCCATCCCCTCCCCTCGGCCATCAGAGGTAAACTAATCACTTCCCTGAATTCAGTGTTTATCATTCTTTTCTTTTTCTTTCTTTATTTAATTGTGATTTGGGTGAAATTTTACAGAGCAAATTCACTTTCCATACAGCAGTTCACATATACTTTGTCTCATGACATTGAGTACAGTTTACCACAATGCAACAGCTCCCCTCCCACTTCCTCCCTGTGTCCATCCCTCTATGTACTCCTGCCCCCTGAGCTGTCTCCCTGTGCATACACAGCGCTTCTTTCTCCCATGATTGATCTCTCCAAGGAGTGTATCTACCTCAGGTAAATGTTCATATGCCTGTCTTTTGTTTGGCTGGAAGCCACAGGTGTAGGTTCAATTCCAGACCTGAAGGGCAGCTAGGGGCCATAGTCTCAGTGGTTCCAGAAGGCTCTATCAGACCAGCAAACCTACCCCCCCCCTTTTTTTTCCAAATGATTTTGAGTTTTGTTTCACAGTGTTCTCCCTCTCTAACTAGGATCTCCCACATATATGCCCCTCTGAGTGGTTGACAGTGGTACTTGGGCACCATCCAGTTCTTCTGGTCGCATAGTCATATAGCTGCAGATCGCATGGTGTACCACTTGCTAGGACTAATTGTTTCCATGAATCTTTGGTTTTCTTCACTCTTCTTTGCTCTGGATGAGCAAAGAGACCCATCATTGCATCTAGATGGCTGCTTGCAAGCTTTTAAGATCCCAGTCTCTACTTGCCAAAGTAGGAGATGGAACAATGTTCTGTGTAGTATATTATGCCAATTGAGCTTGATGTCCCCTGCAACTGTGGTCTCGAGCCCACTGGTACAACTACTCGGTCCCTTTGGGTAGCTGGCTTTGACCAAGAAGTGACTATAACCTTGTACCTTGTCAGCTCTACTATACACCTGGGAATTCTTACAGAACATACAAATGCCCTTGTCTGCCAACCTTATATATGGTCTTGGCTGCACTCCCCACTGCATAGACATACCAAATAGTTCAGCCAGTCCACCCATCTATCCCCCCATATAGCCATGTTTGCCTTCACTGACAATGCAGTACTATATGTGCAAAAGGGTTCATCTTTGTTGTCTGTACCTTGCTATGATTTTCTCTTCCTCAGTGCCACTATATTGATCACTCACATTTGGTACATTACCCTTCTCTTCACCAAATCAATACTTACCTGTATCTATCTAACAGTGTTTTCCCACCCACCCCATCCCCCGGTAACCAAAAAAGAAAATTTCCTTCCATATCTAAATCTTTTCTTGACTTTTACAATAGCAGACTAATACAGTATTTGTCCTTCTGTGATTGACTTATTTCACTCAGCATAATGTCCTCCAAGTTCATCCACGTTATGTGGCATTTTGCAGATTCTATGTTATTCTTTAGGGTTGTATAGTATTCCATTGTGTGTATGTACCATAGTTTGGTTGTCCATTCCTCAGCTGATGGACACCTAGGTTGTTTCCATCTTTTGGCTATTGCAAATAGTGCTGCGATGAACATGGGTGTACATATCTGTTCTTGTCATGGCTCTCACTTCTTTAGGATATATACCTAGTAATGGAACGGCTGGGTCATATGGTATTTCTATTTCCAACTTTTTAAGGAGTCGCCATACTGCTTTCCACAGTGGTTGTACCATTTGACAGTCCCACCAGCAGTGGATGAGAGTCCCAATCTCTCCACATCCTTGCCACCATTTGTTATTTTCTGTCTTGTTGAACTTTGCTACTAGTGCTGGAGCAAGATGGTATTTCATTGTTGTTTTATTTGCA
>NW_006921700.1:1190740-1203952 GCF_000298275.1 Orycteropus afer afer | reverse complement strand
AAAAAAAAAAAAAAAAGCAATATCTGGGCAGAGAGCAATAAGAGAAAAAAGGTAGAGAAGGAGAATAATGAAGAAAAAAAAATGGGAAAAATGCAAAAAACAAAACAAGGAATGAGGTTAACCATGAGAAAGAAGAAAAAATTGCAACCAGGAACACGGAAAAGAAAAAAAGCTGAAAACTAGAGCCTGGGAGGGGAATAATAAAGAATAATAATAAAAAGGACAAAAGTAATAATAATAATAGTAGTAGTTTTAAAACAGACAAACAAACTAAACATAAAAAAGAAAGAAAACTTTGGGCAGGGCACCCAGGCTCTGTCCAAGCACTCAGACTGGGATGGTATTCCTGCTGGCCTAGAAAGTGGGTGAGAGTGAGGGATGGCTGCACTTCCGTTCACCAAGAGGGTGTAGGACATAAGAGTAACAAGGGGAATGTCACACCTTTCCAGTCATCCATGTCCGGAATGTCCTTGAGGTTCCTAGCAAGTGGAGTCTGTTCTTAAGTCCCTGGAATCTGGGAGCATACTGTCACTTTAAGTTTCCAAAATGGTCAAACCACTTGTAAACATTCAAAATGGCAGAAGTCCACAGCTCAGCCTGTCTTCCTCTTCCCTGCTTCCCCTTTTATTCCCCTGTCACCAGAGTAGTCCTCCATCCAGTCCCTGGCTAGCAGGGCTGATATTTAGGTTAATTCTTAGGTCCTACCACCACTCAGCAATATCCAAGCTGTCTGTGCCATCAGGATCGCTGCCAGACCACAGTTCCATATGTCTCCTTTTTTTGGTGTTTTCATGCAAATTCTTCTGCTAGTTAGAGTTTAGTCCACATTTATATCCTTCCCTTCAAGGCTCAGGGATCCAGGATTATCTTCTGTATCTGTGTTAATTTGTCCCCCTTTTCTTTGTAGAAGAGGGTCTGTGCAGTCTTTCTGCCTATTCCACCATCTTACCAGAATTCTGTTTATCGTTCTTTTGGTTTTCTTTTAGTTTTACCATATATATTTGCAGCCTCAAAATACGTTTTGTTTTGAATGATTTTACACTTTAAATAAATTGGGTGAGGGGAGGGTTAGTAGGGAAAGACTGTGACCAGCCTGGTGACAATGGGGAAAGACACACCAAAGTACAGAAAAGATATAGACAATAGAGGCAAATACTATTACATGCACAACACTGCATCACTGCTGGTACCAAACAGTAGGCTACAAGTAAATGCAGAGACAAGTGAGAAGATCAGGTAGGGGTCGGCAGACAGGAATATACCCAAGACCAGGATAGATTTGGCTGAAGATAATCTTCCTATGTATTTGTGCTAAAAAATTATCCACATACATTCCAGAAGTAACAGAGGACAGGGTCAGAGACAACCAAATACCTTTAGAGAGTGAATCACCAGGTCTGCAGGCTTGGGACCGTGGTCTCAGGGGACATCATGCTCAATTGGCACAACATAAAAATCTTGTTCTACATCCTACTTTGGTGAGTAGCAACTGTGGTCTTAAAAGCTTTTGAGTGGCCATCTCAGATGCAACTATTGGTCTCCTCTCATCTGGAGCAAAAAAGAGTGTAGAAAATCAAAGTCATCTGGAAATAATTAGTCCAAAGATATGGTGGACCATGAGAACCTCAGCCTTCACAACCCTGAGACCAGAAGAACTAGATAGTGCCCAGCTACCAATGCCAACAACTTGGAAAGGGATCAGAATTGGAGATCCTGGTTAGAGTGGGAGAAAAAATGTGGAACAAAGTTCAAAAACAGAAAAATGAGCAGAATTACTGGTCAGATAGAGACTGGTGGAACCCCTGAGACTATGGCCCTGGGTTATCCTTTGGGCTTAGAAATGGATTCACTTTCATGGATTGGCTCTCAACCCAATAGTAGAAAGACTTACATGCAGACCACCCATCCCAGGGAGATGTACTTACCTGCCCTAGAGAGGATACACCCCTTAGATCAATTAGCCACGAGACATCAGAGGGCAGCATTCACATAGAGAGAAAGCTGGACAAACAGGAATGCATACATAAAAAGGGCACATAGAAGGGTTAGTCCCAGGGAAGAGAGGGGAGGAGAATTTTTTGTGGTTGTGGATGGTATCGGGGCCATGAAATCAAATGTACATGAACTGTTGAATGCAAAACAAATCTGCTTTGTAAATTTGCACTCACAGCACAATTATTATTTTAAAAAAATGTAATCACACTGTAGGCACTCTTCTGTGACTTGGAAATTCATCCATTTTCTTGGTTGCAAATGAATGAAGTTTATTTTCAACACTGTAGTATTCCATCATAAGAATGAATATTACAATTTATTTAACTACTTTATCATTGTTATGCAGTTGGTTTGTTTACAGTATTCATTCATTCATTCATTCATTCATTTTTTATTTTTGATAATGAAGATTGTGCTGATATGGATATTCTTGTACAAATCCCCTGGCACATACTCATTTCTACTGGGAATACATCTGAAGAAGGTAGAACCTTACTAGCTACCTGTGCATCCCGTGAACCTCAGCTAATCACCTTCCCTCCCTCCAAGAATATCCATGATCTGGATGTTTATGGTAATTACTTTCTTACTTTTCTTTATGGTTTTGTCACTTCACAATCTTACAATCACACCTATTTAGTAGTGTAAATACATAAACACTATGGTTTAGTTTTAACTGTTTTAATACGGTTTTTAAGTCTCTTTTCATTTATAGTTTTCCTCTTGCTCTCTCTCTCTCTCATAATTTATTTGCTGGAAGAAGCAGGCCATTTGTCCTGTACAGCTTCTTACTTTTGCTGAGTATACTCCCATGGTGTCGTTTAACACATTCCTCTATATTCTGTATTTCTTGTAAATTGGTAAATGATCTAGAAGCCTAATCAGAACCAGGTTATTTTGTTATGGGCAAGATCACTTCATAAATGTTTTTTTTTTTTTTCCCCCCCCCCACCAGGAGACATATCATGCTTGAATTTTGCAGTTAGTGGTGTTTTAACATATGGGTGCATTCATTCATTCAAGGTTGCAAACTAGTGATATTATAACACTATCATTCTTTCTTCATTCATTTGCTGGAGTACTTTACAAAGAGACATTTCACTTCATCTGCTATTTAGTTCCCAATAATCCAGTTCAATACAAAAAAGGATATGCCTACTTATTTCCCTTTACTTACCAGTTTTCAAAATGAAAAGTTGGTTTCTCAGCATGTCCCCTATTTGGACAGTTGGTGTTCTTTTACTTGGTTCCTGTGACATTGATCAATTCTTTTCCATCTGGTATGACAAGATACTCCAGGCTCATTTTCTATGATTCTTGCCCCAGTCATTTCTTCCTGAAGTGCTGGTTTCTTTTACTGGAAAGTGGTACACTACTGTCAATATCTGATTACTGAAGAGAGGTAAGCAGTTAATACATCGTGTGTGACAAAGCCAATTACTATAATGAAATGTGCAAAGACCTGGAGTTAGAAAACCAAAAGGGAAGAACACACTCAGCATTTCTCAAACTGAAAGAACTGAAGAAAAAATTTAAGCCTCGAGTTGCAATATTGAAAGAGTCTACGGGCAAAATATTGAATGATGCAGGAAACATTAAAAGAAGATGAAGGAATACACAGAGTCACTGTACCAAAAAGAATTGGTCAGTGTTCACCCATTTCAGGAGGTGGCATATGATCAAGAACCAGTAGTATTGAAGGAAGAAGTTGAAGCTGCACTGAAGGAATTGGCAATGAACAAGGCTCTAGAAATTGACAGAATACCCATTGAGATGTTTCAACAAACTGATGCCCTGCTGGAGGCACTTACTCGGCTATGCCAAGAGATTTGGAAGACAGCTGCCTGGCCAACTGACTGGAAGAGATCCATATTTATACGCATTCCAAAGAAAAGTGATCCCACAGAATGTGGAAATTACTCTGGTGGCGTAGTGCCTAAAGCATTTGACTGCTAACCAGAAAGCTGTATTTCAAACCCACCAGCTGTTCCTCAGAAGGAAAATGGGGCAATCTACTTCCATAGTGATACTGCTTCAGAAACCCAAGGAGGTGTTGCTATGAGTCGGGTCTGACTCGACGGCACATAACAACAACAACAATCGTTGATATCACATGCAAGTAAAATCTTACTGACGATAATTCAAAAATGGTTGCAGCAGTATATTGACAGCTTCTAGAAATGCAAGCTGGATTCAGAAGAGGACATAGAATGAGAGAAATCATTGCTGATGTCAGATGGATCTTAGCTGAAAGCAAAGAATACCAGAAAGATGTTTACTTATATTTTACTGACTATGCAAAAGCATTTGATTGTGTGGATCATAACAAATTATGGGTAACACTGAGAAGAATGGGAATTCCAGAATACTTGATTGTACTCATGAGGAACTTGTACATAGATCAGAAGTCTGTCATTTGAACAGAACAAGGGGATACTGCATGGTTCAAAATCAAGAAGGGAGTGCATCAAGGTTGTATCCTTTCACCATACTTACTCAATTTGTATGCTGAGCAAATAATCTGAAAAGGTGGATTATAACTGTGGTAGTTCAGTTTGTGTGTCAACTTCACTTGGGCCTGGTTGAGTGGCTGGGCAGCTGGATGTAGTATTCCCCATGATGAGACTGGTAATCAGCTCCATGGTGGAATCTACTGTGTGCAGCTGAGTAGCTAGTTTAGGGATGTGGTCTGCTTCTTGTATATAAGCAGAAGCCTTGGGGAATGGTCTCTAGTTTATGGCACATTTGGACCCTGCATGTAGCTGTGTTATTGTTCAGCAGCCTGCCATGCTCTGCTGACCTGGGGACTTACAATGGACTTGAATTAATGGCCTGCCGTGTGGTTTAGTCACATTGAGACTGTGCCATTTTATTTGTCGACCTTGGGCTTGTTAGCCTCATCAGCCAGTAGCTGCCTGAGTGAAGAGATGCCTCTAGCTTCAGTGGGCCGGGAGGAAGAGGCAGAGCTGAAGCCCAAGGCTGAGGGGCTTTCTCCCAGCCTCTAGAGCCTGGCACTTTGGACTTGGACTTAAAGCCTCCAAATTGTAAGAATAAACTCCTGTTTGTTAAGGCCATCCCATTTTTGGTACATTCTTGTCAGAGCGACACTAGGTAACCAGAACAGAAATCTTCTTCAATCCTGAAGAAGAACATCAGGATTGGAGGAAGACTCATTAACAACCTGTGATATGCAGATGACACAACTTTGCTTACTGAAAGTGAGGATAACTTGAAGCACTTACTGATGAACATTAAAGACTATAGCCTGCAGTATGGATTACACCTCAATATAAAGAAAACAAAAATCCTCACAACTAGTCCAATGAACAACTTCACAGTGGATGGAGCAAAGATTGAAGTTGTCAAAGATTTCATATTATTTGGTTCTACAATCGACACCAATGGAAGCAGCAGTCAAGACATCAAATGATGTATTGCATTGGGCAAATCTGCTGCAAAAGACCTCTTTCAAGTGATGAAGAGCAAAGATGTCTCCTTCAAGACTAAAGTGCGCCTAACCCAAGCCATGGTATTTTCAATCGCCTCAGCATGTGAGAGCTGGACAATGAATAAAGAAGACCGAAGAAGAGCTGATGCTTTTGAGTTGTGGTGTTGGAAAAGAATGCTAGGAGTACCATGGTCTGCTAAAAGGACTAACAAATATGTCCTGGAAGAAGTGCAGCCAGACTGCTCCTTGGAAGTGAGAAGAGCCAGACTTTGTCTCACCTACTTTGGTCATGTTGTCAGAAGGAACCATTCTCTGGAGAAGGGTATCATGTTTGGTAAAATGGAGGGTCAACGAAGAAGGGGAAGGCCCTCAACAAGATGGATCTACACAGTGGTTGCAATAATGGGCTCAGGTAAAGCAAGGATTAGGAGGCTGGCACAGGACTGGGCTGATTTGCTCTGCTGTACATAGGATTACCGTGAGTCGGAGATGACTCGACGGCACCTAACAACAAGAACACTTTTGAGACTGTGTTATTATAGGTATACAAATTTAGATTCCCTAGATCTTTCTGGTGAATCAAAACCTTTTCTTACTATGAAATATCTCCTTATCTCCTGTGATGCTTCTTGCCTTTAATCTATTTTCTCTGATATTAATATAGCTACTCCAACTTTGTTATGTTGTATGATTATTATATCTTTTTTCCATACTTAAACTTTGAACCTTTCTGTATCTTTTAATTTTAGATGTGTAGCTTATATTTATTTAGGAGCTCTGGTGGCGTAGTGCATAAGGCATTTGACGGCTAACCAGAAGGCTGGTGGTTCAAACTCACCAGCTACTCCTTGGAAAGAAGGTTGGGCAATCTACTTCCATAATGATACTGCCTCGGAAACCCAAGAAGGGGTTGCTATGAGTCGGATCTGACTCGATGGCAGCGTTTTTTGGTTTTTTTTTAGCTTATATTTGGGTCGAGTCAGCCATTGGAACATTTAGTCTGTTTACATTTAATATAATTACTGATTCACTTGGGCTTAAATGTTATTATTTGCTGTTTGCCCAATTGGTCTATGTTCCCTTTCCTTTTCTTTCTTGCCTTCTTTCTTTCTTTTTAATTATTCCATTTTCCTCTCTCCTAGCTTGATATACTTTTTTCAAAATATAATTTTTAGTGGTCCACCTTAGAGACTACAATACTTCATTAAAATTCTAAAAGAAATTAGTATTTTTACCTTTTCCCAGATAGCATGAGTACTTTCCACTGCCATCAAGTCAATTCTGACTCATAGCCACCTCCTTTGGATTTCCAAGGCTGTAAATCTTTATAGAAGTAGATTGCCCCACCTTCCTCTTGCAGATCAGCTGGTGGGTTTGAACCGCTGACCTTCTGGTTAGCAGCCAAATGCCTTATCCACTACACCACCAGCGTTCCTCTCTAACTACTACAAGAAAACATTAATTCCATTTACTCCACTTCCGATTTATATGATGTTGTTATAGAACTCCGCTTGTGAACCTCTCTAAGGTGATGCTCAGTCTCTCAGTTGCTTTCAGCACATCACATGCGCTCAGGGGGAAGGTGTTTTCAAGAACCTGCCTCATTTGTCTGGGTTTCCATTTACCCTGAAATCTCGGCCCAGTAATTCCTCACCCTCATGTTAGCTCTCTGATCCCTTCAATCATTTTTGTATTTAGTTCCGCTTTTCTAGTTGTCTTTGAGGAATTTAAGCCCTGGGGAGTCAGTTCCCAGAAACCAGATAACTCAGGACCAGGTGGTGGGAGCATCCCGGAGGACAGGTTCTCACCATCACCTTTCTGTCAACTGAGAGACTGTTTTGATGCCACCCCAAGAAAATGGCACCATGTAAAGTGTGGAAGGACTGGGCTGGAGCCTTATTTTTGGCAGTGAGGGCTGTGTTGGAACAATTACAGGCATACTTCAGAAATATTGCGGGTTCAGTTCTAGACCACTGGAATATAAAGCAAATATTGCAATAAAGTGAGTCACATGAACTTTTTGGTTTCCCAATGTATATAAAAGTTATGCTTATACTGTACTGTAGTCAATTAAATGTGCAATAGTATTATGAAAATTTTGAGATATTGTGAGAATTACTAAAATGTGACACAGAGACACGAAGTGAGCACATATTTGAAAAATGGCCAATAGACCTTCTCCATGCAAGGTTGCCACAGACCTTCAATTTGTAAAAAATGCAATATCCAGGAAGCGCAATAAAATGAGATATGCCTGCATGCCATTGATGGGAGTGCTATTAGCCCCCGTACTGTACTTTACTTGATGAAGACCAGTTGAGCAGGCATGGAAGCAGATACTGTTCCTAGTATTGTAGTCTGATTCCCAAGGTCTTCATCGCTGTGATGTCTGGGAAAGGTGACTCATGGACCCAGCATGTGATGGTTCACAAGGGTGAGGGTGGGAAGGGGGCCAGTCAGGCCTGGGAGCTGCACACGTTGCTTAACTGTCTGGGTAAACATAATCCAAAAGGGCACCTGAGGTGGCCTGTGCTGTCCTCAGCACATTTTGGATCAGTGCCCAGAGCCCAGGGCCCAGTGCTTGGGGCCCACCCTGCCTCTATGAGTCAACACAAAAATAGGCTCTGTGTTCCACCTTTCCCAAGGTGGGTGCATCAAGTGCTTAGTGCTAGTTCTGTGGCCTGTAGTCCAAAGAAGATCAGGAGCCACACAAGGTAAGAGATGGGCCATTCCTGTAGCGACTGCTTAGTCTTCCTATGAATGAAGCTGCCACTGCAGACAGGCTCCATTCAACCCGCACTCCCAAGGACATGGTCCTGGTCGGACCTTCCACACCTCATGCAGTGCCATTTTCTCAGGGTGGCATCAAGACATTCTCTTAGTTGACAGAAAGGTGATGGTGAGAACCCCTACCTGGTCCTGAGTTACCTGGCTTTTGGAAACTGACTCCCCAGGGCTTAAGTTGCTCAGTTTTTGCACCTGGGCCTGTTTGCTACCCTTATTTCATCTTACTTTACCCACCAACCCCCTCCCAAGTGTGAAGATCCCACCAGGTGCTTGTCTCACAGATCTCTTGGGCATCTGTCCTGAGAGGAGCTGGTAACTAAGACCCTGGGTCAACTGCTGGAGGTAGCTGTGGGGCTGAGGCCTCTGACCGGGCCGGCTCCCTTTGCTCATGCCTCACACTACAGTTGGCCGGCACAGGGCCGTGCTGCTGTTACAGGCTTGTTTGCGGATTTGAGTGAACAGATCTGACTTAAATCTCTGTACAGACAGGTTTCTTGTTTTGCTCTGACACTGTGGATGCTGGGAAATGTGAAGGCCAACCCAAACAACACTGTGACTCTTGCCCTCCAGACTATGAGGCTCCCAACCCACTGAGGGAGGTCGGTGAGTGCTTACGGCTTCACTCCCACAAAGAGCCCCGCTCCAACAGGTAAGGAGCCACCCTCCACCCCCTGGGGCAGTGACCTCAGCAGCCACTGCTGCCTGCTGCCTCCGGGGCTTCTGCAGCTCCTCCCCGGGGTATGACAAGGCTCATCTTGTACAATTAATTCTTGCCCCAGGCATTTCTCTCTGAAGTACTGGTTTCTTTTAATGGGAAATGATACACCACTGCCAAAATCTGGTTACTGAAAACAGATAAACAGTTAGTATGTGTGTATTCTCACTCCATTCTCTCTCCTCCTCTTCCTCCTCCTCCAGAGCACATAGTCTCTCTTTTACACTCACACACATATACACACCTACATGGGACTGTCATTTTGGTTGTCTAAATTTCATTGGAGCGCTGGTGGCGTAGTGCCTAAGGCACTTGACTGCTAACCAGAAGGCTGGCGGTTCAAACCCACCAGCCACTCCTCGGAAGGAAGGTTGAGCAATCTACTTCCATAGTGATACAGCCTTGAAAACTCAAGGAGGGGTCACTATGAGTTGGGTCTGACTCGACAACACATAACAACAACAACAGTAGTTTCATTTGTTCAGTAGGCAACAGTACATACATAAAATTAACTTATTGACTAACCACACAGCGCTAGAAATGAAAATTTCGGGCAAACAACGACACTGGTAATAAATAGCCACTAACCACCCCCTCGGGTAAAGCATTTGGCTGCTAACCAGAAGGTTGGCAGTTCAAACCTACCAGCTGCTCTCTGGGAGGGAGATGAGGCAATCTACTTCTGTAAAGATTTACAGCCTTGGAAACCCAATAGGGCAGTTCTACTCTGTTCTATAGGATCGCTATGAGTTAGAATTGACTCAATGACAGTGGTTTTTTTTTTTTTTTTTTTTTAACCACCCCCTTGGTAGGTTGGTTTATAACCTTCCTCCCCCAAGCTGTTGGCATCACCTCTGTCTGGCCTGTCACGTCTGCTTAAACTTGCTCTTAGTAAATATACCTGTGATAACACATCTCTCTTGTGTCCTCTCTTTGGTAGTGTTAAACCCTACAAGACTGTTCCAATACTTCCAGCATAAACTTTCATTGCAGTTGATTGTAGATAATGGTTTCAGACCCGAGCATGATGACTTTTGAATCTGAGTCATACTCAAACTTCTTTAAAAGAGGAAAACCAAGTCTCTGGTTCCTCAGGGTTGACTTAAGTTATTTTACTGTAATATTACTCATACAAGTATGAACATAGAAGTACTTAAACTCCTGATGCTTAATAGATCATGCATAACTCTAAAACCAAGACCAATGTATAAACAAAACACAAAAAGTTCCCACACAACTGGTGAAATTCAAGTTAGCACCTTTACTGGAAGAGGACTGGCTATGTTGCTTTCCTGAAATCAGACACTGTGACTACCAGGTTGGAGAGAGAGCCCAACCTCCCACCCTGTCTGAGTACTCCGGGTCTTCATCAGAACAATGGCAAATGGTTAGTTCTTACTGAATGGCATGATGTCACTTTTGGATTAAACCCTCCAATTTATTCACTTTTTAGTAGTCTACAACTATCAAATTATTATTATTTGGCTCTGAAATCTCTAGGAACATTTGAGAGATGATCTTTCATATGATGTGAATATGTTATTAATTTTTAAGATTTTCATTGATTCAAGAATTTCAATTCAAGGACTCTTAGAGGGTTGTGGACCTGAAGGTACGTGTCTGAGAGGCAGGTGTTCTGAGAGCCCAGCTGACCAACTCCTGGATTGGAAGCTTCTGGGTTTTCATCTGGCGGCTCTGTCTCCCCTTCCTTCCCTCTGGGCCTTCAGCTTCTTTTAACGCCCTCCCTGGGCTGAGGTTCCCCAAGAAGCTGCCTCCGCCAGGCTTGTTTTTGTTTTTACTTTCTTGGGTGGGGAGCAAAATTAGAACCAAAACACCAAGGACTGGTTAACTGCTCACGGGAGGGCATCCTGCTCAGCTGGGGCTCCCCGCTCAGCCTGGGGGGTGGCCCCGCGCCTCTGCCTGGGGCCGGCCGGGGAGGACAGCCTACACTGCACAATGATCCTGGCTCGGGGTTGGGGGGAGGTCGGCTGCTAACTGCCTCCACAAGAGGAAAAAATAGCAGTTTTGTCCTTGGAAAAAACTAGAGACTCACAGGACCAGAATAGCAACTGGAGCGGTATTTAAAAACAGAAACACCTGCTTCAGAACTGTGGCAGGAAATGAGATTTCAGAAGTGCCACAAGGAAGTTGGTGAAGCGACAGCCCCTCCTTCATATGTCCCCTGATTTTCGAGGACAGTTGGGCGTGCCCGCGGGAAAGCCCCTGCACAGTGCAGCCCTGCCCGGGCCCAGTGTGGTGCCGGCTTAGAGGTGGTGCCTGCCCTGCTGGGTCCCTGCCCGGTGGGGGATGCCCGGTGCTACCCAGAAGCTCATCCTGCCGAAATTAAAGTTATACAGAAGGCTGTTTGAAATTTGGCTTTATATCCATAATCATTCACGTTGAACAGTTTAAATGTAGACTATGCCATGGAGAGTCACTAACAAGGTATTCCCCCCCCTTTTTTTAAATTGTGATTTGGGTGAAAATTTACAGAGCAAATTCACTTTCCATACAGTAGTTCACATACACTTTGTCTCATGACATTGACTACAATTTACCATAATGCAACAGCTCCCCTCCCATTTCCTCCCCATAGTTACCTCTTCCCTGTGTCCATCCCTCTGTGCACTCCTGCCCCCTGAGCTATCTCCCTGTGCATAAGCAGCCCTTCTTTCTCCCATGATTGACTAACAAGGCATTTAAAAATATTAATGTCATCCTTTTAAATTTGCTGTTTTATTCGGTGTTTCATATTGTACATAATAGAACTTGGATAAATTTACAAAATATATAATCAGAATTGTGGGTGCAACATTTTTTTTTTTTTTTTAAAGTGGGCAGAGTGGGAGGTACACAAATTCCCAGTCTGCTGATCTAGTCTGCTGGTTCTGTGGAAATCACAGTAGTCTTGGGTGGGGCCTGAGAATTTGCATTTCTAACAAGTTCCCAGGTGAGGCTAATGTTGCCAGTCTAGAGACCACTGGCCTAGACAGATGACCACTGCTGGATGATAGCAAGCTGAAGATAAGTGAGGCCCACCTCTGCCAGTGTCAGCCTTCCTCCCAGAGGAAGACATGGGTCCTGCCTGAGGACCAATGCCACCTCCCCCATCCTGCCCTACTGCCTGAAATTCACCCTCAGAGATGAACTCCTTAGCTTTATACAAGAATTTGCAAATACCTCTGTTGAGTGCGGTCAGTTCCAACTCTTAGTACCACAGTGTGAGAAAGTAAAACTGCCCACAGGGTTTCCAAGGCTGTTACCTTAAAAGAGATCAGTGGAGCTGCTGATGGGCTTGAACCCCTAACCTTTTGGTTAGCAGCCGAGCACTTAACCATTGTACCACCAAAGGTAGCTAGAAGCAGTGTTAGTGAATGCTTTGACTGAGTGTGAGGAGGACTGGGAGGAGTAGGGATCTGTAGCCCATCTACTGGCCTCACCTCCAGGGTCTTGTGCTTGGAACCCTTGGACTTGGTGTCAGACACCTGAGCTGAGATTCCTACACAGCCACTCACAGCTTTTGACCTCAAATCTTCAGCAAGATCATGCATGTGCAAATGGGGAAAACATTGTTTCTTGTTCTCTGGCTGCCTTCTAAGAAGGACGGGTCTTGGTGGCAGAAGGATCTTGTTTGCCAGGCTCAGTGACTGCAGGTCTATGAACTGGAGGACCTGCCCTGCCCTGTAAATGAAGGGGATTAGCAGTCACAGGAGCTGAGGAGGTTAGAGGGTCTGAGAAGAAGGGGAGGTCCTGTGGTCAGTGAGCACTGTGGAGACTGATGAGAAGAAAACTGTGAACCATGGGGGGTACACCATACACTGCTCCTCAGTGCCACCCTCCCACACCCCCCATAATCTCACCACTGACAGGCAGAGGCCGAGTTCAGAGGTAAGGTGCCTGGCAGAGTATCTACGCCAATTAGGAATAAGTACTGTTCCACCTGCCTATGCCCTCTGCTCTCTTCCATGCGTTCACATTCATTTTTCTTTCTTTCATGTGCATCCTCATAGGGGACTCTCTCTTTTTTTTTTTTTGTCATTACTGGCATGATCTTTATTCAGAATAGGAGAAAAGAGAATCAGAGAGAGAGAGAGAAGATTTACAATACAATAGATGAAAGTAGTCCCAGGCTTACAAAATGTTGCTAGCAGTTCAATCCAGTGGGCGGTGGGGCTGGAATGGATCCAAAATATCTGCTAAATTCACCCATTTCTTTTTTATTATTATTATTTTATTATTTATTGTGATTTGGGTGAAGATTTACAGA
>NW_006921700.1:1160052-1189469 GCF_000298275.1 Orycteropus afer afer | reverse complement strand
GCAGATTCTACATTATTCTTTAGCGTTGCATAGTATTCCATTGTGCGTATGTACCATAGTTTGGTTATCCATTCCTCAGTTGATGGACATCTAGGTTGTTTACATGTTTTGGCTATTGTAAATAGTGCTGCAATGAACATGGGCATACATATATCTGTTCTTATCATGTCATAGGGGACTCTTGAAAACCTGGAGTCCCTGGGGGTGAACCCAAAGGTTGCAGGTTCAAGTTCACCTTGGAAGGAAGGCTTGACGATCTACTTCCTAGGAATCAGTCATTGAAAACCGTATGGAGCACTGTTCTCTGATACCCTTGGGGTCACCAGGAGTCAAAACCCACTTGGCGGCAACAGTCTTGTTTTGTTTTTAACCAGAAGCAGCATCTCCCGAGGAATGTAGCTTTTGTGGCGGGATTTCCACTGCAGACTGGGCGGTGAGAGTCAGTGTCCCCTGTTTTTGGCCCAGTCACATCCGTATTCCCACAGGCCACATACTTCTGAGGGAAGGCTGGCTGTGAGGTCCGTTTTCTGTGCCTGAGTTAGCGGCCAATGAAAAATATTAACTCCAGCCCGGGGTGTGAGGGCCGTTCCCTTGGAGCCCAGCGAGGAGACGGCCTGGGTCTGGTGTGCGGCTGGGCAGGTGGGCACTGAGCACCCTCCTGCCCTAGCGCTCCTCCCCATAGGCCCCAGCCTTGTCTTTGGCTTTACTCATGGAGCTTCCTTACCCACACAACTTGGTGCCTACCGAGGGTTGGTGACAGCTGTGTGGAGACAGGCCTTGGAGTCTGCTGAGTGGGTCCAAATCCTGGTGCCAGCACTAACCTGCTTTGTGACCTTGAGCAAGTTCAGTGTTGTTCATCCTCAGTTCCTTCCTCTGTGAAATGAGGTGAGGAGGGTGCTGAGGACCAGTGTCACGGAACGAGTATGTGCACAGTGCCAGGTGCACTGGGTGTCCCCTTGAATCCTTAGGATGTGCTGATCCAATTAGACTACATTCTAGAAACCTCCTGTGGCTAGCAACAGGTAACAATAACCCTCAAACATTATTCCCTGAGCTAAACTTGCACAGTCTTGTCCGGGCCTTCCTGGGGGATCTGAGGGTCAGACACATGGCCTCATCCATTCATCCATGTAACAAGTAGACACTGAGTGTTGACTTCATGTCAGACAGGAGACTAACATATATATAAGAACAAGTTGTGACGAAGTCTTTCAAAAGCATCTCTGGAAGGCTGTTCATGCAGAGGGCCTTGGGGGTGCTGCTGGGCAAGTGAGGGTGGGGCTTCAGTGCGTACTGTTGTTGCTGTTATGTGCCATGGAGTCGGACCCAACTCATAGTGACCTCTCCTTGGGTTTCCGAGCCAGTATCACTATGGAAGTAGATTGCTCCATCTTCCTTCCAAGGAGTTACTGGTGGGTTTGAACCGCCAGCCCTCTGGTTAGCAGTCCAGTGCCTTAGGCACTACGCTACCAGGGCTTCCTCAGTGCATACTACCAGCAGACAAAGGCCCATTTCTACCCCAAGGCAAAGCAATAAAAGGACCACAGAGGGAGTAGCTGCAGGAAGAGAGTCTGAGGCTGGAAGAAGTGGCTCCACCCTACCGACCGGTGGGAGGACCAAGTTATGCCTGTGCCAGCCAGAGCAGCTGAACAGGGCTGCCTAGGGTGTTCACACACACAGCCCCCTGGGTGGCCTGGTGCACCAAAGGCCTGGGCTTTGGAGCCAGACCTGCTCCCTTGCTCCCCTGCTCCCCTGCTCCGCTTTCAGAAGTCACTGCAGTGCTGAAGCCTCTGTTTTTCTCATTTGTAAGATGGGGATTTACATCTTCTTATTCATAGTGGCTAAGACACTTGCCTGCTAACCAGATGGCTGGCGGTTCAAACCCACCAGCCACTCCTCGGAAGGAAGGTTGGGCAATCCTACTTCGTAGTGATACTGCCTCGGAAACCCAAGGAGGGGTCGCTGTGAGTCGGGTTTGACTCGACGGCACATAACAACAACAACAACAACATTCACTCCAATCAGTAAATCAAATGAGTTAATAAGAGAAAGTGCTCCCAAGATGGTAACATCTGAGACCCCATTTCCACCGTAGGACAGATCAGCGTGTCAGTCTGCACAGCAATCTCCTCCTCAAATGCTATTTTATATTTTAAAAGCAATCACCCTCAACCATCAGAACACCAAAGAGCAATGTCACCGTACAACCTTCTTGATGGTGAGGCAAGACCCTACCAGATGGAGGTGCAGAGAGGAACTAGGAGCTGGATGTTGGTGTAGCTGGGACTGGAGGGTGACAGAACGCTGGCCTCTGCCTCAGCTGGCCAGTGGACACCAGTGTCGAAGGCTGGCTCTCGTGGTGTCTGGAATGGCTACATTAGCTGTCCCCAAGGCTGTGGCTGCACAGATGCCCGGTGTGAGCTGTCCCGTCTAGTCGGGCTCAGTGGTGGTCAGAGGGCAGAGACCCGTCTCCACTCCCTCCCTGGGGTCCTCACTTCCTGGGGCAGTGGTGAGCTTCAGCCCACTCAGTGTCCAACCTAATCCTTTTGTCTGGATTTTTACCCACAACACATAGCCATTGACCAGGATGCCTTAAAGCAAGGGTCAGCAAACTACAACCCATGGGCCAAAGTGGCCCACTGCCTGTTTTTGTTCTGTATGGCCCATGAGCTTAGAAGAGTTTTCACATTTTTAAATAGTTGAGAAAACTCAAAAGAAGAGTGATATTTTGTGACATGAAAATGATACATGTTTTGGTTACCTAGTGTTGCTCTGACAGGAATATACCACAAATGGGATGGCTTGAACAAACAGGAGTTTATTCTCTCACAGTTTGGAGCTTTAAGTCCGAGTTCAAAGTGCCAGGCTCTAGGGGTTGGGTGAAAACTTCTCGACCTTGGGCTTCAGCTCTGCCTCTTGCTCCCGGCCCACTGAAGCTAGAGGCATCTCTTCACTCAGACAGCTACTGACTGCTGAGGCTAACAAGCCCAAGGTCGACAAATGAAATGGCACAGTCCCAATGTTATCAAACCACACGGCAGGCTATTGATACGAGTCCATTGAAAGTCCCAAGAGAGGCAGAGCATGGCAGTCTGCTGAACAAAGACTCGGCTACATACAGGGTTCAAGGGTGCCATAAACTGGATACCATTACCAAGGCTGCTGCTTATATCAGAGGGACCCTTCCCTGGAGAAAGATATCACACTTGGTAAAGTGGAGGGTCAGTGAAAAAGGGTAAGACCCTCAACGAGATGAATGATGTAATGGCTGCAATGATGGGCTCAAGTATAGCAAAGATTGTGAGGATGGCACATGAATGGACAGTGCTTCATTCTGTTGTACACAGGGCCACTATGAACAGGAGCTGACTCAGCACCTGTCAACAGCAACAACAACAAAGGAGCTCTGGTGATGTAGTGGTTAAGGCATTTGGCTGCTAACCAAAAGTTTGGTGGTTTGAACCCATTAGCTGCTCTGTGGAGGAAAGATGGGGCAATCTGCTTTCATGAAGATTTACAACCTTGGAAATCCAATGGGGGTCACTAAGAGTTGCAAAAGACTTGATGGGAATGTTTGGTTTAGTTTGGGTCTTGGTTTACTAGTCTCTGGCTGCTTTTGTGCTGCAAGGGAAGAGGTAAGGGCTTGAGACAGAGACTTTATGGCTCTCAAAGCCTAAAATGTTTACTATCTGGCTCTTTACAGAACAAGTTTGTCAACCCTCACCTTAGAGAGCTCTTCTTTCCAGGAGCATTTGTATTTTAATTCACACTCACATCTAAAGTGGAAGCTGAAGTTATCAAGGTGGAACTTGAGGAATCCAGGTAGCTTCCTCTGCCCAAGATCCTATCAGCGGAGACTAGGTAGAAGTAAAATAGGCGGGAGCCAGGCATTAGGGTTCCTGGTTTCTAGCTTCAGCTAACTCATCCTTACGTGATCTTGAGTAAAAGGCTGCCCACCTCTGGTGCTTTCCTCACACAATGAAGATCTGCCCTCCTGACCTGTAACCGGAAGATGACAGCGGTGACAATGGAGTGAGGAACTGTCCCTGAAACGCAGAATGTGCCAGCTCTAGAGCATCCCATGAGATGGACTTCTTCCTTTTGAGGAAGGGACACAGGTGGCTGCAGGTATGGCAATGCTGTTCTCCTCACCTGAAGTCGAGAAGATCCTTGGTTTGACAACAGGACTTTGATAGGCCCTTGGCTTTTGTGCAGTTGACATCCTAGATCTGCCAAAGCCACCATGAAGTTCCCCGTGTCACTTTGCCAAGGCACCAATCTGGGTCACTCACCAGCTCCCTATTGAACCTAGTAGATGGTCCAAATCCTTGTCCAAGATAGCTCACTTGCTCTCTCCTTGTTACGACAGAGGGAGAACTCATAAAGTGCTTAAAAACTTCCTTTTTACCAAAAGCCCCAAAACCCCTTTCCAATTCCAAGTCCTAGCAGCCCTCTGGGACAGAGTAGAAGTGCCCCATAGGGTTTCTAAGGAGGTAGTCTTTAGGGATGCTGCCTGCTTCATCCTAGTTCCAAGGAGCGGCTGGTAGGTTCCAACCGTCACTATTTCGGTTAGCTGCTGAGCACTTAGTTACTGCACCACTAGGGCTCACCTCCTTTGCACAAAAATGCTCTGTATTCATTATGTCGCACCATCCGTGAGTGACTGGGTCTACCTCAAACTGTTTAAATGCAGTTAGGAGACTGGCCTGTCAGACCATTTCTACCAGCTGGCTAGCACGTCTTTAAGGACAGCCTCCGGAAGTGGCTTCCTTTTATGGTAGTCTCCAGTTCCGGTTCCTCGAAATTGCTGACTCCCAACGTTACCCAGTGCCCACAAGTCACCTGAGTGGCCCGAGTCCACAAATGACACCCACATTTCATTTAGCCACCAAAGCAGCCGCCGTCTGAACCCGTAGTGTTGTCGAATATGCAAGAGAAACGGTGCACGAGGTGGATTTACTTTCATTCCACTAATTTAGCATGTGTGCACTTGAAAATGCAAACCCACAAGGAGTCCAAGCCAAAGACAGTTGCAACAAATTGCATCACCTCGACTTTTTTTTCCCCCTCATTTGTTTATAATAGCCAGTTGGCAATGCAAACTGTCCAGTTCTGCGCTATTTAAAACCCTTTCTATCCCTTTTCCCATGTTGTGCCAAGGGCACACAAAGCGGCCCAGAAGGAAAGAATTCAATCAGCATTAGAAGAATGCACTGAAGTCCCGTTTCCTAAACCCCAGGGGAGATGTGAGTGACGGGGAGGAGCCAGCAGGCGGAGGACTGAGTCCTTTTTATGTGTCTGTTTCCCCTGCCCCCCCCCCCCAAATGTTCGTGGGAAGGAAGGAGGGAGGCTGGATAGCAAGGGGAGGCTGGGAAGGAAAGTGGGGGTGCAGAGGCGGCGGGAGCCTTTCCTGAGGATTCATCTGGGCCCAGGGTTTTCAGCGGCCACCCCCGGGGCCTGATCCCTTGCCTTGGCAGGCCCTGCAGGTCTTGGTGGGTGTGGCCCACTTGACGCTGGGCGGGCTTTCCCACTGCACAAATGTGCGACATGCTTTGTCCACAGAGCGTTTTCCTGCCCCGGTAGCTGTGGGTGGTGAGGTTGTTAAAACTGCATACTGGAGTTTTCTCATATACTTTCTGCGTCTGTGTAATTCCATCAGCTTCTTGCCCTCGATGGGCTGTGGTCCCTGCTGGGAGGGAAGAGGAATCATAAAGGGCTGGATGCTGAGGCAGGGAGCCGCATCACCCTACGGAAACCCCACCCTGACCATAAACCTTCTCTAGTCAAGCTGCTGTCTTTATTGGACCGTCCAGTCAATTACCTGGCATGCTGGGCTGAAAGTCTCCTTTTTCTCTGCTGGCTTTTTGGGCTAAGGGGCTCTGGTGGTGTAGTGTCTAAGGCATTTGACTGTTAACCAGAAGGTTGGTGGTTCAAACCCACCAGCCACTCCATGAAGGAAGATGAGGCAACCTACGTCTGTGAAGATTTGTTGTTGTTGTTACGTGCCATCGAGTCGTTTCTGACTCATAGCGACCCCATGCACAGCAGAACCAGACACTGCCCGATCCCGCGCCAGCCCCACAATCCCTGCTATACTTGAGCCCATCGTCCAGCCACCGTGTCAATCCATCTCCTTGAAGGCCTCCCCCTCTTTCGTTGACCCTCCACCCTACAAAGCATGACATCCTTCTCCAGGGAATGGTCCCTTCTTACAACATGACCAAAATAGGTGAGACGAAGTCTGGCCATTCTCGCTTCCAAGGAGCATTCTGGCTACACTTCCTCCAGGACAGATCTGTTAGTTCTTTTAGCAGTCCATGGTACTTTCAGCATTCTTCGCCAGCACCACAACTCAAAAGCATCAACTCTTCTTCGGTCTTCCTTATTCATTGTCCACCTCTCACACGCATATGAGGTGATTGGAAATATCATGGCTTGTGTCAGGCACACGTTAGTCCTCAAGGAGATATCCTTGCTCCTCAGCACTTGATACAGTTCCTTCGCAGTTGACTTTCCCAATGCTACACATCTTCTAATGTCCTGACTGCTGCTTCCGTTGGCATGGATTGTAGAACCAAGCAATGTGAATTCTTTGACAACCTCAATCTTCTCTCCATTTATTGTGATGCTGCTCATTGGTCCAGTTGTGAGGATTTTTGTTTTCTTTATATTGAGACGTAATCCATACTGCGGAAGATGGGGCAATCTACTTCCGTAGTGATACTGCCTCGAAAACCCAAGGCGGGGTTGCTATGAGTTGGGTCCGACTCGACGGCACATAACAACAACAACAACAGCAACAGTCCATACTGCAGACTGTATTCTTCAACCTTCATCAGTAGGTGCCTTCAGTCATCCTCATTTTCAGCAAGCAAAGTTGTATCGTCTGCATATCTCAGGTTGTTAATGATTTTTCCTCCAATCCTGATACCACGTTTTTCTTCATATAGTCCAGCTTCTCGGATTATTTGCTCAGCATATAGATTGAGTAAGTGTGGAGAAAGGATACAACCCTGACGCACTCCCTTCTTGATTTTAAACCATGGAGTGTCCCCTTGTTCTGTAAAGATTTACTTCCTGGGAAACCCATAGGGGGTCGGTATGAGCTGGAATCTAGTCAATGGCAGTTAGGTTTTCTGGTCTTCTTGGCCCACCTTAGAATTAATACAACAGACCCCGCCCAGCTTCTGAAGGGACTGGAAGAGCCCATGCCTCATTGCCGCAGGTCTGGGCTGGGCTGATCCTAGGCGCCCTGCATGCTGACACCTCCATGTGGCCAGCCCACACCCAGGGCTCATTCCGGATGCTGATGCCTGTATTGCAGTTGCCCAGCTGTGCAGAGCACCCTTACTCAGGTCTGCAGTCTTCTGCCTACTCAGAGAGGACTCCTTAGGCCTTGGGCATCGTTCTGTGACCCACACCCCTCTGAAGCCCCCTCAGGTGTCAAAGCTCAGGGTGTCTCATGGGGATGGTGGAATGGAAGCTTTGTGTGGGATGTGGGATCAAGTCCACCTTTAGGGAGGGCCCATGCTGTTTTGTACCTCTGGTAGCATAATGCCTAAGGCATTCGACTGCTAACCAGAAGGCTGGTGGTTCAAACCCACCAGCCACTCCTCGGAAGGAAGATTTGGAAGGAAGATTGGGCAATCTACTTCTGTAGAGATACTGCCTTGGAAATCCAAGGAGGGATCGCTGTGAGTCGGATTCAACTCGACAGCAATGAGTTTTTTGTTTGTTTTTTTTTTAAGGGGGCAAGGCTGGCCTTGCAAATGAAAGGATACCCTGTGTGTAAACCCCAGTGTCTGTACTAGATGCTCAGTGCAGAATACCACACACATGGGAGTCTAGGAGGGGCTGAGACTATAGAATTACTGTGGACAACATCAATAGACAAGTGTTTTTCTTAATTTTCTTTTTTTTTTTTTGATGAATGGACATCATGAATTACTGCAGTGAATATGAACTGTGAAGTCAGAGAGTTTAACACATTGAAAAAGTTCTCAAAAAGGCAGGTTGCAGTCTGGCACATGGGAGGTTGTTCAAACCAAATGGGTTCAATGTCCCCAACCAATATTCTAGCATCCCAGACTCCCTGGGTTTGGGTTTGGCAACCTCACTGAGCCTCACTCCCTGGTCTGTAAAATGGGTTAACCGCCCTGTATCTGTAAATTGCCCTATCTCACAAGATTGGTACAAGAGTCAAATACATATGAAATCTTTCTGGAATGAGGTTATAAAGGCAGGCACTATAGTTAGAGCACCAAACCCATTGCCGCCGAGTAGATTCTGATGCATAACAACCCTCCAGGGCAGGAGAACTGCCCCCGGCTCATAACAACCCCATAGGACAGAGTAGAGCTGCCCCTGGCTCTTAGTGACCCTATGGGACAGAGAAGAATTGCCCCTGGCTCCTAGTGACCCTATGGGACAGAGTAGAACTGACCCTGGTTCCTAGTGACTCTATGGGACAGAGTAGAACTGCCTTGTAGGGTTTCCAAGGCTGTAATATTTACGGAAGCAGATTGCTACATCTTTCTCCTGCAGAGCAGCTAGTGGGTTCTAACAGCTGACCTGCTGGTTAGCAGCCAAGAGCTTAACCACTGTGTCACCAGAGCGCCTTGACCCAGCCTTAGCACATCTACAAAGACTCCCAGGTGACATCAATGTTCAGGCGGGATTAAGCATCATTGGCTCAAGAGTGTGTATACACTGGTGGACTCCAGGGAGCATTTCTTCATCACTGGCTTCTCTGGTCCCTTTGTAGCAAGATAAAGTGATTTCCTCATGATCTGATTAGTGACAAGCCCATCATGGAGCTCTGCTGGATTAAATCAGTGTCAGTATCAAAGCCCCACTGGATGGGGAAGTCCACCAGGGTTAGTTCCAAATGGCCAAGGTTCTGCCCTCAAAGTAGCCTGAGAGACTGGACACAAAAATAAGGATTATATGAGACATAAAACATAAACATGTAGAACTCAAACTCAGGCATTTCTTTCCATCTTTTGATAATGGGGGAGTAAGCTAATCTAAGGATGACCCTTAGCCAAGGAGCCTCTCAAAGCTTTTACGACAGCTACTGCCCGCCTCCCTTCCCAAGGCCAGGAGGTGACGGTTCTGAGGACCTCTATTTCCTTCACAGACCCATGGTCAAATGGGAAAGCCACCAAAAAATGAGACAAAGATGCAGGGTTCGGATGTCCCGAGTTTGCAAATCCAATCCTACTTGGTACGCAAGGAAATGATCTTTAGCTTCATTCATTGTTTGTTCCACATATTCTCCTTCAAATTCTGAGTCAACTTGCTGAGCGGACGGACAGGTTGATGGATAGCCCGTCCTGGGTGGGAAGTGCTGGCAGCTGGAGGGCCTGTTAGTGCTAAGTTAAGCCCTGGCTGGGTACAGTGGCCTAGTGTAAGACACCTCAAGTCTCAGGAACACCGGCTGTAGAGCCTCAGTCAAGAACATAAGCTGCTCAAGGCCGAGGAGTGTCTAGAGTGGGGTGAATGAGAATTCTGGGCATGAGGCCCTGGACGGGGCGGCAGGCCTGCCCCTCACTGTGTGCGAGTTCACCGAGACGGGCTTCTCATCTGTCAGAGGGGCCGCCACTTCCCTCCCTTCCCCAAGTTGAAGGATTAAATGAGACTCTACATAAAACACTTAGTTGCATGTTTAAGTTCTCAAAAATGAGAGTTATTTTGATTGCCTGTCACTCTCCAGTGTGTCTATTTCCTAGGACTTGCTCAAGTTGACCGACCGAAAGGGCCTGGTTTTCCAAAGGTTTATCTAAAGCAGTGGGTGATTTTACTCCCCAGGGTACATCTGGCAATGCTACAGACACTTTTGCCACAACTGGGGAGGGTTTGTGCTACTGACACCTAGTGGGTGGAGGTCAGGGATGCTGCTAGACGTCCTCCTACAGGCGGGACAGTTTCCTCTCCCCCTTTCCCCACCAAATTACCCAGCCCCAAATGCCAACAGTGCTGAGTTGAATGACCTGACTGATCGAAAGGGAGAAGGTAGGGAAGCCCACCCAGATTTTTTGTGGGGGGAGTACAAATAGCCTAACAATTCTGGGATCTGCCAGCAACTGGAAACCCCTACAAATTCTGGGGAAAGGAACCCTTCAATAAGGAAATTGTTGACAGTTATAACTCACAGAATTCAGTTAGAGACATTGGATCCAGAATTAAGACTCACAGAGGTCAGTAGACTGATTTGAAAAGCTGGTCAGTAAGATGTGAAAGAGCAGCAGAGATGGGGCCAGACGGAAAAGCAGCTAGAGGCTGGAATGTGCCCCTCTAAGGACAAAGCCAAGGGGCAGAGAGCGGTTTCTTGAGGGTCAGGAGCTGCTTGAGAAGTGCAGCAGAAAACTTAGTGGGGAGGGTCAACTCCTGCAAAGCCAACTGACCTGGAAGGAAGAGAAGATCGCTGGGGACTCAGAGCCAGAAGGCTAACCTCCGGCAGGAGCAGAATGAAAGCAGAAGGGCGGTTATTATGGAGTGAAACAGATGAGGTCCTTCCAACCCCAATTCTTGGTTTTATTTCTAAGAGGCAAACTACATACCAAGAAACGATAGGCACCAACTAAAGGGGAGTTTCCATGACCTTAAAAATGACCAACTCCTTGGAAGTCCTCAGAGATGTGGCTGGACCAATTATCTACTCATGCTAAGGCCTCAAAAACAACACAACAAAAGTCCTGATTAGGGCGCTGGTCTTGACGTTTCCTTTGCTTGGTAGAGTAATGCTCAGTACGTCTGCCAAGCCATTTTCAAACAAGACTTGATGGCTTCAAGCTAGCCAAAGTCCTTTATGGTCACATCAATTAACCCTGCCTCATTAAAAAAGTGCAACCAAAATACTTTGATTGGCATGCCCAAGAGGGAGAGAGCCACCCAGTTAAGTGAAAAATATCCACACCTCAGTCATAAGCAACTCTTGAGACATTTTCCATGGAGTCTTTCCGAGAATACGTGTAGACTTTGGGGGTTTTTTTGACCTTAAGCCAGACTCTTAAGCCTCAGCTTTTTACCTCTGTAAAAAGGAGCTACTTGTCCTTGTACCCCGTGGGGCTGTGATAAAGATCAACTAAGATTATTCACTGGAGTTCACTTTGTACAGCGTGGGTGACAAAATGAAAGGCCGTCTTCTAAAATCCGGAAGGTCTCCTTTCCTTACACCGCTTTTCAGGAGGAGCGAGTCGAGTCGGCAAGACTTTTTAGGGTCATGCTGGGTTTGAAAGAACCAGAGCAGCAGGAGTGATGCCACCCAGGAAACAAGGCAGTTACTTCACAGCATCTGCAGGTCTTAGATTCTTCAGTTTTGTACAGTCCACAGTCCTTATTTCCATTTTACAGGTAAAGAAAGAAAATGAGATTCAAAGATTAACCATCTGCAAATATGGGATGGAAGAGAAACGAAGGTCAAACCTGGAGAATCCAGTCCCACAATGGCCGTGCCCTGGAAGCCTGGCAGGGTTACTGCAGGAACAGTCTTCTCGGCTATCCGGCCAGAACGGGAACGCAAATGACCGAGAAAGTCAGACGGACTCTAAACACTGCCACACTCAGTTGTGGTCTAATAAGGATGCAGAGACGTGGAGGCAGCTGATTCTGCCCTTTACCTGGAAGGGTCTCTATAAGTGAACAAATGGTGATGGTGGGAGGAGGAATGGCAGGAAGTGCTATTCCTGGGGAAGATTAAAAAAGACGGGCAAGATCCAACGTGTAATTACTGAAAAGGGTCAGGAAACAGAGTAAGAACATTGAGAAAGGTCTATCTACTAGTAAAGAAAGTAAAAATTAAGAGACCATTTCTGTAACGCTTGACCACAAATAGGATCTCTGACACGAGGGTGCGTTTTCCCAAAAGCACTAGGAGTCACATGCTTGGGAAGAGAAAACATAAAACATGACCCTGACTCAAGAGTTCTCCCCACAAGCTTCTAGTAACGACAATAAGGCCTTCTCATCAGTTTCCACAGGGCTCAGGAAAAGCCACCGACTGGGCAGAGGCCAGGGAAAGCGGCCAGACATTTGTGGAGTTTGCTTTCTCTGCTTCAAATGAGAAAGCTTTCAGGATATGAATAGTAACCCTCGTCCATGCCCCGAAAAAAGTAAAACCCAGGATGACACCTGCCTAGTCCCTAGATAGCTTCCAGAATTAGACAATACCATCAGGTAGATTGAGCAAATGTTCACTTTGCAAGAAACCCAAATTCAGTAATTTACAGTACAGCAAAGGCAAGTTGCTATGGATTTAATCCAATACAACCAGAGCCCACTCACAGTCCAACCTGGGTTTTAATGATAGCCAACACACAAAGTCTTCCACTGAAGGACAAGATGCTTTATGAAAGTAGCCTGAAGAGCCGCTTTCAGTCACGCAACTCTTTACACATGTACACAATGCTTAAAGTTCTTTTCAGCAAGTTCAAGTTGTAGCCTCCACAGACTTGGAAGAAAATGAACTAGTCTCTCCCCATCTGCCTCTTAGTAGTTTTAAGTGGTCTTAATCTGGGCAAATTTTACTTTATTTTTTTTATTTTAAATTTTATTTTGATTTGTGTGAAGATTTACAGCGTAAATTCACTTTTCATACAGCAGTTCACATAATATACTTTGTGTCATGTCATTGACCAAAATTTACAATGCAACAGCTCCCCTCCCACTTCCTCCCCATAGTTACCTCTTCCCAGTGTCCATCCCTCCATACTCTTCTGCGCCCTGAGCTGTCTCCCTGTGCATAAGCAGCCCTTCCTTCTCCCATGATTGTTCTCTCCAGGGCGCGTGTCTAGGCAAGTTTTATTTCACAAGACATTTAGTAGTATCTTGTGAATAGACAACAGACATACCTTTTTCTTATTAACTATTATCATATTTTATGACCTAGTAATGAGCTCCACAGACTTTAAATCTAGGTAATTTACAAATGTTAGTTATTAGCTAAACCCACAAGTTACTACTTCTACAATCCTTTCTGGAATCTTCACTCTCCACTTTTATCTTTAAAGTACACCACGACTTCCATTTTTCAGCACTTCTCATCTACGACTTAAGTACTTAAAACCACGACCTCACATTCAACCTCTTGTTACGCTTTGGTAATGCTCCTGAATTGTGAGGACAGATAACGTTCAAAGTTTCACTCTGTGCCTGCTTTTGATAATGGGCATATGTCATGGAAAATACACTAAGCCTGGTGCTCCAAAACAGAGAATAACCCCCCCCCCAAAACCCCACTGCCATCAAGTCGATTCTAACTCATAGCGACCCCCATTGGGTTTCCAAGGCTGAAAATCTTTATGGAAGCAGATTGCTTCATCTTCCTCCTGCAGAGCAGCTGGTGGTTTTGAACTGCTGGCCTTCTGATTAGCAGCCAAGTGCCTTATGCACTGCACCACCAGAGCTCCTTCAGAGGAAGAATACTTACCATTTATTTTCCAGTTTTAAGTCATAAAATCCTTGTAATTTCAGGGTCATGTAAAAGAAACTCGCATTTTCATTTTGAACACAAGGTAACTTGTTGACTTGTCCAAGAATATTCTAAATTAACAAAACTTCCATTTGATGATAGGTTAAACCTAATTATTCTAGCCTCCCTCACTTTTGCTAAAAACCTACTTTGCAAAGGGATTCTTTTGATACAATGCTTTGTAAAAAGGATTACATGATAATATGACAAGAACTAAGCTGGGAGCCAAATTAAATAAATGTTTCAGTTTTGCGCACACAAACACACCCCCCAAGCTGTAAAAAGGGAATAATAGAAAGCTCTTCCCACTACTGGATGCAACTGCTTAACTCTTGGTGATTTAGGATGCACCATACCCAGTGTGGTGTGGCTGTTCCCTAACGACACTGGTCCAACACCATGGAATTCTAGAAGCTTCTCTTCCCCAGGACACTTCAATAAGCAAAAAATTAACACTGCCAGTGAGGAGAGCTAGATCCAGACTTTGCACTAGGATAAGTACTTAACAGTTTTTCAACATCAATTTCAGACAAAGTCTTAGCTTACTTTGGGGCAAGGAAAACAAGGCACCAAAGTAGGTATTTTCAAAGTCCCTTGAGGGATCTTGACTTTAGTGAACTAATTCTGGGGCAATAATCTTTCCCATCACTGAATCTATACACTTTAGTTGTATAGCACAGCCCAAGAATTTGTCCAAAACTTGGCAATGAAAAGATTTGATCAGCTGTGCAACACAGTATCTTTAGGTATTAAGAATAAAGCGAATCAATGGGTTCTAGAAATAAATCCATCCAGCTATGGGTAGCTGATCTTCAACAAAGGGCTGAAGTTCATTAAATGGGGAAGAGATCATCTCTTTAACAAATGTTGCTGGCAAAACAGGATATCCACCTACAGAAAAATGAACAAGATCCATACTTCACACTGTACACAAAAACTAACCCCAAATGGAGAAAAGACCTAAATGTTAAACCTAAAACTTTTAGTTCATGGAAGAAAATACAGAGACAAAAGCTAGGGGCCCTAATTTATGGTACTGGTGTACAAACAGAAGATAAACACGTTAACTGGGACTGGCTAAAAATGAAATACTTGCCAGAAGACCTTACCAAGAGTAAAATGAGAACTTAAAGCCTGGGAAAAGAATTCTGGCAACAACATATCTGACAAGGCTCTAATCTCTCAAATTTACAGAAAACTTCAACAACAAAAGGATAAACAATCCAGTTTAAAAATGGGAAAAGAACAAGAATGGACACTTTACCAAAGATGACATTCAGGTAGCTAATAAACCCATGAAAAGAGGTTCATGATCATTAGACTATAAACTGACATTGAGTCAATTTCGATTCATAGCCACCCCTCCTTGGGTTTCTGAGGTGGTATCTTTATGGAAGTAGATTGCCCAGTCTTAGCCAACAGAGACATGCAAATCAAACCTACAATGAGATACCACGTTGGTATTAATTAACACTGATTTTTTAAAAAAACCAAACCAGAAAACAACAAATGCTGGCAAGGATATGGGGAGACTGGAACTCTTATACACCGCTGGTGGGAGTGTAAAAAGGTACAACCACTATGGAAAATGGTATGGTGCTTCCCCAAAAAGCTAGAACTAGACATACCATATGACCCAGCAATATCACTTCTTGGTATATATACTAGAGAAATAAGAGCTGTGACATGAATAGACATATGCACACCCACGTTCACTGCAGCATTATGTGCAATAGCAAAGACAGAAACAACCTAAGTATACATCAACAGATGAATGGATAAACACAAATTATGGTTTGTACACACATACAGTAGAATACTATCTACTGAGAAAGGACAATGATGAATCCACAAAACATCTCACAACACAGAAGAAATCTGGAGGACATTATGCTGAGTGAAAGAAATTAATCACAAAGGACAAATATTATATGAGACCACTATTACAAAAAAAAAAAAATTCAAGAATAGATTTACACACAGAAATAAACATTCTTCAGTGGTCACCAGGGATGGGAGGGAGAAGAATAATCACTAACTAGCTAACAGACACATGTCAACTCAGGTGAAGGGAAAGGAAAGACAAAACATGAGAGAAGTCAGCACAGCGTGACCAAGGGAAAGGAAGACACAGAGAGCTATGCAAGAATAAAAGGCAATGATGATAAATTTCATACCATATACAATCCTACAACAGTAGTAATTACAAACAGTAATTTATGAATGGCCACAAAGGTATGCTAAATGGACGTAGGAGGTTGTACAGGAGTACACCTGCAAGCATACACAGGTATAGTTGTGGATATTTCTACAAAGATATCTGTAAGTGCTTCATGTGTATCCATTAGAGGATACAGGGAGCTAAATAGTTAGGGAAACTTCCTAGACACAAACACCTCACAGGACTGAGCTACTGGGCTTGAAAGCTAAGGGCCACAGTTGTAGGGGACATGTAGGTCAACTGGCCTAACATAGCTCATGAAGATAATGTTCGGCATCCTCACTTGGTGACAGCATCTGGGGTTTTAAAACCTTGAGAGCGGCCATCTAAGATACAACGATTGGTCTCTTCCTGTCTGGAGCAAAGGAGAATGAAGAAAACCAAAAACTCAAGGAAGCAATCAGTTCAAAGGAAGACAAAGGACTAATGTCCTACATGAACCACAGCTTCCTCTAACCTGAGACTGGTCGAACTAGATGGTGCCCAGCTATCACTACAGACCGCTACAGAAGGGTCAAGTCGAGAGGGTGAGAAATGGAGAACAAAATTAAAACTCTTTAAAAGACCAGACTTACTGGTCTGATAGACACTGGAGAAACCCTCAAGACTATTGCCCTAAGGTAACGTTCTAACCTAGATCTGAAGCCACTCCTGGAGACCACCTTCGGCCTGACTGGCCAATAAAATAAACAGCAACACCTGGGAGGAATGTGCTCCTTAGCACAAGCACCTGTAAGGGGCCAAAAGGGCAACATCTACCCAAAGGGAAAGACAGAAGGTAGGGAAGGGGCAGGGAACCTGCAGGAATGGAAGGCAGGAACCCAGGGTGGAGAGAGTGCCACCACACTGTGGGGATCACGACCAATGTCACGGACCTATCTGTATATGAACTATTGAATCAAAAACTTATTTGCTATGCAAATTGCATAAAATGTTCAAAAAAAGATTTTCATTTCTTTAAAACAACCTTAGAAATGTCTTTTATTTTTGCATTTTAACAAAATAGCAATAAGTTACTCCAGTCAGCATCCAATCAATTTAATTAACGGAGTAATATTTTTGTCAACCACAAAATCTGTCAGAGGATACTCAGCAACTGAAAGTTAAAAACTTGCCCCTTCAAAAAATAGTTCTATAGGTTTAGTGATAAAATGACAAAAATATGTAAGAACACCAATCAAGTAGAGTGTAGCTAGTCTGGATTCTGGATTTCAGTTAGCATTATACTGTATGAAGAAGTCATTTACTATTTTATTCACTATCAGGTCAAGAATGATTACTTGTGGTCAACACAAATATGCAACTAAACAACTAACCTAACTCTCCACTTTTATTACAGTGTAATGGTGCTCATTTCAAAATAAGGCTCTATGCCAACATGTGCAAAGGGACACACTCAACAGTAAGAGCACACTTAAAAGAAATCATCACAAGAAGGCAACAGGTGGCTGCCTGGGAGGGAGTGGGGAAACCATGTACAGGAAACTCTCAATTCTGGTGCCCAGGTCTCTTCCTGTCTAAACGGTTGATGATTAGATGAAAAACACCAAGGAGAAAACATTCAAGTTAATGGAAACAAGTCTTTATTAAGTAACTTTTAATATCAGAAAAATAAAACTCTTATAATTCTCTTTACAGCAAATATATAATATCAGTGCTTTGGCCATCTTAAGTTAAAGGCCCTTTATCATAAAATATATGGTTTTTAAACTTTACTCAAATTGAATTTATAATCCCTATGACTTCCCTACATATACATAACAAAAGAGTGTAGTAAAATTAGCAAATACTAAACTATATTGATAATTTATCATTCTTAAGTTTGTGGTTTTTAGAAACAGTACACGCACCTAATATATGTCGATTCCTTGGCTTATTAGTTGCAGTGTACAATGCAATAAAATATAAAATACATGCTTGGTGAACATTCGTTCGTATCTACAAGACGGCAGCTAAAGATTAGGCTTCAATACTGACATTTAACTATCCTACAAGCAATTAGCATTACATCATAATATGCCATCAAGGCAACTTTTTTATACTGAAAAAATTAAAATAAAAACCGTTATTTTGTAAACTTTTATACGAAATGTAACTCTTCAAGTGGAAATAAAAAATAAAATTTGTCTATTTACTATTCAATACACATAGGATTTCAATTTTCATTATACTGAGGAAAAAAGCTCTTTTGGGTTGGGAAAATAACGCTTCAAAAAATAATTAGTAGAAAAACCCACCAGTATAACCTTTGTCCTTTCAATGCCAGCACAGATTTGGGAATCTACTGAGGACTGAGGATGAAGTTAGAGACATCCACAGGTGAAATGTAAAAGTGTATTTTAAAGAAATCTTTCCTTTGATTGGAAATAGTTTTGAAATGAAGTAAACTGATTGGAGGTTGTCACAGCTGCTTTAGTGAGTTATGCTCAGGGCACAGTTATCCCTAGCTCCCTCCCCCTCCCCCTAAATTATTAAAAAAGAAAAATATATTTATAATGTGCAAGACAAATATGGATTGAACAGAAAATGTTTCACATTTTGATCTAGTCTAGAAATTAATCAATAGCTTGATCAGACTAATGAATGGAATGTTCACATCCTCAACAGCCAATAACAGGTGCCTCCCAAAGCCCCTCCCTAAAGGGGGAAACACAGGTGGCCATTTCCACATTCGCCAAGGGAGGCGATGGGGAGTAATTCACAATCCAGACGATTGCATTCCTGATTCACTGATCACACCAGCTGTGAGCACTCTGGGCGAGATGAAGGTCAATGTAGCAGTTTTTGTCCCAAATTGTAACTAGTGATCTAGTTAACTGCCATCGGCCCTATTCTTACCAATAAGTAATCACAATGCATTAAAAAGTTACTTGCAATCCTGCAGAATTAGGCATAAGTTGTTGTAAAATAAAAACAAACAAACCTGTTTTGTCAAAACTGGCAGTGTAAAGAAGGCAGCACTGGAAGTGTCTGGATCATCTGTAATGCCAAGTACCCTCCATAAACTTTTAATGTGGTGAGTTAGGCTTTGGGACCCATCATTTTGAAATCTTAGAAGTAACACACTTTTCTCATAGGCTCTCACAACCTATGGTTATCTTCACTCAACTGAGTTGAAACTTCAGCTTTAGCAATTCTTACACAAGCTATGTCTCTGGGTCTATAGGATATTATTAATAATCCAAACCAAACTAATAGACAAGAGACCACTTAGGTTTAGTGTTACCATAGCAGCCTTTTATAAGTTTACTAACAACTTTAGCCTAATCCCAATAAAGCCTGATAACAGTCATAAGAATTCATTAGGAAGTTTACTGGGGGGTACCATTATACCCACGCCTTTATGAGTCCATATAGAGATATAGTATTTATGTATATATATATAGTTAAGAGTGAATTTGGATTGCCTGAGTAACAGCTGTCTGGCAAACTGGACATGATGGCGTTCTCTTTTCACAGATCTTGTTGGCACATTCCATGCAGAACAGGTTGTGGCCACATGGAACTAGGGCAGCAATAACTTCATTCTCAAAGCAAATCACACAGTCGTGCTTTCTTCTTGATTCTGGAGGTGAGCTAGAGGTGGAACCACCATTGGAAGAGGAGTAACTATTGGTACCATTAGAAAAAGCAGGGATGTATATTGGAAGGCCAACATGGTTGCCTGTACTAGGTGGGTCGCTCCTAACCCTCCGAGCAAGTGGGTGTTCTATGCTCTCAGGAAATGTAGGAGACAGACGAGGAGTAGATGGCTGACTTCCTCTACGCTGAGTCTTCATGTTAGCAGAAGGATCACTCCCAAAGCTAGAGAGTGGGTTAACTGGTTCAAAAGGAGTCCAGATAGTTTGAGCGGATGTGGGTAAAGAGTCAAAGGCTGGAGAGTCCACTGCAAGATCTTCTGAGCCCACAGATGGTAGTGTCTCTCCAAACCAAAAGTTTCCTGTGCTAAACGGGCTTGTTGGACTAAAGTCAGCCAGCCTATTGCTTCCAAAGTAGGAATCTGTTGAACCACTTCCTAGAGAACTGGAGCTATCATTTCGATAACTGGATATCATTCTTGCACGGCTAGGAGGAACTGGATTGGAAGAGAGCCATGCAGAGCCAAGAGTGCCACCTTCAAAGCTTACGTCGGTACCATTGTAATGAAAATCATTCTCTTCATTGAGTTCAATATAGTTTCCTGTACGCATGGCAATATGCATTTCTATTTCTTCCCGTGCTCGGTCAACGTTTTCGGGCATCCCTGTCACTTCAAAAACAGGTTCCTTATCTCTGCTCGGAGTTACTATGT
Organism: Orycteropus afer afer; assembly: GCF_000298275.1. Lineage (NCBI taxonomy): Eukaryota > Metazoa > Chordata > Mammalia > Tubulidentata > Orycteropodidae > Orycteropus > Orycteropus afer. The sequence goes on along the minus strand of NW_006921700.1, from coordinate 1,169,486 downwards.
ATGTGTGGGTCTGCTGCTGAATTCTTTTAATAGTTGCTCCTTTCGGTCCAACCACTAGTCCTACCACACGATAGGGGACCCTGACTTGAACGGTGGTTTGACCGGGCAGATTAGGACTACATGACAACCCTCCCAGGGCAGGGCCATTTTTGTTTCGAGATGCACGAATCATGGAGAAGTGCTCCGCAGCCGAAAGGATTTCTCTTTTGGCCATGGCAACATCTTCTTTCCGTCCAGTGACGACAAAAATGGGCTCTTCACCACGAACAGGTGTCTTGATGTATGTATTTGTCTTGGCCCTCAGTGCTTTAATTTTACAACCTGTTGGAGAAAAACAATGAATAAGATTCAACATAAACTTCAATGATATTTATAAAGACCAATCACAGAAAGCCCCTTTCAAGTCAAAGCTGGTTATGGTTTGTCTTTTTTTTTTTAAGTTTTAGAGTTTGTTTCTTAAGAAGCCCTAGCGGCACGATGGTTAAATGTGCGGCACTAAATGCCAGCAGTTCAAGGCACTCTGTGGGAGAAAAGACCTTGCAATTTGCTTCCATAAAGACTGCAGCCTGGGAAACCCTATGGGGCAATTTAACTGTCATACAGGGTCACTAGGAGTTAGAATCAACTCAACAGCATACAACAAGGAAGACCTTGTTCTTTACTGTGAACACCCATCACTGGATGGTGACAAAGCTTTCTTAATCCCACTCGTGGTACTAGATCTTGAGGCAGACTCCCTCTGGTGGTCTTTCATTCGGGAAGGGGTGGCATCTCTTTAGCTCAGAAGTCAGACTTATCTTCCTCCAGCCATCAAACAAAACAAAACAAAACAAAAAAACCCAAACAACAAACCTGTTGTTGAGTCAATTTTGACTCATGAGGACACCATATGTTAGAGCAGACCTGCTCCACAGCGTTGTTTTTTGGCTGTCAATCTTTATGGAAGCAGACTGCCAGGCCTTTCTTCCATGGTACCATTGGGTGGGTTCGAACTGCCAACCTTTAAGTTAGTAGTCAAGTACAAACTGTATGCACCACCCACGGACCTTCCTCTAGTTATTGGCTATTGCAAATGACACATAAAGTATTCTATGGAGCACACTATACCATAAATGTTTTTTTATTTTCAGGATACTAATAATTTCATACCTTGCAGCATGTGGGTGTCCAAGAAAAAAATTAATGTACATGCAAGACATTTAGTATCTATTATCTCATGTTAACCTACACAGTAATTTTAGAACTGGCTGTGAAACTCTTAATGCTAAAGAAACTGAAGTTCAGAAAACTTAGATATCTTGTCCAAGTTCACACAGGGGAAGAGCCAGTGTTAAACTCAGTCCAATTTCAAAATCTATGGTCTATTTGCTAGGCTGGGAACCTCAATTTTCAAACACTTGCAACACAAGTTATTTAAATAACTTCCACTTAATTCTTACCGTTTTAACAGAATACTATCTCCTTTCTGCCCTGTAAAACTCAACTGATGACAACAGCAAACTGAGCTGGATGGCTAGTAGCCCACCTTCACTTCTTTTTCCCTCTAGGCTCGCTCAGTCAGTTGTGTTCATCCCCAGTTTGTTAGCTGTACAGTAACTAAATGATCTATTATGTACTAGGGAAATACGAATGCAAAAAGACGTTGTTCCCATGCAGACTTTCTTCTAACAATGCTAGTAACAGTAAGGAAAAAGACCCTCAGCCGGGAGAGTGTATACTGGTGCAGTCTGCATGGGGGTGGTTTCTACTATCAAATCGTCACATGCACATACCTTTTTGCCTCTGCAATTCCACGTCTAGGATCACTTGAACCTTAAAAATACCTGAACAGGTGCAAAATGACCTTTGTATTATTTATTGGGGCATTGTTTATAATAGCCTAAGGCTGGTACAACTACATAATGGAATACTATCTGGTTATAAAATTGGTTGTGGTTGTGGGACAGGGTAGGAGGGAAACTTGGTTTTCATTTTACACACCTAAATTTGAGCCATACAAATACATTACTTTTTCAAAGAAATACAATCAATAGAAAATAAAACCAAAATTAAATAGAAAAAAGGATACAATTTACTAGACTTAGAGAATATCAATTAAACTTTTGACTAGTACTACTGAGATTATGTTAAATTATATGAAGATCAGGGAAAATAATTATTTAACCTCGAAGTTGAACAAAGTTTTGTGATTCTGACTTGAAAGCAAGTTTCAAGGACTGTGTGGAACTGGCACACTGTGGCCATATTTCTATCCTTAGATTGGATGCTCAGAGCAGGTCCCCCCCCCCAAAACAAAACAAACACCATGGTCCATATATGTGGTGACAAAAAGACCACAGGGCCATATACTTCGGATCTGTTCCCACTTTCTAGCAGAAAAAGAAGAGTGTGAGAAAGAATTAACATTTAGGTCACCAGTAAATAGCCTATAATTAAACAGAAAAATAAGTCCATGGAGCTTGGTCATCATTCACCTTGTAAAAATGGCACAGTGAAGACATCTGATCTCCTTTAACCTCACAAGGCAGAAAGAAAATCACCATGAGCATCAGCCCAAGGCTGATTCCTATGAAGCCGAGGTCAGACATACTTCTACTCACCAAACTTCTCACCAGTTCTGACACCAGCCATCCCTCCCACAACACCCTGTACTTCTCTGCTGGATTCAATAATTTGTTGTTATGGCCTCATGGAACTAATACTCACAATCATGGGGTTTATGAGGGACGTAATAGGTTACAATTCAGGATCAGGAGTGACTCAGGAGACAGTTCTTCAGTCAGTACAACTTCTCAGCTATGCTCCCAGGCAGGCCCCTCCCCCACTTGGGCAAACGTTATAAAGCTCTTCAGCTCCACTTTAAGTGCCCAGAGGAACCGGACTCTGCCAGCAAGCTTCCTGCCCAAGGCACTCAGCTCTCTAGTTCCATGAGCCAGGAAGCCCACCACACTGCCTCATACCAGCCTCCTTGGCTCTGCTGCTGTTTCTCTGCTGCCACTTCTCGCTGTCTAACACAGTCTCTGCTGTTACAGCTCTTTCTCCTGGGCCTTGGACGTTCTCAGTACAGGGACCGTGGCTCCCAAGGACATGCTCCAGTCCTAGCTCTTCTTTCTTGGTGGTAGCAAGGGCCTCCCTTCCCTTCTTTGGGTAAGTTCACTTTAAGCTTAGTAGAATGGCAAAACTGACCAATCCCCTTATTAGGGTTCTACACACCTTATTTGCCTGGTCCCACTCCACAACGGAGCTCTGGTAGTGTAGTGCCTAAGGCATTTGACTGCTAACCAGAAGGCTGGCGGGGTTCAAACTCACCAGCAACTCCTTGGAAGGAAGACTGGGCAATCTACTTCCGTAGTGATATACTACCTTGGAAACCCAAGGAGGGGTTGCTGAGTCGGATCTGACTTGCCAGCAGTGAGTTTTTTTTTTTTGTGTGTGTGTACCCCATAAGGGTACCATGTCCTTTCTTATCTGCATTATCAGCAAGCAGTCCAATCAATTTGGTGGGCTACAAGTATCTTATTTGCATGTTGTTGTTGTTAAGTGCTGTCGAGTCGTTTCCAACTCATAGCGACCCCATGCACAGCAGAAAGAAACACTGCCCTATCCCGCACCAGCCCCACAATCCCTGCTATACTTGAGCTCATCATTGCAGCCACCGTATCAGTCCATCTCGTTGAAGGCCTCCCCCTCTTTCGTCGACTCTCCACCCTACCAAGCATGACATCCTTCTCCAGGGAATGGTCCCTTCTTACAACATGACCAAAATAGGTGAGACGAAGTCTGGCCATTCTTGCTTCCAAGGAGCATTCTGGCTGCACTTCCTCCAGGACAGATCTGTTAGTTCTTTTAGCAGTCCATGGTACTTTCAGCATTCTCCGCCAGCACCACAACTCAAAAGCATCAACTCTTCTTCGGTCTTCCTTATTCACTGTCCAGCTCTCACATGCATACGAGGCGATTAGAAATATCATGGCTTGTGTCAGGCGCACCTTAGTCCTCAAGGAGATATCCTTGCTCCTCAGCACTTGAAACAGTTCCTTCGCAGTTGACTTTCCCAATGCTACACGTCGTCTAATGTCCTGACTGCTCCTTCCATTGGCATCGATTGTAGAACCAAGCAACGTGAATTCCTTGACAACCTCAATCTTCTCTCCATTTATTGTGATGCTGCTCATTGGTCCAGTTGTGAGGATTTTCGTTTTCTTTAGATTGAGACGTAATCCATACTTCAGACTATATTCTTCAACCTTCATCAGTAGGTGCCTTAAGTCATCCTCACTTTCAGCAAGCAAAGTTGTATCGTCTGCATATCTCAGGTTGTTAATGATTCTTCCTCCAATCCTGATACCACGTTTTTCTTCATATAGTCCAGCTTCTCGGATTATTTGCTCAGCATATAGATTGAATAAGTGTGGAGAAAGGATACAACCCTGACACACTCCCTTCTTGATTTTAAACCACAGTGTCCCCTCGTTCTGTTCGAACGACAGCCTCCTGGTCAAGGTACAGATTCCTCATGAGTACAATCAAGTGCTCGGGAATTCCCATTCTTCTCAATGTTATCCATAATTTGTCATGATCCACACAATCAAATGCCTTTGCATAGTCAATAAAAGACAAGTAAACATCTTTCTGGTATTCTTTGCCTTGAGCCAAGATCCATCTGACAACAGCTATGATATCCCTTGTTCCATGTCCTCTTCTGAATCCGGCTTGAACCTCTGGAAGTTCTCTGTCAATATACTGCTGCAAATGTTTCTGAATTATCTTCAGTAAGATCTTACTTGCGTGCGATATTAATGATATTGTTTTGTAATTTCCACATTCTGTGGGATCACCTTTCTTTGGAATGGGCCTTATTTGCATAGTCCTACTCAATCATTTGGTGGGAGTTACAAGACCATGGCCTCTCATACAGAGGCCATAAAAAAGCAATCTATTGCACTATAGTCCTTTAAAAAGGTATATGCATGTTTACATAATCTGATAAGCAGACTTGTAAGCAGGCCTGCAGGATTCCTGGCCCTAGGTGTAAGCACATGCACCATCTCCTAGGTATTTAAACACTGATCCAGTGCAGCTGTGAAGGGATTCTACAGATGTAATTAAGGCCTCAAAATAAGAAGATCATTCAGATTATCTGGGTGGGCCTGACCTCATCATGTGTCCATTAAATGCAGTGTTTTTTCTCTAGCTGGTCTCAGAAGAGGAAGTCAGAGAGCTGTGCTCTGGCTGCCCTGGAAGAAAGAAATTCATGTTGTGAACTGCCGGTGGGGACCTCATGGCAAACAACTATGGTGGCCTATAGGCACTGACAGCTGGAGGGAAAATGGAGGCCTCAATGAATTCTGCCAACCAGCAGACCTTGGATGAGAACCAGAGCCCCAGATGAGAACTGCAATCCTAGCTGATATTTTGATTTCAGCCCAATGAGATCCTGTAGTCACAGTGTACCTAGATTTCTGACCTACAGAAACTCTAAGATAATAAATGTGTGCTGTTTTAAGCTACTAAGAGTTTGTAGTAATTTACTGCCCAACAACCCACCCAGGAGCAGGAACCCAATGCCTTGGGCAGCATACAGACATACGAGAATCATGAAGTCTGAGTATCAAAGGCACTGGACTGGGATGAAGGGACAGAGACTGAAATCAAATAGGAAGGAAAGAAATGAGCACTGATAAAGATTCTTACTAAAGTGAGGTGTTTCTGATGAGAGGAGTGAGTGCTTTGGTAAGAGATACTAAGTAAAAGCTGGCCTCCACTTGCCAAAAAAAAAATCAAAACAAAAAAACCCCACCAAAGTTACTGCCATGGAGTCAATTCGACTCATAGCAACCCCTCCTTGGTGTATCTATGGAAGTAGATTGCCCAGTCTTCCTCCTGAGGAGTGGCTGGTGGTGGGTTTGAATTGCCTGCCTTCTGGTTAGCAGTCAGATGCCTTAGGTACTATGCCACCAGAGCTCCCACCTGCCGTAAGAGCTTTACCTAAATAAACCACCCCATTCTCAGGTGAGGAGTTCAAGGGCATCTGACCAACTGGTCCCAGCCCACAAGAGAGCTCAGTCTAATGTTGAGTTTATTCATTCAAATGTTAAATTCCCCATGAGGATGCGGTACTACTTTCAGGAGACCCCATACTGATGGAAGATCAATGCTTTACTGAAAACAGACATACAAATCAGTGGGCACATACAAAAGGCGAGATGACTTCTGCTTACAGTCAGTGAAGAAGGCTTCAAATGCAGCTGGACTGAAGGTTGAAGAAAATGATTTTGCCAGATGGGAAGAAGGGCAGAGGGGCAAAAGCAGGGGATGAAGAGCAGAGAGTAGCTGGAGGTTCGAGTGCCTGGAGGGCAGAATGGCAGAGATAAGGCTGATGGGGACAGGGCTGATGCAGAGACGGAAGCCTTCCATGTCAGACAGCAGTTTACACTCTTATCTTGTAGGTTCAAGAATGCCGAGTAGAGGAGTAACATGAGCAGATATGCACGTCAGATAGCGGGGCATCAAAGATGCAAAGAGAGACTGAAGGCAGGGCAGGGAGGCTTACCTGGACGCCACCACAACAGCAAGAGAATTCTGAGTGAAAGAAAAGGCAGGAGGCAGGGCTATCTATGTATGACCACCATATGCTCTGTCTCTTGAGTATTTATCTATGAGTATTTATATTAAATTCTTTTTTTGCTTTTGTTTTTTTAAAAGAACTCTGAAATATTATGTGAAGTGTTACATATTGATGAGGGTTGCCAGAGATTAAATTCATTATATTTTCCATTCAGTTAAAAAATCAGCTACATATATAGAATAAAATGATTTAAGGAAGCTCAAACCATTATAAACACAAACATCCAAACTGCTCTGTGTATTTTCACTTTGGACAGTCCTTGGGGTATACTTTTTGTCACAAAGCCCCCCTGATGTGCACCTTTCTTTACAAATTCCCCCCATGTACTTTTGTTTTGATGGAGAAAGGATCCTACTTAGAAATCAGTAGGTGTACATATACATACACACACACATATACACACTTTAATAAAATGGGGAAAGGGAGAGTGTCTAAAACTCTTGAGTACCTTTTTACCTTTAAGAAAATTAAAACTTCTTGGCCTGATATTAAAAACCTCCCCCTACCCCATAAATGCCCATACCTATCTATCTCCCAGACTTACTGATCTCTCCTAATTCCTCTTATAAAACTTGTGTGTCAATCTCTAAACATGCTTTGTTGTTCTTCTATCTCTGCTCAAATATTTCCCTGAATAACCTGAAAATCCTTCCTCCCCCACCCCTTGCCTGTGTGACAAACATGGCTATTTGGAAAAGATGAAATTGTACACATGAAAGGGTCTATTAACTGACGTATATAAACATAGGTGTACCAGAAAACCACTGCCATCGAGTCAATTCCAACTCACAGCGACCCCCTGTGGGTTTTTAAGGCTGTAAATCATTAGGAAGTTGTTGGATTAACTTCTCACAACAACAGTAATACAATTATTATTATTTCATCTTCATCCTGCAGAGCAGCTGGTGCATTTGAACCACCAACCTTCTGGTTAGTAGCCAACTGCCTTATCCACTACACCACCAGAGCTCCTTAAACATAAACCAAAACCAAACCAAACTCACTGCCAGACAGCTATTATTATTACAGCGATTGCATATGCAACCTTCCAGGTCCACTTCAAAGGAAACAATATAAGGGGTAAAAATCCCGATGATCTCAAGGACCGGGTCCACTCTATTTCTAGTTAACTGTCAATGCCCAGGCAGCAGACCGGCAGGTCGTTCCCAGTGCCTACATTCCTGGATCAAGTCTCTCTTCTTTCTTAGGAAATGCACCTAGTTCTCTTTTCTGAATCAGACGACTCTCATATTTGACGTGCGTCTATCTATTCTCTTTCCTCAAGGAAAGGTAGTTTGACTAATGGTTGTAAAAAGACCATCACTAAACCAATTCTGTCAACTTCAACAGGTCACTGAACCTGCTTCTCCTTCAAAAGTAAGGAATATGACTAAAATATCTACTTTCATTTGGTAACTGCTAGGATTTAATGTATTATTTATTATTGTTGTTGTTGTGAGGAGTCAATTCTGACTCTTAGTGACCTCCTATGACAGAGTAAAACCGTCCCAAAGGATTTTCTTGTCTGTAATCTTTATGCAAGCAGATTACCAGGTCTTTCTTCCTGAGAGCTGCTGGTGAGTCCTAACCACTACCACCAATGTTCCTCTAAGCAGCTGAGTGCCAACAGGTGTTGTTGTTGTTGTTGTTGTTGTTATGTGCCGTCGAGCTGGACCCGACTCATAGCGACCCCTCCTTGGGCTGCCAAGGCAGTATCACTATGGAAGTAGACTGCCCAACCTTGCTTCCGAGGAGTAGCTGGTAGGTTTCACCCACCAGCCTTCTGGTTAGCAGTCAAGTGCCTTAGGCACTATGCTACCAGAGCTCCCAAGCAGCTGAGTGCCAACAGGTAGTTAGCACTATCTTTTTCTCTACAAGTACATCATCTTACATGTTTCATGATATATGAGAACTAATGGGGAAGGAGGTATTAAATTATTTAACAAGTTTATATTTAAAAAATCCTTCCTTTTGCGTTAGTCTATGAAGAGCTATTCAAAACTTCCTTTAATTTTATAGGAAGTCAATTTCAGTATTACACGTTCAAAGACATATATAACAGCTAAACCCCAAATGGTGTTTCTTTCTTATGCACACAATTTAATTCAACCTTTAAGTAAGAATTTATTTAGTTGCAGAATTCCCTGTGCTAACAGCAACTTTCCTTTCTAGGATTCAAGAGTCCTTGCAGCTCTTCTAAAATCAAAATTCTGAATTTTTTCTTGTTAAGAGTACTTGGCTCATCTCACTTACAGGATCACTATGACACCACTTGAGCTTCATGCGCATGTGATATCAGTTTTCCTTATTTCCAGTATTCACAAGGACATCTAATGCCTTAAATCAAGCAGCATCTACTGTCCTTAAAGGAAAAGCTCTCAACAACTCCAGGCTGAGAATAAAGGTAAGAGGAAAGAAAATGCTAGTTTCTACCATGCGGAAACTAAAATGATAATCAAATGGTACATTTCCAACCCAACAAATGAGTCCATTTAACTAAACAGTAAATAACTACTTTGCTCCCAGCATGTACTTTTACTGACATTAAGGATGCATTTATGATTACGATTCAGTTCTGCCCTCACGGACTTGGCACATCTTCAAGCACCAAAAGGGTTTTAATTTGGTCCAAATATTTTTAGTATTCAGGGCTATTACTTTTCTGTCCTCAAATTCTAGTGCTATGGGACTCTCATACACTGCTGGTGGGACTGTAAAACGGTACAACCATTGTGGAAAGCAGTATGGCGATTCCTTCAAAAGTTGGAAATACAAATACCATTTGACCCAGCCATCCCATTACTAG
>NW_006921700.1:1142039-1158702 GCF_000298275.1 Orycteropus afer afer | reverse complement strand
TAAATTTTGGTCAATGACATGAGACAAAGTATATGTGAACTGCTGTATGAAAAGTGAATTTACTCTGTAAATCTTCACCCAAATCCTAATTAAAAAAAAAAAAAAAAATTCTAGTGCTAGTTTTATACAGAAGTGTCTGGTAAGAGGACTGGTAAAGGAAGTAGGAACAGCACTGCATCTGCTTCTCATACCACCCCATGTAACTTTTTACTAAGTTAGTGATGGAAGGAAACTGTTCTCAGCCTCACCCTACATTTACCTTCATATAATTTGTTGCAAATTCCCCCATTTTCTCACAGCTCCCTCCCTGAAGGCTTCTCTCATTCAATGTCTCTAGAAGGAGACATATTTAAATCAAGAAGGATTAAACTAAAATTCAATGAGACTTGATGTGATTGGGAATTTAGCAACAAGGAAAAATGTCAAAACAAGCACGATTTACTAATTATTTAAAAGCTTATACACACCCCCTTCCTCAAGAGGAATGGCCAACACAAAAGGAAAGAAAATGATCACCATTTATACAGTATCACTGCAAAATAGAGAATTAACAGCTCCACAGGGCAGGGCTCCCTGTGTTCATACACTCCCCAGCAGGCTCTCCAGTGCCTTAAACACCAAACCCTACCCACTACCTTAGAGTTGATTCTCACTCATAGTGACCCTACAGAACAGAGTAGAACTGCTCCATAGGTTTCCAAGGCTGTAAATCTTTACAAAAGCAGACTGCTTCATTTTTCTCCTGCAGAGCAGCTAGTGGGTTCAAACCACCAACCTTTTGGTTAGTAACCAAATACTCTAACCAGTGAACCACTAGATCTCCCCCCAGTGCCTAGAACACGAGTAAATAACCTGCTGAGTAAGAATCTATGAACAAGGAGTGGCAGAGGTGTCTGACCTCCTCTAACTTCTCAAGAGGGGAGGAAGTTCAAGATCACCAGCCCAAGGCTAACTATTATAAGGTGGAGGTCAGAAGTAACTGCACATTGAGATCGCTCCTTTCTACCTCTGGGATGGCTCATTTTAAGCCTAGCAGGATGGCAAAATTGACTAATTCCCATGTTAGGGTTTCACGCACCTTATTTACATTAATAGCAAGCTATCCAATCCCCTGGTAGGTCAGAAACATCCTACATTTGCACAGTCCCTCCCAGTCATCTGGTTGGAGTTACAAAGACTATGGCTAAAGGCGCCATATTCCAGAGAACCTCCTTGTTGTTGTTGTTGTTATGGGCCGTCGAGTCGGCCCCAACTCATAGCGACCCCTCCTTGGGTTTCCGAGGCAGTATCACTACAGAAGTAGGATTGCCCAACCTTCCTTCCGAGGAGTGGCTGGTGGGTTTGAACCGCCAGCCTTCTGGTTAGCAGTCAAGTGCTTTAGCCACTATGCTACCAGAGCTCCTTAGGATGGTGGTATTTCTTCACCTATCTGATGACTCTGAAGAAGTCAAAGCTCTGCCTACTTCAGGAATAAAAGATTTCTGCCGCTGTCCTCCCATCATCCACAGCTGCCCACTCCTACAACCCTATAAGTTGACAGCTCTCTCTTTAATGGAAAAGATTCTTACCCAAAATATTAAGGAGAAAAAAAAGATAATTAGAAACTGAAACGAGAAACAACTTTGACAGAATAAACAGTGAAAAAAAGATGCATCTGCAATATGATTGTGACCATAAAACAATGGAGCACTTGACTTCAATGACCACCTCCAATAGAAGATGAAGTGATTTCATTACATTTTCCTGCTTGATATCTGCTCGGAACTTATCTGTTCTGTTATGCTTAAAGCCATGCAATATGCCACCCTTAAACAGAACATCACCTCAAACTGTTCACTCAACTCATGGCTATAAAGTCCAAACACATCAATCTTTTTCTGAAGCTGTATGTAAGATACAGAAATTAAATTTGTGGCCAACAAAATTGGTTTGTCATGCATGCTCCTCATCCATTATATTCAAGACAAAGAACAGGATGGCACACACATGCTATTCCATCTGACTTCTTGGACTGGTAGCACTTGAACAACAGTATTCTGGATTGCCTTTTATTAAATATTTAAACCTAAGTATTTCATTAGGGTTAAGGGGCCTGTTATAAATGGTCCTGTTTTTAAAACTTCTATTTCCAATGTTCACTGTTAGTATATAGAAACACTACTAACTTGCATCTTGTGACCTTGCTAAATTTGCTATTAAGCTGTAACTGGTTTTTGGTAGATTCTTTGGACATTTCTCTGTAGAGAATCATGTTGTCTGCAAACAGGGATAGTCTTTTTTCTTTTCCAATCTGAATTTGGATTCCCCCCACCTCCCACTCCTTTTTTGGGCCTTTTTGTATCTGTTAGAACTTCCAGTATGATATTAAAAATATTAGCAAGTTTTTTGGATAAATACCCTTTTCACACTGAGAAAGTTCCTTTATTCCTAGGTGCCGAATTTTTTTTATCACTAATGAATATTTTATTTTCTCAGATGTCTTTTCTGCTTCTATTATAATGATCATGTAGTTATTTTTCTTTAGTCTGTTAATATGGTAGATCCCACATTGATATTTTAATATTGAACGAACCTTCCATTCCTGGGTTGCAACATGTTCTTTTTTTATATATTGCTAGATTCAATTTGCTAATATTTTCTGTTGAAGAGTTTCTGTGCCTAGGCTCATGAGAAGAGCCTTGGTGAAGCAGTGGTTACAATGCTCTTGTCAACTGAAAAGGTCATCAGTTTGAACCCATCAACTACTTTGTGGGAGAAAGATATGGCAGTTTGCTTCTGTAAAGATTACAGCCTTGGACATCCCACAGGGTAGTTCTACCCTGTCCTACAGGGTAGAATCAATTGCAACTATTAGTTGGAATTGATTAGATAACAATGGGCTCAACTTCCTGATATACTAATCTGTAATTTTCTTGTACTGTCTTTGTCTGGTGTGGGGCGTCATCATAATGCTGCCTTCATAAAATTGACTGGAAAGCATTCCCTTCTATTCCACTTTTTGGAAGAGATTGTGTAGAACTGGTGTTACTTCTTCATTAAATGTTTAGCCTATTTCATTGGTGAAACCATCTGAGCTTTAGTTTTCTTTCTTGGAAAGATAACTACTAATTTGATTACTTTCTGAATAGTCTTTGAATGTAAAACTGTTCAAGAGTACTCTTGGTTCGTGAGGCTTGGTTGCTGGTATCAAGTAACTGGGTTCTTTTCATTTAACTTGCTGAATTTATATGCACAAAATTGTTCACAGTATTCCCTTATTATTCTTTTAATATCCATGGGATCAGTAGTAGTATCCTGTTTGGTTCCTGATGTAGCTAATTTGTTTCTACTTTCTTTTTTCCAGTAATTTGTTGAGTATTTTTTTATCAATTCCATTCACTTTTTCTCTTGAAGAACCAGCTTTTGTTTTCCTTGATTAGTCACTACTGTTTTTGTTTTCAATTCCATTGATTTGTACTCTAATCTTCATTATTTCCTTCCTTCTGCTTGCTTTAAACTTGATTTGCTCTTTTTCTAGTTTAAGGTGGAATCTTAAATTTGAGATCTATTTTCTAATATAAGCATTCAGTGTTACACACTTCCTTCTCAACACTGCTTTAGCTGTATACCACAAATTTTGATATGTTGTACTTTCATTTGGTTCAAAATATTTTCCAATTTCCTCTTTGACCCATGGATTATATACTGATCAAAACACCACCACCACTAAGTTGATTGCAACTTATTTTAATTTCTAAATTAAAAGTGTTTTGCAGTTTTCAGCACACAGACTGACCCTTTATTTTGTACTCAAGACAGCCTTCTGGAATATTCCCCAAATACTTTGAAATTAAAACAAGCTGCAGTCGACTCAGTGGTGGTGGTTTGACCAGTATATAAATCCATGGGTCAAAGAGGAAATTGGAAAATATTTTGAACCAAATGAAAGTACAACATATCAAAATCTGCAGCTAAAACAGTGTTGAGAAGGAAATGTACATTTTAGAGAATATACTTTATTTAAATTTAATAAGGTTTGTTTTAGGACTCAGAAATGTAGTCTATCTTCGTGTACTTGCTCCATGTGCATTTGAAAAGAGTATGTATTTTGCAATTTAATGGCATGTTTACAAATGTGAATCAGGTCAAACTGGCTGAGGGTATTGTTCAAGTCATCTATATTCTTACTGATTTTATGTCTGTCTTACCATTTACTGAGAAAGGGAATGTTCAAATGTTCCATTGTAATTGTGGATTTGTCTATTTCTTCTGTCAATTTTTACATCAAGCATACTGAAGCTCGGTTAGTAGACGTACACTCAATTAGTAGTATTAAGTCTTCTTTGTAAAAAACAAACAAACAAACAAACACAACCCCAAACTCACTGCTGTTGAGTCGAATCTGACTTACAGTGACTCCTTCCTTGGGTTTCCGAGGTGGTATCCTGCCCAGTCTTCCTTCTGAGAAGTAGCTGGTGGATTTGAACCTCCAGCCTTCTGGTTAGCAGTCAAATCCCTTAGGGACTACATCACCACCCATTTATCATTATTTAATGTCCTTCTTTGCCTCCGGGAATATTCCTTCTTCTGAAGTCCGCGTTCCCTGATATCAATATAGCCATTCTAGCTTTTTTTTTAAAAATAGTGTTTTTGCAGTATGTCTTTTCCTGTCCTTTAATTTTCAATCTACTCATATCATTATGTTTCAGGTGAGTTTCTTGTAGACAGTACATAATTGGGTTTTGGTTTTTAAATCCAATCCAGCAATTCTTGTCTTTAATTAGTATGTTTAGACCACTTACATTTCATGTAATTTTTGATATGGCTACTTTTAGGTATAACATTTTATTCTGAGTTTCCTGTTTTGTGTTCTTGTTTTCCTTTTCTTGCCTTCTTGTAAATTAACTTGTTTTCAGAATTCTATTTTGCCTATTGATTATTTAAAGACATATTTTTTAGTGACTGTTCTAGGGAACACATACACATACACATAGCAAACTTACACAACCTACTTTTCTACCTTAAGAATTTTTTAATTTTTTTGTACGTGGTGTGAGCCATGGGTCCAGGTTCTCTTTTTGCATATGATGTACAGTTGTTCCAACACCATTCGTTGAAAAGATTATCCTTCCTTGATTGAACTGCCTTGCATCTTCATGAAAAAAATCAACTGATCATACTTATATGGGACAATTTCCAGGCTCTGTGCTCTTTTCTGTGTGTCTAATTCTTTCAACAATACCACAACCGTCCTTTTGATGGTAGCTGTAATAAAAAAGATGCTCTGGTGGTAAGGCAGGCTGGCTGCTAACCAAAAGGATGGTGGTTTGAATCCACTGGCTGCTTTGAGGAAGAAAGATGAGGCAATCTGCTTCTATACAGATTTATAGCCTCGAAAACACAGTGGGGGTCCCTTATGAGTTGGAATGAACTTGATGGCAGTGAATCTTAGTTTCTGGTTTGCTGTAACATATGCTTTACAATACTGTTTCAGATATTCTAATTCCTTTTCTTTTCCATGTAAATTTTATAATCAGTTTATCTGCATCTAAGAATTACCACAGGATTTTGATTGGGATTGTGTTAAACCCATAGATCACTTTTAGAGAACTGACCTCTTAACTATAATGAATCCATTTATTTAAGTTTCCCTTGATTTCCCCCCGCCCCAAAACAGTGTTTTGTAGCTTTCAGCACAGAGACTGATCCTGTATTTTGTTAGATTTATACTCAAGTATTTCATTTTGCAGGCACTACTATAAATGGTATTTAAAATTTTTTGGATTCCAATTGTTCACGTAGAATAAAGAAATACTATTGATTTTTATATGTGTCTTCAATTATTTTTTTTACGTCATAATTAAGCTAGCCAAAGAATTGTATCACTTAATCTGACAATATTTAGGGAGCTCTGGTGGTTCAAATCCACCAGCCACTCCTTGGAAGGAAGACTGGGCAATCTACTTCTGCAGTGATACCGCCTCGGAAACCAAGGAGGGGTGTCACTATGAGTTGGATCCGATTCGATGGCAGTGAGGTTTTTTTTACAGAGAATATTTAGGCAGGGTTCTTTCCAAGATTAAGGATGTATCCCTTGGGAGACTAACAATGAACATTCACAGAAAGGTCCTAAAAAATCCTGTAGTAAAGAAACCTGCTTAATTTGGTTCACTCAAGTATTTCTCAGACTACTTTGATTATGGCTCTTTTTCAGCATCAATCAGTGTGAACATATCAGAGGAAATGCTGTTGTAAAGTCACATTATTCATCCTAGGAAGGCATTGCTTTGACCGATCAAGAACAAAATGACCTAGAGGTTCCAGCTTATCAGCCATCATGGTGAAAACCACTGAAGCCAAACCACTCTCAACAAGGCCCTCTTCATTAGAACAGAGGCACTGGACATCTCAGGTCACAGAAAACGAAAGGGAAAACTGGGTAAGACCCAGATCTGCCAAGTACTGTTTCTCAAGCTAGACCACAAAGACAACACTCAACAAAACCTGCTTCATCTAACTTTAAAGTTGTTAACTATAAAAAAAGGAAATGAATTTTGAAACAATTTAAGTTACTGTAAGAAATAAAAACCTCAACTGCATTATGGATATTAAAAAACCATAAGAAACAACATGTTAGTTACTAGGATTAAGTCTAATAAGGCTCCTTTCTCCAAGCAAAAGTTATGAGAACGAAAACCTTATCTTCATACAAACTTACTACTGAACAGGCTTTAAGAAACTGGAAAGTCCTGCAAGATACTATATAGGCTTAACACTTCGGTGGTATAGTGGATAAGGGATTTGATTGACAACCAAACGGTCAGTGGTTCAAACCCACCAGCTACTCTGTGGAAGGAAGACTGGGCTATCTACTTCCGTAAAGATTTATAGCCTGGGAAACCAACGAGGGTCTCTATGAATCGGAAACAATTCAATGGCAGTGATTTTGGTTTGGTTTGGTTTGAACACTCATCAACTTGGTGAACTGTGAGACACATAATAAAGTAGCACAAAGATGGAAGGAACTTATAAAAAGGTCAGCTCAAAATGCAAGTATTTTCACAATGTTGAAATTTTTTGGAAAATTTTCCAGTTGTCTGGAACCACTCTTCCCACACTCGACACCCACCATGTTTTAGGTAACTTTCTTTATACTTACCACTTCAAATATGTCTGTAGTTCTCATTAAACAATTTTTCTTTTCACTTTAAAGTCCATTCTTACTAGTTCATGATGTATCTGTACTTCTGGGTCAAAACAGGCTCTACTACATACAATGCTTTGCAGTCCCTTGCTTACTACATAAAAGCAAAAATCATGTAGATGTACCCTTAAATCCCAATGACAGTTAGGAAAGGGGCTCTCAAGTTACACAGAGCAAACTTAAAAATTCTCAAAATCAATCATGGAATAAAGATTTGAACTATTCATATAGCATTAGGCTATGACTACATTCAGTATAGGTAGGTTTGGCAATCGTAACATTTTAGAAAATTATTTTAATGGTTTACTTAACATCAGGTTTAATCTCGTAAATCTCTATATAGTACCTAATGGTAGTATGGTGCAGTACCTAATGGTAGTATGGTGCAGTGAATAACTTAATATGGCTCTTCTAGCTGTGATCTTTGTGAATCCCACCAGATGACTGGCTGGGACTATGCAAATACATGTTTGTGGCCCACCAAGGGGATTGGCTAGCTTGCTAATAAAGTAAATAAGGTATATGGAACCCTAACATGGGGACTGGTCAGTTTTGCCATCCCGCTAGGCTTACAATGAGCCATTCCAGGGGTGGGAAGGGGATCTTACTACCATCAAGAAAGAAGAGCCAGGAGTGGAGTTTGTCCTTTGGACCCAAGATCCCTGCCCTGAACTCCTCCTATCCAGGAGACAGAGAGTTGTGACATGAGAGATGGTGACAGCAGAACTGATTGGATTAAACAAGAGTGATGGGTTTCTTGGCCCACACAGCAAGAAGGCTGAGCACCTTTGGACAGGAGGCTTGCTGGTGGAGCGGCGTGCGTCTCTGGCTACCTGTCGGCAAAGATAAAAGAGCTTTGTAACACTTGCCAGAGCAGGGCAGAGGACAAAGGGCACTAAGACCCAGGGGCCAAAGCCAGAGACAAGTGTGCCTGTGGCACAGCTGAGAAGAAGCTGCCCTGATTAAAGAACTGTATCCTGACTTGTTTCTGATCCTGAATCTTAATAAAGATTGTCACACTTCCTTAATAAACCCCATAATCATGAGTAATGTCTGTGAATTTTGTGTAGCCATTGCAATGAATTACTGATGCCAGCAGAGAAGTAGAGAGTGCTGTGGGAGGGACAGTTGGTGTGAGAATTGGTAAATGCTGACCTCCCCCTCAAAGGAATCAGCCTTGGCCTAGTGACCCTGATCTTGATCCTCCTTCCCCCTTGTGAGTTTAGAGGAGATCAGATGCCACTCACATATGCTTTTTGTAGGTAGTTTGAGAAGAAAGTTAAAAATCCAAAATATCTGGTATGCAAGCCATTTGGAGAACATTAATATACAGTGATACAGTTTAATAAAAAAAAAAAAAAAGTCACTTTAGAATCACATGAAAATCTATAGATCAATCTTTCTCAAGCAGCAGAAACTTTAAATTACAAATCCTACATGTCAGAAACTCCATTTTTAGTAATTCTGTAGCAAACACGTTGTTGTTGTTATGTGCCATCAAGTCAGACCCGACTCATAGCGACCCCTCCTTGGGTTCCGAGGCAGTATCACTATGGAAGTAGATTGCCCCATCTTCCTTCCGAGGAGTGCCTGGTGGGTTTGAACCGCCAGCCTTCTGGTTAGCAGTCAAGTGCCTTAGGCACTATGCTACCAGAGCTCCTAGCAAACACACAACTTATGAAATAGTATACTGTGATAGGCATCAAGGCTCTTCATTGATATTCTGGCTCTCTCCTGGGGATGCGGTTGTAATTCACCTCCTCACCTGCTTGAAGTTAGGTATGGCCAGATGCCTTGCTTTGGTGGTTAAGCGATAAGAGCAGTCATGTGCTGCTTAATGTCCACAATACATTCTGTGAAATAAGACGTTATGTGAATACCATCTTATATACAGGCAGTCCCCAGGTTATGAGTATCTGACATACATACAACCGGTAGTTACGAACAAACATATATAAAGCATATGAAAAATTCAAGGTACATACAATGGTTTGTAGTAACAAATGGGTGTTACTTTGTGATAGGCATCAAAATATTACATTATTGTATTACATTAAAAATGTTTTAGTGTATCTGGACATACTTCTTTTTTTTATGCATAGAAAGGTACATTACATACTATGTAATAAGACAAACATTTGACTAACTGACTTTAGATACAAACCATACTTAAGTGTTCTAATTTACAAATGTGACTTAAGGATAGACTTGAGAATAGAAATCATTTGTAATCTGGGGACTGCCTGTAATTGGCTTTATGGGGGTTGGTCTGTAACTATGGGTTGTAACCTGGGTACAGTCTGTATGACCTTATGGGCCTATGGACACATATGGAGTCCAATGTTGCCCAAGTGGATGTTTGGCGCATGACTGCATTACTTCTGGATTCAACATTTAAAAGACAGTGCATACAATGCCACAAATCTCATCCCTGTCACATGATGGAGAACCAGAAATACTTGAGACGGTGGCTGTTCCACTGCCCTGTATCCATGAACAACTAATATAAGCAGAGGCCCTATGGACCAGAAATAAAATTTGGTTGTTTTAATATTGAGATTTTGTAGTGTTTTTTTTTTGTTACAACATCATGATTTAAGCTTATTCTGAGTGATAACAGTGTCATGTATTTAAGATACATTCAGGCATCAGTTGGTTCTAATTCTATTTACTTTAGAAGAAAATAAAGCATGAAACTGTCTACCAAAAGGGGAATGATATTAAAAAGTGGTTCCAAATTAATGTCAGATTTAACTTCACAAAAGTAACATGTCCTTCTCCCTTTACAGTTTCATATATGTCAACTTATTTATATATCATTTTAGTCTTTAGAGGTACTGTAGATACGATTATACCGAGCTGTTAGAAGAGGAATCTGAAGTCCAGAGCTTGTGCAAGATCACAAAGGGAGTTAGTGGTGGAGAGTAATCGGAATTCAGGAACTTCTAGTTCTGATTGTTGGCTCTTTGCAATAAACCACAGCTGAATAGAGACTTTTAAAAGCCAATTAGGGTTTGAACCACCAGCCTTCTGGTTAGCAGTCAGATGCCTTAGGCACTACGCCACCAGAGCTCCTCTTAAAACCATTCCAAACCAAACTCACTGCCGTGGAGTCGATTCAACTCATATCCACCCCTTGGGTTTCTGAGGCAGCATCTCTACAGAAGTAGATTGCCCAATTTTCCTTTCAAGAAGTGGCTGGTAGGTTTGAACCGCCAGCCTTTTGGTTAACAGTCCGATGCCTTAGGCACTACTACACCAGAGGGGGAGATAATAACCAAATAAGAGCTGCTTTCAAAAAAAACAAAAACACCTCATGGGACTACACACACACACACACACACACACACACACACACACATATACGAGCTCTGGTAGCATAGTGCCAAAGGCACTTGACTGCTAACCAGAAGGCCAGCGGTTCAAACCCAGCTGCCACTCCTCGGAAGGAAGATGGGGCAATCTACTGGCAATCTACTTCCGTAGTGATACTGCCTCAGAAACCCACAAGGAGGGGTCGCTATGAGTTGGGTCCGACTCGATGGCACGTAACAACAACAACAAATATATATATATATATGTATATGTGTATGTATATGTGACTGGACACATATCTATGCAAACTATGATGAATTAAAATTTAAAGCCTACGAAAACTACACCACTTTAATTTTTAAAGCTCGTGTATCTATACACAGGTTAGCTTTCGGAACTATGAGTGATAGTAAATTTTTAGTCAAACATATTAAAACTCTATTAGAAGCCGCTGTGCCTTCTAAGCAGCAGATACATCTTGTTAAGTAAACTAATCTTGATGAGTATTGTTTTGTTATGCATACTAGAAACAATGTATCCCAACTCAGAAATCCACCCAAATATTAACCCCCTAAGTAGAACGCCTCCAATTGTCAGGTGACACTGCAAAGTGGAAGAACTTTATCTCTGATCTAGATCCAAGTTTCATTATTTGAGTGTGTTACCTCGCCAAAGGCCAGTTTCCACATCTGTAAAATAAGGATACATTCACCTAGCACGGTTAAATGACACTGATTCAGTAACTAAGATACCAAACCCACCATCACTGAGTTGATTCTGACTTGTCATGAACCTATAGGGCCCAGTAGAACTGCTCCACAGGGTTTCCAAGTCTGTAAATCTTTATGGAAACAGACTGCCTCAACGTCTCCTGTGGGAGCAGCCAGTGGGTTCAATCTGCCGACTTTCTGATTAGCAGCCTTAGCCACTACACTACCAGAGCTCCTACCTGACAAAAAGGTCAACAATTTCCTACCTCCAAAAAAGAAAGACACTGTACTTCAGGATTATTCTGAAATGGTTTCTTCTCATGAAATGTGTATTTCTCCTTAAATAGGGAATTTATGTACACATGTGCGTATAATAGCACACTATTATTTCAGAATATGTGTATACCATATTTCAATTGTGTTAGAGTTTGAAGGTTAGTTTCATCCCAAGAAACAGGGAAAAACTGTCACAAGGATAATTTTAGGGCAAACTGAAACAATGTAAAACACAAAAATGACTAGAATTACTAGTTTGATAGAGACTGGTGGAACCCCTGAGAACTATGGCCCTCAATTATCCTATGGGCCTGGAACTGGACTCACTTCTGAGCATTAGTTCTCAGCCAAATAGGAGAAAGGCCTATGAGCAGAACATCTACCCCAGGGAGATGCACCCACCTACCCTAGGGAGGCACACCCCTTAGATCAACCAACTGAGAGAGAACAGAAGGGCAGCATTTGCATAGAGGGAAAGCTGGACAGCAGGACTGCACAGGTAAGAAGGACAGAGAGAGGGAAGGGGTAGTCACGAGGAGGAAATGGGAGGAGAGCTTCTTGCTGGGATTTTAATCAGGGCATGAAAGCAAATGTGTATGAAGTGTTGAGAGTAAAATGAAACCTGCTTTGTAAATCTGCCCCCAAATCTCTCTCTCCCTCTCTCTCTCTCTCACACACACACACACAAAAGAAGTGACAATATACAATACCACTGGTATCAATGGGGACAAAGTAGTTCAATAGAAGAAAAAAAAATTCCAAAACATTCTAAGCTCACTAATAGTCAAAATAAGGTGCATGCAGGACAATCCACTGGAGTGCAGAAAAAAATTAGAACTCCTATTTCCATTTTTATCTCATTGCATAAAAATTTTTATGTGTATCTTATGATGTATAACATATTGGCATACTTATGAGGCTAGGCAACACACATTCACCATCAATTAAAATGTTGTTGTTTTTGTTACGTGCCGTCGAGTCGGACCTGACTCATAGTGACCCCTCCTTGGGTTTCCGAGGTGGTATCACTACAGAAGCAGATTGCCCACCCTTCCTTCCAAATCAATTAAAATAAATACTGAAAATATTTGAAGATGCGCATTAACCTTTAACAGTAACACAAAACCCTGGGCTACCAGTCTTTGTAACAACTGAATTTATGACATTTAATATTTATTTATAACGTAGTCAGTAACAGTTAGAGACTTCTACTTTAATTCATTCTTTAATCTCACTGGATACCAGTGAGTACAAACTGGAACAAAACCTGTTGCCATAAGCCTCCTGCGAACCATTGTTAATGTGTCTTACAGGTAACTACATTTAAAAAAAGAAATGTTTCTAATTTTACAAAATTAGGTCTTAAATCTGTTGTCAGGTTTATTTTTATTTCTAAAGCATCTTTGATATCAGTTAGTATCTTCAGTTCCTAGCTTTATTTTATGCATCATTGTTGATTTCAAAATGAGATGCAAAGTTTAAAACCAAGACAATTTAATACCTACAAATCATATGCTACAGACTCATTGCCGTCGAGTCGACTCCAACTCATAGCGACCCCTCCTTGGGTCTCCGAGGCAGTATCACTACGGAAGTCGATCGCTCAATCTTCCTTCCAAGGAGTCGCTGGTGGGTTTGAACCGCCAGCTATCTGGTTACCAGTCTAATGATAAATGTGAGGTCAAACACTGCCAACTCTCATCACTACCAACGCAGTTTCTTTCTTTCTTCTTTTGAAAGGTACTGGAACCCGAGGCCATCTACATAAGCTGCTAGACTCCATGACTCAGAATTCCATTTGTCCTATTCTTTGTTTCAGAGCTGAAGTCATAAATGTCTCCATCTGTGACATAATTATTTTCAGAACCAATTAAGAGATGTCAAATAGAAAATTATGGCTTCAAGTAATGAAGAAAATGGCAAGAACGGGTAATTTTTAAGGATGAGAGTTTAGCTCACTGAAACCAAACAATTAAACGATTTGGCCAGTTCTGCTTACTTGGGGAAAAGGGTACTCTCCCACGGGAGGATCATCACACTGTTAAGGGGATGCAGCAAACATTAGGAGACAGCTAGTTCTCCAGAGGAGTGAGGAAATAAAAAACTTCACAGGTTTTATTACTGCTGCAGCTGGGGAGTGGGGGTGGCAAAGGGGTCAATGATCCACTAGTTGAATGGCTCAAAACAGGAAAAGGGCAAGACTTTGTTGCTTTTAAGATAAGATAGAGAATGATGACATACTTTTAGCACACTGTCAACTCTGGAAAATACTAAGTCAAAAGGAATTGTCAGCAATTTGTCTCCATGTCCTAAGACATAAATATATTCATGTTTTCTTATTAACTAAGCACAGCCCTAAAAAACAAACAAACTAAAAACCACTAGGATGTCATCTCTTTTGCTATCATCTGATAGAGGGTACCAAAAAGAAATGGGGAATTTTCAGCTTACTTTTAACTAATGACTTCACATAAAGACAGCAGTTTGTGCAAAAAGGACAATTTCTTAATACTTTCAAGGGTATAATACAGCGAATGGCAAAAATCTGCATTAAACTAACTCTACAAGATACATCATTAACTTGTCCCTTATTAAAACTGACATGTCAATATTCTTTTCCTTTGTTATCAGAAATTCACCATAAGCACAGTGTCACCTGAGGAGGCATCAGCATGGCATTAAGGGTTCTTCAGACCTGGCCTGAACACACCCCTTCCCAGCCCTTTTTCATCACTCCCCCATACAGATCCCAAACTCTAACAAGGGTAACACTACTTGCGAACCACACTCAGAGATTATTCCTCTGCACCTTTCCCTCACAATTCCTATCTTTCTTCCATCTCTATTTGTTAAAGTCCTAGCTATCCTCCGAGGCCCTCCAAGGTCAATGTTCTCACATAAACACTTTTTCTTTGTCAGGTATTCAGTTAGTGTCATTAACTAGGTATCAGTTTAGTGCCCTTCTGCTGCTTGTTAGAATGTTAGGGTCTTAAGGGTAGATAGTTTGTCTGAAGCAACCTCACATTCCCAACTACCATAAACTCAAATGCTTTGTAAAATACAAGCTTGATACTCACTGATGTTCTTAAATAAATGGCCAACTCAGTCTAGACCTACAGACTGAGATGTTATAATTGCCTCCCATGTCAGTGAAACAGTTCATCCTGTTGTGAGTCAATTCCAACTCACGGAGACCACACGTGTGCAGAGGAGAGCTGCTCAACAGGGTCTACAAAACTGACCTTTGGGAAGCAGTTCACCCGGCCTCTCTTCCAAGGTGCCTCTGGGTGGGTTCAAACAGCTGAACCGTTTGTGCCACCCAGGACTCCTTATCCTGTATGTTGCAAACAAAACAAAAGGAAACAAATAGAAATGTGAAACTGACTTACCAAAACTATAGCAATAAACTCGCTTTCCAACTGAATGGCACCATCTTTGAACAGTGCATTTAAGTGCCAAATCATCAGGCAGTCTGAAATAAGCTCTCCTCTATCTGGATTTCAGATGGGTTTTTCTTATTAAAATCCTAGAGTTCTTACCAACACTGATATTTGAAACCACCGTTTTGACAAACCTCCTATTTCTGTGTACTTTAGGCCACTTGGGAAAGATGAGATCATTTAAGCGGCAGCGCCATCATCTCTTTATTTGACCCCCACAATGCTCTCAACCGAACAGTAAAGAGACCTACTAGAACCTGGCTAAATCATGCTGTACACAGGCGGCGGCAGCAGGTCATATTTACCCCCTTAAGAGAGGGGGACAAACTACATACAAGACCCTAGGACCTTGCCTAAAAATGTCAGAGGCAGAGGTACTCCCAGCATCCCCTTCCCCCACCTTCACAAATCTACTCCTGGAATCTGAGACATAGGTCCTTTGTCTGAACAATGTGGGAGGAGTCTGTCTGCAGCACTGGTGTGCTGGCAAGTGAAGAGAACTGACTAAAAACTAAAAACGCATAAAGTTTCTCAACTCAATTACCTTACTGTCCAATTTTCCTGCACTCTGTGCAGACAGGGTGTTCTCAAAGACAGCCGATGTGCCTCTCCGGGAGTGAAGATGTATCAAAAGGAATACAGAGAGCTCAGCAGAGTCAGGCTGCTCTTCCGAAGCCGAGTTTGTGACTAGGTGCGGGGCGGCGGCGGGTGGGGGTCACTGCCCACTTGCACAGCCCAGTCCTCTGGAAAAAGCGCTTTCCACCAGCCCCTGTTTCTGTGCATTTCCTCACCTCAATAGGCTGGCCAAGGGAAGTCGAGGGCTTCTCCCCCTGCTTTTACAGAACACTGTGCAGCACTAACGTGCACTTGGAAGCTTTCCGTTCACAATCCCCAATCGACAACTCATCTGACCCAACCTTTCACCACGTCGCTGAGGTTTCTGGTGGCTTGCCAGGCTAGTGTTCCACGAATACAGCCCGAGCGGAGAACCCCACCGGATTGGGTGGCTCGAGAAACTTAACACCTTTTATCTTGCAAAACGAGTGGAACAACCGGGGTTTCGCAAGGTGACCCATCTTCTGGCCTCCAAGACTCTCGGCTCCTCCCAGACCCCTAGGCAGTGGACTGCAGAGGACTCGCCGAGTTCGCCTTTTCGGCCCCGAGCTCCTTTCTTCGGTCTCCCCACCCACGCCCAGGGCCAAGCCCAGTGGGACTCCACTCCCTGCACTCACCCTGGCGACCGACAATCTCGGCGACGTGCTCGGAGCTGGGCACCGGGACGCACTCGGTGGTGTTGACGCTCTTCCTCCGGAGCAGGGCCGCCTGCTCCCCGTTCAGGGCGGCTGCTGCCGCCCCGCAGCCGCTGGAGCTGTAGGCGTGGGACAGCATTGCCGCCATCATGCCCTGGGCATCGTCCCCTCCGTAGAGCACCCCTGCCGCCGCGGCTGCCTCCCGGGCATCGAAACCGGCAGCAGGCAGCAGCACCGACCCCAGGGACCCGCCTGGGGTTGGCGGGGTCTGGGAGGCGGGGGCCGCGGGCGGCGACAGCAGCAGCAGCGACGGCCGGTCCTCTTCCTCGCCTTCTTCCAGCTCCTCCTCCTCCAGCAGGTCTCCGTCCAGCTCCGCTTCCTCCCCCTCCTCTTCCAGCTCCAGCTCAGCCTCCTCTGCGGCCCCGGGCAGGCCGGGCGGAGCTCGCTCGTCCGGAGGCAGCCCCGCCACCCGCCGGCTCTGCGCCGCCG
>NW_006921700.1:1131612-1141164 GCF_000298275.1 Orycteropus afer afer | reverse complement strand
GGCGGGGAAAAGAGATGAAGGAGCTGTAGCCGAGGAGGCTGAACCATGGGCCCGGCAGGGCCCTCGCGCAGGCGCGTGGAGTATAATCGCTCACCTGGGCTTCTTCCTGTATACCTGCTGCCCACCTGGGTCGGGTTGTTTAGCGCACTGTTCTAGGGGCCTAGGAATGGAGCAGCAGGCGTAGACCAGGAGGGCGTTGTCGCCCGAGAGTACCCCTTTCAGGGTTAGGGCCGAAGGAGGGGCCCTCGAAGGAGGGGCCAGTGAGGTGTCCTCCTATCCTGCCATGGGAGTGGTTTCCTGAGCCGCATGGCTCCTGGGCCTTCCCTGCAATAACCCGGGCAACTCCTCCCCGGGGCTGTTCCCCCACCCCACCCCACGCAAGGCCCTCCCACGCCCAGCTGTCCAGGCATCCCCTTCGGGACACGTTGGTTCTGTCAGGAGCCTTTAAAGTGCTCAAGTTCAGTACTTTGGGGCTTTGAAAGGAAATTAATTCACTGTTTCCTCCGCTGAGACACTTCCTACAGTCTGGCCTAGGTAATTTTACACAGTGGCTATCTTTTCTAGGAGTTTTACGTTTAAATGGCTTTAAAAAACAATAGAGATTACTAGTTTTTTCAGCTTTACCCTCTACCCTGTTTGAGTGCCAAGTAGTCTCCCCTGATTATTCTTAACCACAGGCATTGAACTATAGAGATGCAATGTGACCATCTAATTTTAAATTTCTGTATCCAAAATGTTAACATTTCAACATGTAATCGATATAAAAATTAATGATACCAAAAAATAACCAACCAAACTCCTGTGCTGGAGTGGAGTCGACTCATAGCTACCACCCCTCTTTGGGTTTCTGAGGAGATATCTCCATAGAAGATTGCCCTACCGTCCTTCCCAGGAGTGGCTGGTGGGTTTGAACCTCTAGCCTTCTGGTTAGCAGTCAAATGCCTTTGGCACTACGCCATCAGAGCTCCCAAAAATTAACGATGTAGTTTAGCTTTTTTTTTCTGTTTTCACACTGTCTTAAAATCTGTGTATTTTACATTCACAGCATATCTCAATTCAGTACATTTCAAGTTGTTGTTGTTATGTGCCGGTTGTGTTGGCCCTGACTCATAGCGACCCCTCCTTGGGTTTCCCAGGTGGTATCACTATGGAAGTAGATTGCCTTCCTTCTGGGCGTGGATATTTACTGCCAGCCTTCTGGTTAGTAGTCAAGTGCCTGAAGCACTATGCTACCAGAGCTCCCAAGTACTCAGCTTAAAATGTGCGGAGTCAGTATTGACTATGCAAAAGCATTTGCCTGTGTGGATGATAACAAATTATAGATAACATTGAGAAGAATGGGAATTCCAGAACACTTAATTGTACTCATGAGGAACCTGTACATAGACCAGGAGACAGTCGTTGGAACTGAACAAGGGGATATGGAATGCTTTAAAATCAGGGATGCAGTACATCAGGGTTGTATCCTTTCATCATATTTACTCAATCTGTATACTGAGCAAATAATCCAAGAAGCCGGACTACATGAAGAAGAGTGCGGCATCAGGATTGGAGGAAGACTCATTAACAACCTGCGATATTCAGATGACCCAGCCTTGCTTGCTGAAAGTGAAGATGACCTGAAGCACTTATTGATGAAGATTAAAGACTACAGTCTGAAGTATAGATTACACCTCAACATAAAGAAAAGAAAAATCCTCATAACTGGACCAATAAGTAACATCACAATAAATGGAGAAAAGATTGAAGTTGTCAAAGATTTCATATTACTTTGTTCCTAAATCAACACCCATGGAAGCAGCAGTCAAGAAATCAGATGACGTTTTGCATGGGGCAAATATGCTGCAAAAGACCTCTTTAAAGTTCTGACAAGCAAGATGTCTCTTTGAAGTCTACAGTGTGCCTAACCCAGGCCTTGGTGTTTCCAGTTGCCTGGTGGCGTGGTGCCTAAGGCACTTGACTGCTTTCCAGAAGGCTGATGGTTCAAACCCACCAGCCATTCCTCGGAAGGAAGATTGGGCAATCTACTTCCGTAGTGATACCGCCTCGGAAACCCAAGGAGGGGTCACTATGAGTAGTATCCAACTCGATGGCAGCGAGTTTGGTTTTTTTGTTTTGGTTTATTATGCATGTGAGAGGTGCACAATGAAGACCGAAGAAGAGTCAATACTTTTGAGTTGCAGTGTTGGTGAAGAATACTGAAAGTCCCATGGACTCCCAGGAGAACTAACAAATCTGTGCTGGAGGAAGTGCAGCTGGAATGCTCCTTGGAAGAGAGAACGGTCAGACTTCATTTCACCTACTTTGGTCATGTTGTCAGAAAGGACCATTTCCTGTAGAAGGATATCATGCTTGGCAAAGTGGAGGGTCAGTGAAAAAGGGGAAGGCCCTCGAGGTGGATTGACACGTGGCTGCAACAGTGGGCTCAAGTACAGCAAGGATTGTGAAACTGGCGCAGGACTAGGTAGCATTTTGTTCTGTTGTACACAGGGTCGATATGAGTCAGAGCTGACTTGACGGCACCTAACAACACTGATGTGAAGGATACACTGCCCAGACTTGGAAACACTGTTCAGTCCTGTGATCCTTGCTGTTTGAGATCATTGTTCAAGACACTGTGTCAATCCACGTCGGTGAGGGTCTTCCTCTTTTTCACTGTCCCTCTACTTTGCCAAGCAAGGGGAGCTCTGGTGGTGTAGTGCCTAAGGCATTTGACTGCTAACCAGAGGGCTGGCAGTTCAAACCCAACAGCCACTCCTTGGAAAGAAGGATAGACAATCTACTTCTGTGGTGATACCACCTCGGAAACCCAAGGAGAGGTCTCTGTGAGTCAGATCCAACCTGACGGCAGTCAGTTTGGTTTTGGTTACCAAGCATGATGCTCTCCAGGGATTTGTCTCTTCTAATAACATGTCTCAAATAAATGAGATGAAGTCTGGCCATCTTCACTTCTAAGGAGTATTCTGATTTTGTATCTTCCAAGACAGATTTATAGCTCTTTTGACAGTCCCCGGTACATTCAATAAGGAGCTCTGGTGGCATAGTGCTTAAAGCATTTAACTGCTAACCAGAAGGTTGGCAGTTCAAAGCGACCAACAACTCCATGGAAGGAAGACTGGGCAATCTACTTCTGTAAAGATTTACCGCCTTGGAAACCCAAAGGGGGTCATTATGAGTTGGAATTGACTCGATGGCATTGGGTTTGTTTTTTGGTTTGGTACATTCAATATTCTTTGCCAACCCCATAATTCAAAGGCATCAATTCTTCTTTGGTCTTCCTTATTCATTGTCCAGCTTTCACATGCTTATGAGATGATTGAAAATACCATGACTTGTGTCAGGCTCACCTTAGTCCTCAAAGTGACTCTTGCTTTTTAACACTTCAAAATTTCAGGATAATTGGCAGTGGATTTGTCCAATATGTCATTTCGTTTATCGACTGCTACTTCTATGGGCATTGATTGTGGCTCCAAGTAAAATGATATCCTTGACAATTTCAGTATTTTCTTCCTTTATCATGAGATTGCTTATTGGTCCACTTGTGAGGACTTTTGTTTTCTTTATATTGAGGTGTAATCCCTACTGAAGGCTGTAATCTTTGATCTTCATCAGTAAGTGCTTCAAGTTCTGTTGTCTTCAGCAAGCAAACTTGTGTCATCTGCATATTGAAGGTTGTTAATGAGTCTTCCTCCAATACTGATGCAGTGTTCTTCTTCTTCTAGTCCATCTTCTCAGTATATTTGCTCAGCATACAGATTGAATGAATGTGGTAAAAGGATACAACCCTGATGCACACCTTTCTTGATTTTGAAGCATTCAGTATCCCCTTGTTCTATTCAAATAATTGCCTCTTGCTATCTGTACAGGTTTCACATGAACACAATTAGGTGTCTGGAATTCCCATTCTTCTCAACATTATCCATAATTTGTTATTATCCACACAAATGCCTTTGCATAGTCAATAAAACACAGGAAAACATCCTTCTGGGATTCTTTGCTTTCAGGCAAGATCCATCTGACATTAGCAATGATATCCTTTATTCCACATCCTCTTCTCAGTCTGGCTGGAATTTCAGGCAGTTTGCTGTTGATGTACTATTGCAACTGTTTTTCAATTATTTTTAGAAAAATTTTACTTGTGTGTGATATTCATTATATTGTTCAATAATTTCCCCTCTGTTGGATTAACTTTTCTTTGAATGGGCGTAAATATGAATCTCTTCTAGTTAGTTGGCCAGGTAGCAGTCTTCCATATTTCTTCTAACATTGCATCCATTTGTTGAAACATCTTAGTTGATATTCAGTCAGTTTCTGGAGACTTATTTTTCACCAGTGCCTGCAGTGCAGCTTGAACTACTTCCATGAATACCATTAGTTCTAGATCATATGTTACCTCCTGAAATTGTTGAACATTGACCAATTGTTTTTGTTGTAGTGACTCTTTGTATTCCTTCCATCTTCTTTTGGTGCTTGCTGTGTTGTTCAATATGTTGGCCATAGAATCCTTCAGTATTGCAACTCAAGGCTTGAATATTTCCTTCAGTTTTTCAGCTTGAGAAATTCCAAACATGCTCCTTCCTTTTGGTTTTCTAACTCTAGATCTTTGCACATTTCATTATAACACTTTACTTTGTCTTGAGTAGCTATTAGCAGCTCTAAACGCATTGCCTTGGAGTTCATCCCAACCCATAATGATCCTATAGGAGAGAGTAGAACTGCCCCATAAGATTTCCAACACTGTAAATCTTTATGGAAGCAAACTACCATGTTTTTCTCCCACAGAGCAGCTGAAAGGTTGGACCCACTGGGTTCAAACCCACACCCTCTTGCTTAGCAGCTGAGTGCTTAACCACTGTGCCATCCTGGCTCCTTTCAGCAGTTATAGACCTCTTGATTTTTTACTTATAACTTGAGGCCCTTTCTATATTAGATTTATTTATTACCGTATCTTGCTGTCCCAAACTCATTTCTTTAATCGAACCTCTACTTTTCTAAACTATTTAGGATGTTACAATGATGATGGTCTAAAACAAGGCTGAACTATGGCTTCCATTTCCTATTGTGCCCATCTGGCCACTTGCCTTATCCTGCTTCAACCTAATCAAAGGTCTAGAGAGTTTTAGCTAACACCACTGGTTAAGGATGTCAGATGATGTATAGCACTGGGCAAGTTAGCTGCGAAGGACCTCTTTGAAGTTCTGAAGAGCAAAGATCTCCTTGAGGACTATGGTGCACCTGACACAAGCCATGATATTTTCAATCACCTCATATGCATGTGAGAGCTGGACAATGCATAAGGAAGACCGAAGAAGAATTGATGCTTTTGAGTTGTGGTGCTGGCAAAGAATGCTGAAAGTACCATGGACTGTTAAAAGAACTAACAAATCTGCCCTGGAGGAAGTACAGCCGGAATGCTTCTTAGAAGTGAGAATGGCCAGACTTTGTGTCACCTACTTTGGTCATGTTGTCAGAAGAGCCAATTCCCTGGAGAAGGATGTCATGCTTGGTAAGGTGGAGGGTCGATGAAAGAGGGGAAGGCCCTCAACGAGATGGATTGACAGAGGGGCTGTGGCGACGGGCTTAAATATAGCAAGCATCGTGGAGCAGGTGCGGGACCAAGCGGTGGTTCGTTCTGCTATGCATAGGGTGGCTATGAGTCAGAGATGACTCAACAGCACCTAACAGCAACAACAACACTGATTAAGCAAAGAAGCTCTGGTGGAGTAGTGGATAAAGCATTGGCTGCTAATCAGAAGGTCAGCAGTTCAAACCCACCAGGGGCTCCATAGAAGGAAGATGGGGCGATCTGCTTCCATAAAGATTTATAGCCTCAGAAACCCAATGGGGGTTACCTTATGTCGGTTGTGTCGGAATGAACTTGATGGCAGTGAGTTTAGTTTGGTTTGTTTGACTGATTAAGTGACCTTGGCTGCTGACTGAAAGATTGCAGGTTTGACTCTACCCAGACATGCCTCAAAAAAAGGCTTGGTGATCTACTTCCAAAAATTGACAACCCTGGTGCATAGTTCTCGTCTTACATACCTGGAGTTGCCAGAAGTACGACAACGGGTAAATATTTCACTATTCCTTTCCCGTTATTCCAAGGTTTCATTTGCCCTCACAAAACCTGATGTGTTGCTTCCCCAATAACTCATTTGTGGCATGAGTTTTAGAGCAGTGATTCTCAACCTTGACTGCACATCAAAATCAGGAGATGTTTTAAAAAGATAAACGCAGAGTCAGAGCGAGGCAAACCCTTAAGATTTGGATTTAATAGATCTGGGATGGGAGCCCGGACATAGTTTTGGTTTGTTTTTAATTTTTATTGTGATTTGGGTGGAAGTTTACAGAACAAATTCATTTTCCATCCAGCAGTTCATACATATTTTGTTTCACGACATTGACCATAATTCCCCACAATGTAACAGCTCTCTTCCCACTTCCTCCCTGTAGTTACCTCTTCTCTGTGTCCTTCTTTCCTGTGCATTCCTGCCCCCTGAGCTATCTCCCTGTGCAAATACTGCTCTTCTGTTTTCCCATGGTTGATCATTCTAAGGAGTGTATCTCCCTGATGTAAATGTTCACCCTATATGCTTGTCTGTTGTTTGACTCGAAGCCATGAGAGTGAGTTCAATTCCAGATATGAAGGGTAACTATGGGGTCTCACCAGGCTCTATCAGACTGATAAACCTGGTCTTTGTGTGTGTGTGTGTGTGTGATTTTGAGTTTTATTCCACGTTGTTCTCCCACTCTATACAGGATCTCTTGCACTGATCCCTTTCTGAGTGGTTAACAGTGGTAAACGGGCACCATCTAGTTCTGTCATATAAGCTGAGGTTCACATAGTCCATTAGTCCCTTGGACTAATTGTTTTCATGCATCTTTGGTTTTCTTCATTCTTTGCTCTGGGTGAGGAGAGACCCATTGTTGCATCTAGATGGCTGCTTGCAAGCTTTTAAGACCTCAGGCGCTACTCACCAAAGTAGGATGTAGAACAATGTTTTTGTGTAGTATGTTATGCCAATTGAGATTGATGTCCCCTGTGACCATGTCCTGAGCTTACAGGTCCAACTACTCACTCCCTCAGGGTGGTTGGCTGTGGCTAAGCAGTTATCATAACTTTGCCCCTTGTTAGCTCCAGCTATTAATATATACGGACATTCTTACAGCACATACAAATACATATGTAGAAATATCATCTGACAAGCTTATATATATTATATATTCCCTGTTGCCCAGACATACCTGGCTCATTCAGCCTGTCTCTCCATCTATTTACCCACAGCTTGTTGTCACTGATAACATAGTATTGTGTGTGTGAAAGGGTTTACCTTTGTTGTCTGTACCTCTTGTGCACTTCTCTGTGTCTTCCTTTTCCTTTGGGTTATTGTTTTGGCCACTTGCTTTTGGTATTTTGCCTTTCCCTTCACTCACTGGATATGGTTTTTAAAAACCGTACAGGCCGTTCTGAAGCTCGTCAGGACTGAAAACACTTCTCTAGGGTTTGAGATTTGGGATTACGGAAGGAACCTTGCTAGTAACTCTACCAGTACGTGATCTTTTCCTCTCTGCTACCTTCCCCATCAGACCCAATTTTCACTGATTCACTACATCCACAGCCATGTTGTGATATGCCCTAATGACATACTGTTTCATGGTGTCTTAATAAAGGTGCTAAATCTTTCTTAAGGTACCAGTGAATGGCTTTTGTCACTAGACATTTACTTATGGAGTATATAAAAAAATGCTTGCTGTCGATATTTCAGGTTAAATAACCATTGTTTGAAGGCTAGAACCTCTAGTAAACAAATCTGATCAAGGAAGAAAGTCAACTAAAACAAAATGGCCCCTTCCAGGGTACATTGGTCTTTTGGACGAAATACATAGGATTGCAAATTAAACTCTCTTAAGTCCTCCTCTCCACCTCTTTGCAGGGGTTGTCATTTAGTGGTTACCCCTTGCTGTTCAGTTCTCTTCCCAGGGACCTAACCTAAAGCTGTGTATAATAAGATTCTAGCTCCGTCATGCAGTTTTCTTTTGAGAGCTGGAGATGTGAAGAATAGATTCACATAGATAAGATCCAGAAAGATAAGATCTATTCAGCTAAGACAAAAAAATGCTTATGGTTTAACTTAGGTGTTCATAATATAAAAATTGCTTTCTGCTTCATTCTCATAATAAATGTGGTTTCAAAAGTTCCCATACACAAATTATGCATTCATGCATTAATTTATACTTGATCAATATTATGATTTATGAACAAGGCAGAGGAATATTGAAGTTCACAAACCTTCCTACTTGGGTCTAAATTTATTGTTGTGTATTAAATCTTGTTTATGAAGCAACTCTAAGATTTTCTTTTGCTCTGAATATTTTACTTGGATTCTTTCATTTAAATTCATTAAATAACCCAGTCCTTCTGCCCTCCCCCAGCCACACAGCACATTAATTTTCACCTGAGTAGGGTTTCTCTTTCGATTCTACATTGCTGTTTATGACACAGGTTGATGCACTCGGTTAGAAGAGTTGCTTTATGGATCTCAGGACAAAAAGAAAGCTACAGAATCGGCTACCCTTCATTAAACAAGAAGCTGACTATCCAATTGTATTGATACTCAGGTTTGGAACAATTTCAAACTAAGCAAAGTTTAACAAGATGTTTGTCCTCAGGAGAAAACAGATCTTTAGACAATGATTTTGAAGGATCGCTGTGAGGACTGACACAAAAATATGGGGAAAGATTCTGTCTTCCTGTCACTCACGTTTTGGTGTTCAAGGATCTATCTACTTACTCCACACCAAAACAAAACAAAATAGTTGATGCCCAGTCGATTGTGACTCAATGTGACTTTGTATTACTGAGTCGTACTGCTGTTCTATAGGGTTTTCTTGGCTGTAAATCTTTCTGGAAGCAGATTGCCAAGGCTTTCTTCTGCAGTGCCTCTGGGGGAGTTCAAACTGTCAACCTTTAGGTGAGTAGGTGAGTGCAAACTGCTTTGCTCACTCCATAGCCAAAGAAACCAAATACTCCCCACCTAAAAATCTTAATCTTAAGTTTTCTGTTACCATGTGGACAATACCCAGAACTAGAAGATCACTCCCGATCCCTCCACTGAGCTCCAGAACCAAATGTCCCACAGTTTCGTAAACATCTCCACTTTGGTAATTCAAATTCACCCTCAGTTTAAGATTAATTTCTCAAACTGAAATCTCAAGTAAAAGCTGCTGTTCTTGCAGCATTCTTTATCTTAGTAAATGGCATGCTACCTGCTTAGTTCCGTTGGCCCAAAGTTTAATAGACAATCTTGACTTCTTATTCAATACCCATAGCCAGTCAATGACTAAGTCCATGGGTCGTATCTCCCAAGTCCAAATCTATTTTCCTTTCTGCATCTTCACTATAATTACTGGAGTCTAAGCCAGTATCTGGCCCACTCTTGAAAAAATTGGCCATTGAGAACAAAAATCCTCACAAATGCACCAATAAGCAACATCATGATAAATGGAGAAAAGGTTGATGTTGCCAAGGATTTAATTTTGCTTGGTTCCACA
>NW_006921700.1:1106143-1131512 GCF_000298275.1 Orycteropus afer afer | reverse complement strand
GCCAGAAGAACAAACAAATCTGTTTTGGAAGAAACACAGCCATAATGTTCCTTAGAGGTGAGAATGGCTGGCCTTTGTCTTTTGTCCTTTGGTCATGCTATCAGAAGGGACCAGTCCCTGGAGAAGGGTATCATGCTTGGTGCTGCAACAGTGAGCTCAAGCAGAGCAATGATTGTGAGAGTCCACAGGACTGGGCAGTGTTTTATTCTGTTGTACACAGGGTTGCTATGAGTTGAAGTGACTTGATGGCACCTAACAGCAACTGGCCACTATCAAGGAGATGCAGTCAGCTTCTATAAAGATTTATTACAGCCTTGGAAACCCTAAGAGGCTATAATCGAATTGATAGCAGTGGGTTTTGTTTTGTTTGTTTAGGGCACTAACAATTAGAACATGAACAATTACAGTAGTCCCTAAACCAATATTCTTACATCCAGAGTTGCCCCCCCCCCCCAATTCCTTTTCTGTGCTACACTGGAATGATTTAAATTCAGATGTAGTCCTTCCACTTCTCTGAGTAAAATCCTTTTTGTTGGCCTTAGGAGAACATCCACATTTCTAAGCCTGTGTGCTCTTCTGTCCCTGGTTCTGCCTCTTTCTTTAGCCTCATTCAACTCTTCCTCTTACATTCTTGGACTCAGCCCTAGAGGCTTCTAGCAGCTCTTCATATATTCTACACTTACATTGTCTATGGGACTAGAAGATGGCTCTTGTCCTCTGCCCACTCTCAGTTTAGCTAACTCTGATTTGTATTTTAGGGCTCAGCTTAAACATCACTTGCTCTAGAATGTCTTTCTTAACCTTGTAGGTAAGGGTATGTGCCCTTGCTATAGCCTCCCAGAGAATCTCATACTTCCCTGATAATACTCATCAGATTTTAATAGTCCTTCTTCCTCTGTTTTCGTCTTTATAAAGCCAGTGCCTGGCACGTAGGATGGGCCAGTATGGACTGACTGACTGACAAAATGGATATTCTTCCAAATCAATTCAGTACTTTAGCTAGTCTAAGTTTTGGACATTTTTTAAAACATGTATTCTAAAACATATTTGAAATGCATGCCTATCCTTGTTCCTCTGCTCATGCTATTTTTTCTACCCAGATTACCCTAGCTTCACCTCTCCCTGCTGTCTTCATCTCTCCATTTTTAAGCCTTAGTTTAATGTGACTTCTTCTAACACACTTTCCTAATCAATCCAATCATGGCTAGTCCCTCTCCCAGGAAAATGCACATGAAGGCAACATTTTGCATGCACTCTCTGGATGCTTAAAGACTCCCAAAAGTCTATCTATGGATGCCCTTGAATTTCTTTAGACCTGTGACTACAGACTGGCTAGATAGTCACTGGCCTCCATTGAAGTTGGAAGTAGCCATAAGATGTAGTTTTAGCCAAGGAATTTGTAAGCAGAAGTGATGTACATCACTTTCAGACTTGGGCCATAAAACTCTCACATACAGTATCCTCTATGTTTCTTCCCCATGTGTGCTGCAGATGAGCAAGATGACCTGGGAAGTTATGTTAACAATGACAGAGAACCACAAAGTGAAAGAAACATGAAGCACCATATGCAGCAGAGGTGCTCATCATTCACACACAGCTATTTTCAGACTTCATGTGAATGAGAAATAGATTTATATTGAGTTTGAGGCATTAGACATTTTTGTGTTCATTTATTACAATCGTTAGCCTATCTTCACCAATGCAGGAACTAGGTTAAAAACTCCTGGTTTGCACATTCATAATAGTTATTTGTACTAGCTATATGCTCTGATCACCAACTGCCCAATAGGATAATATAGGTAAAATATTTTCTACTAAACTTTATGATTCTTACAGATAGAGACTATCTTACCATATAGCACAGAGCCTCATAATATTTACTCAGATGGGAATTGTTCTACTAAGTTGACATATTTTAACTGTGTATGCATAAGACAACAGAACTTCAAAATACATGAAAAACAAAACAAATCAAACAAAAGGATAAATAATGGTGCTGAAAGAAGAAATAGACAAATCCACAATTATATTTGGGAACTGCAATGTCCTTCTCAGCAATTGGTAGAACTATTAGACAGAAAATCAGGAAAAATATAGAAGAACTGAACAACATCACCAAGTAACAGAGCCTCATATTTGTATCAACAGCAGTAGAATACAAATTCTTTTCAAATGCCATGGAACACTCACATAGGTATAATGTACCCTGGGACATGAAACAAACCTCAACAAATTGGAAATAAGTCAAATCATACAGAGTATATTCTCTGACCCTGATGGAATCAAAGTAGAAATCAATAACAAAGAGAACAAGAAAAATCTCTACACACATGGAAATTAAACAACACACTTGTAAATAATTCATGGTTCAGAAAGGACATTTCAAGGGAGATGTAATGAAAATACAACATATTAAAATTTGTGGGACACAGCTAAAGCAGAACTGAGAGGAAAATTTATAGCACTAAATGCTTACATTAGAAAATAGGAAATGCCTCAAATCAGTCATCTATGTTAAGAAACTGGAAAAAGAAGGGCAAAGCAAAGTAAGTGGAAAGATGGAACTAATAAAGAGTGAAATCACAATTGATTTCTAAATTGAAACTAAAAAAAAAAAAGTAGAGAAAACCAGTGCAATAAGAAGCTAGTTCTTAAAAGTCTACAAATTGATAAACCTTTAGCAAGAATGACAAAGGTAAAAAGAAAGAAGACACAAATCACTAATATTAGGAATGAAATGGGATATCACTACATATCCTACAGCCATTAAAAGGATAAAGGAAAATAATATGAACAATTTTATGCTCATAAATTCAACAATAGCACAGAGCCTCATGCTATCAGACTCAACCAAGATGAAACAGACACTCTGAATAGTCCTATAACAATTAAGGAAACTGAACGCATAATTAAAAGTTCTTGAAAAAGGAATCTCTAGGAATAGATGATTTTGCTAGAGAATTCTATTAAACATTAAAAGAATTAAGACCAATTGTATATTATCTCTTCCAGAAAATAGAAGAGGAAGGACTTTCCCCAACACCTTTTAAGAGGCCTGTAGAGATACCAAGGAACTCTGGTGGGATAGTGGTTAAGGTATTTGGCTGCTAAACAAACCCACCAGCTGCTCCATGGAAGAAAGATAAGGCAGTCTGTTAGTCTGTTTCCATGAAGATTTACAGCCTTGGCGGACATTATGAGTCGGAAATGATTCTATGGCAATGAGTTTGGTTTTTTTGGTAAAGATAACAGGAGCCCTGGTGGCAAAGTGGCTAAGCCCTTCACTGTTAACATAAAGTTGGCAGTTCAAACCCCATAGCCACTGCAAGGAGAAAAATGTGCCAGTCTGCTTGAGTACAGACTCTTTAGTACAGCCTTAGAAACTCTATGGGGCAGTTTTATTCTGTCATTTAGGGTCACTATGAGTTGGAATCAACTCAGTGGCAATGGTTTTGGGTTTTTTGTTTGTTTGTTTAGGACCCAAACCAGACAAACACAATACAAAAAAATAAAACCACAGACCAAAATCTATCATGAACACAGTACAAAACAAAACAAAACAAAATCTCTCTAACACTTAGACACAAAAATCTCTCTCTCTCTCTAAAATGAAATCAAATTCAATAATGTAAAGAATTGTACACCATGACCAAGTGAGATTCACTTCAGATATTTAAGGGCAGTTCAATGCTTAAAAATCAATCAAAGGAAAACATATATTCATGCAAAAACTTGAATAGGAATGTTGAATAATGAATTTTCTAGAATTAGAGTATGGTGATGGTTGCAAAACCTTATGAATATACTAAATACCAATGGGCTACTCATTTTAAAATGATG
Source organism: Orycteropus afer afer (assembly GCF_000298275.1). Taxonomy (NCBI): domain Eukaryota; kingdom Metazoa; phylum Chordata; class Mammalia; order Tubulidentata; family Orycteropodidae; genus Orycteropus; species Orycteropus afer. Next base: position 1,127,672 of record NW_006921700.1, on the reverse strand, counting down.
ATGTTTATGCTATGTGAATTACATCTCAATAAAAAAGTCAATGTGAACCAACACTTCAAAAGCCTAAAGGAAAAAAAAAGTCCTATGATCCTATCAGGTGATGCAGAAAAAGAAAATGACAAAATCTAATTCGTGATAAAAATTCTCAGAAAACTACGAATAAATGGACGTTTCAACTCAATAAAGAATATTTACAAAAAATCTACAGCTAATAATTTATTTAATAATAAACACTGAATGTTTTTCCTCTAAGATTAGGAACAAGGCAAGGATGTCCGCTCTCACCACGCTTATTCAACATAGTATAGGAAGTTTTAGCCAATGCAATAAGACAAGAAAAGAAATAATATTTGTTTAGATGGCATGATCGATATAAACAGAAAGTTAGTTGGTAATCTAAAGGGGAAAACAATCTGCATAAAAATTTTGATGCATTTTATGTTAAACATATTAAGTTTATGTTTAATAAATATTCAATAATAAACTATATAAAGAAATTTAACTGATAAACACACAAGTAATTATAATCCTCGGGAGCTCTGGTAGCATAGTGGCTAAGACACTTGCCTGAAAACCAGACGGCTGGCGGTTCAAACCCACCAGCCACTCCTCGGAAGGAGGTTGGGCAATCCTACTTCCGTAGTGATACTGCCTCGGAAACCCAAGGAGGGGTCGCTATGAGCCAGGTTTGACTCGACGGCACATAACAACAACAACAACAATTATAATCCTCTTTAATCTCTGCCTTATTTTAAATATCATCGTCATAGTTTGGGATTCTTTACTAGAGTCTACTCCATTTCTACTTAGCTACTTGTCTCTTGGCGTTCTTAACCTCTGAGGTTTACAATTCAGAAGTCAGCATCTCCACCACTGTGTTCTAACGCTGACAAAAATATCATTTTCCCCTAATAACCTAGCCCACAAAATGGCTTCAAGGTACAGTGGGGAATATGCACCAAAATGGAGTTGCTACTTTATAGCTGGGAGCTCTGGTAGCATAGTGCCTAAGGCACTGGACTGCTAACCAGAAGGCTGGTGGTTCAAACCCACCAGCCACTCCTCCTTGGAAGGAAGATGGGGCAATCTACTTCCCTAGTGATACTGTTGGGAGCTCTGGTAGCGCAGTGCCTAAGGCACTTGACTGCTAACCAGAAGGCTGGTGGTTCAAACCCACCAGCCACTCCTCGGAAGGAAGATGGGGCAATCTGCTTCCGTAGTGATACTGCCTCGGAAACCCAAGGAGGGGTCACTATGAGTTGGGTCCGACTTGATGGCACATAACAACAACAATAACAGTGATACTGTTATCGGACAAAACGCGGGTCCCTGCCGGGTGCGCAGTCAGGCCGAAACAGTTTACACACCAAGATTGAGAGGAGAGAAAATTATTTATTGCAAAGCTGCAATGCAAGGAGTAAGGGATAGTTTAGTACCCAGATTTAACTCCCGGAGATGCCATCTAAACAGTTTTTGTAAGTTTTAGGAGAGGGGGTTGTGCATATTCACAAAAGGTTGAGGAATTTGGGGCGTGAACAAGAAATGGGTGACCTAGCAATGGGTCACACTAGTTTCCTGTTATCAGCTGATAGGGGCTTGGGCAGAGGGGAGAGGGTCTGCAATTAACTTTTGTTCCCTTGTGTCCCAGGGCCAGAGTTAATTTAAAGGTTGTTTCTAAAACACTTCTATTGTCTGCAGCCAGAGTTAATTTACAAGTTGTTTCTAAAATACTTTTAGCAAGTCTATCATCTGTAGGAAAGAATGTTTTCTGTTCAGTTCTTTAAGGAACTGAATACTCATCTGTCAGGGGTGGGAAAATAATGGGTGGGAAAATAGTTGGGGGTAATTTAGTTTCCTCATCTATTCCCATCAGGATCTTATCTAATTATCAGTCTTAATCATTTAGTTTACTTATCTATTCCCATCCAGTGTCAGGATGGGGGAAATAGTTTTTACTGTATTTGGTTTCAATACTGCGTCTGAAACCCAAAGAGGGGTCGCTATGAGTCAATCCGACTGGAAGGCACATAACAACAACAACAACAACAACAACAACTTTATAGCTTGACAAACCACTTATCCTATCTGTGCCTCAATTTATCACAGGTAAAATATGGATTCTTCCATTCATTCACCCAATACATGTTTTATTTAGTTTCTACTATGTCCCAGGCACTACTCTAAGTGCTTGAGATATATCATATGTAGAAACTGTTGAACTGGTGTATGCTTTGCTGTGTATATTGCCAACAACAAAATAATAAAATTAATTTTAAAATGTAGCAAATAAGTAAATTATACAAGATGTTAGCATGTGATAAGTGTTGTTAAAAAAAAAAGTGGAATAGAGAATGGAGGGTAGGAACTGTAAGAGGATAGGGTAGGTTGCAATGTTAAGTAGGATAGTCAGGGTAGGCCTACTTGGGAAGGTGATGTCTAAGTAAAGATGTGGAGGTTAAGGAGTTGGCCAAATGTTTGTCTGGGGGAAGAGTGTTCCAGGAAGAGACAGCATCTAGAGCCAAAGGCTAAGGTGGGAGAGAATCATGGGGAGTTTTGTAGACTTTAGTGTGAAATGAGAAGCCATTGCTGAGTTTTAAGCAAAGGTGTGAGGCTTCAAAGGTGCTGAGAATTGATTGTCAGAGGCAGAAAGATAAGCAGGGTGATGAGAAGTGGTAGGATTTAGGACATATTTTGGAAATATGTCTAGCTAGCTGTCTCCAAGATTTTTAACCTGAACAACTGGAAAGATGACGTAGAAAGAGCAGGCCTGGGATAAATATTTCTGGGGTCTCATAATGACTGGTGGTGACCTCTGTTGTGGCTTTAATACAAAGGCTTCTTCTCTGGTTTGGTGTTGCCCATCTTCTCTCCTGTCCGCCCTACTCCTTTGCAACCTTTGAAGTGTTTGCTCCCTGGAAGAAGTTTGCAAAATTTTCTAGGCATCCTTTTGACTGGTTGCATCTTACTCTTTGTGCTTCATTGTAAATTTCTCTGTTAAAAGTTCTCGGCAGAAAGCTGATTCCCTAAGGGTATGTAAATAATGTTTTTTTTTAAAAGCCTTCTAATACCTTAAGTTTCATATTTTTCCTCTTGAAGTTATTTACATGTTGTAGTAATTTTATTCTGGGAAGTAAATTTGATGTCACGTTGCCTTAATAGAGGGTTGGTTAATTTTCCTAGGGAAGGAGGACACGGAAGAATTTCTTCTTCCTGTCTTGAACACAATATTTGAACATTGGCTGGGAAAAGGACATGAGTGACACTTTCCACATCAGTGCAATCCCTGACTTCTTTATTTTGGGTCATGTGTAGGAGTTGTTGAGTCTATAGAGGATAGGAGAGAATGAGTTTTAAAACATGCTAACTGTTTACCAGGGCCAGGGTTGAAACCATTATTCTATTCAGATGCCTGAGTAATTGTGACAGAGGTGTCAGCCCCTCCAGCCAGGTTTGCACTAAAGTCATTGCAGAACAAAACTTCCTCAAGGCTACATTTTTGTTTCATTTTCAGACTGTTGGTACCACAGGAGCAATTAAAATTGGTGAATAATGTTTGTTTCCCCCCTTAATAAATAATGTGAACGGCCCGCAGTCTGTTCATATTCATGGCAAGGGATTTAAGAGGCTATTGTATTAGTAACAATGCAGATGCAAATTGTAAACATTTATCATCTCCAAAGTTTCTGGCAGTTTTCAAAGCAATGTCAGTTGAAACAGATGCTCTTACCCCCCTCCCCCAAAACAAAGAAATCTGTAGATGATTTCTCAACATTTTCTAAAACTCTTTTGTTCTCTAGTAACTTCTGTTTATTATACTAACTAGCAGTATGTTGTTATGTGCCGTCCAGTCGCCCTGACTCATAGAGACCCCTCCTTGGGTTTCCAAGGCAGTATCACTATGGAAGTAGATTGCCCAACCTTCCTTCCGAGGGGCGAGTGACTGTTGGGTTTGAACCACTGGCCTTTGGTTAGCAGTCAAGTGCTTTAGGCACTATGCTACCAGAGCTCCTAAAATAGCAGTATATAATATATAAAATTACATAATATAAATCTGCTAGAAAGTGAATAACAATGGGTAAAAAGTTTAATGTCTTCTAAATTGATTTCCTATCTCTCAAAGTGCTATGAAAGAGCCGTGCTTGGCTGCTAATCAAACGGTTTGGTGGTTTGAACCCACTCAGTGGTTCTGTGAGAGAAAGACCTTGTGCTCTGCTCCTATAAAGATTTCAGCCAAGAAAACCCTATGGGGCGGTTCTTCTCGGTACATGGGGTCACTATGAGCGGAAATCAACTAGATGATACCCAACAAGTGCTATCAATTATCATTAAGGTTGTTGTTGTTGTTGTTGTTGTTATGTGCCGTCCAGTGGCCCCGACTCATAGCGACCCCTCCTTGGGTTTCCGAGGCAGTATCACTACGGAAGTAGGATTGCCCAACCTTCCTTCCGAGGAGTGGCTGGTGGGTTTGAACCGCCAGCCATCTGGTTAGCAGGCAAGTGACTTAGCCACTATGCTACCAGAGCTCCGTAGAACAGTAAAACCTTCCATATGTGGGACTTCAGTAGTAAATTCCTTCAGCACCATCTGCATCATTAGCGTGTTTATTCATCCTCTCCTATCCACATACATGCTAGTGGAAATTTCCCGACACATTTATCTATAATCTCAGCGTTTGACGAATAATATTATCTTCACTCACGAAAACCACTGATCTTAACAGGACAGTCCAAAGATTTGAAAGTTTAAAAATTAAATTCTTATTTTATCTATAGGGAAAATCGCTAAGAATTAGCATGACTCCCAATACAGTGGTTTAAAGGATCAACAAATGTTGACCAACTTCTTATCAGGCCTTGTACTAAGTGTTGTAGGAAATATAAATGAATATAAATCTGTACTTCAAGAGGCTCACAGTCTACTTGGCAAGATGGTAAAAAGTTTAAACATAGGAAGGCATAGAAGGAAGTGCTAATAATTATAAATTATAAATGTAAGCATGCAAGCATATTTTCCCCCCGATAATTAGGAAAGAATTTATGGAAGAAGTAAAGCCAAGCAGAGATTCGGGAGAAGTGACTTTTAAATAAGTGAAAAGGAGAGAGAACAATATATTATGCAATTCCCCAAACAAAAGGTGAAAGAGAAGCTTGCAATTTGAGAGGACTTGGTGGTGGTAGATCTTGGGAGGTGATCAGCAGAGTTCGAATACAGTGAGGGGTAGACATATGGCAATAAGAGGAAGCAAAGCCTGGACATTTGAAAAACGCTGTTGCTTAGACTTGATTCAGGCCCATCTACTGTGGGGAGGTGGGATTCGTTTGTAAAAATCCAGGCAGAACAGATCAAGTCCCAGATCCACTACATGGAAACTATTTGCTGTTTAGTGATTTAATGTCTTTGAACCTCAGTTTTCCTTCTGTGGAATGGATACTAATTATGTCATCCAGGCAGAGTTGTGAGGACTGAGTAACATTTCATTGTGATCCAGCCAAGTGAGCACCAGTCACAATAGCAGCCGCTTCCTCCCTATCATAAGGGGTGGGGCAGGGAGGCTACCCTAAGGGCTTTGGAGGAGGAAAATAACATGTTCAAGGGATGGCTGTGGTGTTTTGGATGATTAATTTTGTCATACTGCACAGAATGAACTGAGGAAGGGAAACATGTGTTTGTTGGAGGTAAGAGGAACCCAGAAAATGAGCCCATCAGACCACACACCAAGGCACAGGACTTTGCACGAGCCGTACCAGCCATGGCCAATCCAGTAGAAATGAAGACTATCAGAAGGAAGGCATAAAGGGATTTGGTGAAGATAGAGCAATATGTAAAAATGAATTCCAGAAGAAAAAGGTATTAATTTCAGAAAGAAGAAAGAGGCCTCAAAAAGTAGAAAAATATATAAAGGAGAAGACCTGTAAGTGGACTTTTGGGGTTTTTTGGTTGGCTTGTTTCTGTTTTGTTTTGTCTGCTCAGTACTCTATCTCACTCTTATTTTCTCTTCTCACTTTGATGACTTGTCCTTTGGTCAGACTACTTTATTTTTTGGTCCCAATGCTTAGACTGGAGGTGAGCATGTTATAAGGCTGGGCTAGTGCGGTGTAGTAAATTACTTAGTGTGGCTTTTCTACCCATAAGTCTTTGTAAACTCCAAGGTGGGATTTTCTATGAGCAACTGAGCAGCCCCTGATTGCTGAAGCTATCCACCTGGGTTATTTCTGTTGGGAGTGGCACAATACAATGTTCTGGGAGGTGCCCACTCTCTCTCAGGTGCTTTGAGTTCTGATGCTGTGATTGGCTAGTTTGACCACCCTTCTGGGCTCAAAAGGAGGCCTCCTGGAGGCAGAACTCTCTCTCTGTCTGCTGGTTGAGGAAGACGTGCTGCCGAAAGAGACACGCGCCCCTGAAAGAGACAGGCGTTGCTGGGAAAGAGACGCAAGAGACACGCATTGCTGAGTGAGACACCGAGGGACCAGCGCTGCTGGGAAAGAGACTGTGAGAGACTGTTGGCCGAGGGACGGTGGGCTGGGAGAGAGACTGAGCATTTTTCTTGAACTTGAGTTGTAGCCTGGTGCTTCCCTAATAAACCCCATAATCTGTGAGTTCTGTGTGGCCACTGCAGTGAATTATCGAACCCAGGAGAGAGGTGGTGGGTGCCTTGGGAGGAATGGTTGGTGAAAGGGCTGGAGGGAGGCAGCATGTCTGGCCTTGCAGTAATAGGCCTTGGGTTACTGCTGGTAATCCTGCCTTCCCCTTGTAGGGTTAGAGGAGGTCAGAACATGTGGCCTCCTTGCCGTTTTTGCAGCTAGTTAGAGTCCTTGCCCAGGAATTTTCAACCTGAGATAAGTCCTCTTGCTTCTTTGAGTACAGAAGATTGAAGGACACCAATGTGGAGAAAGCTGCTGGCAGGAGTATATGCAGCCAAATGGAGACCACAAGACCTTAAAGGAAAGTCAGAAAGATAGATTGAAGGCCTTGGTGCTAATGAGATTCATTTTGCTGCCCAAAGTTCACAAAAGTTGCTCTGATTTCTGCAGGGTTTCTTTTAGATTTCAGTGAACTAACCATTGTCCTTCCAAGAAATCCTTTCCTATTTAAGCCAGGTTACACAACAAAGAGACCACACAAAATTTTAAAGTTTCCACAAACCAAAATATAAACAACACTAAGTCAAACAAATTGGGAAACAGCTGCAACAAATACAACATGGCAAAAGGGGTTATCCTCATTGGTTGGAGGGCTAAGGCATTTAACTGCTAACCAGAAGTCTGGGGGTTCAAACCCTCCAGCCACTTCTTGGAAGGAAGGTTGGCCAATCTATTTCCCTAGTGATACCGACTAGGAAACACAAGGAGGGGTCACTATGAGTTGGATCCAAGCCGATGGCAGTGAGTTTGGTTTGGTTTGGAATGGGAAAATGAGCAGAAGCTATAAACAGACCATTTGCAGAAGAAGAAATACAAAGAAGCAATAAGTAAATGAAGAGTCAGCCTTAATAACCATCAAAAAAAGAAAACATCTAAAAGCAAGAAAGATGGGAATTATGCTTGAGTACAACGGGTGCTATTTTTGCATTTCTTGTGGACTTTTCTCTTGCTATGTATGTATCAAGAGCCTTAAAAATATTTATAACCTTGGATGAGTCATTCCACTTCTGGGAACTCTCCTAAGGATGTAATCAAAGATGTGCCCAAAGATTCATATATTATTGCAGTGATATATATATTAGCCAAATTGTAAATGACTAATTGGATGGTGGTTGAACAGATAATGAAAAATGGACAGTCATGTGATGAAAACATTAATGAGTCATAAAAATCACGTTTTTGAAGAATATATCATTGACATTGGAAACTCTCACTATTTGATACTAACTTTAAAAAAATTAAGAAGCAAAATGATTTGATATGGTTCCAAATATTATTTCACATATCTCTGTATATGTGTGTATCTATGTATGAGATGAGACTTTTTCTATTATCTTAACATTTTGACCAAAGACTGGAGCTGACAATACCAAATCAAAACCAAACCCACTGCCATCGTGTTGATTCTGACTCTTAGTGACCCCCATTGGGTTCCTAAGGCTGTAAATCTTTATGGAAGTAGATTGTGTCATCTTCCTTCCATGAAGCAGCTGGTGGGTTTGAACCACCGACCTTCTGGTTAGCAGCCAAATGCCTTACCCCGTGTGCCACCAGACCTCCCTAAAGCTGAGAATAATTGGTAACAAATACATGCAGAATTTCAAGAAAGGTATTAGACAGTATTAGCTACCATTTTTTAAAAAAGAAGCCTAATGATCACTGTTACAATCATCAGCAGTTTAAATATTTCCCAGAAAATATTATTTGAAGTGAATTCATAGGGATGTTGTTGTTGTTATGTGGCGTCGAGTCAGACCCAACTCATAGTGACCCCTCCTTGGGTTTCAGAGGCAGTATCACTAGGGAGGTAGGTTGCCCCATCTTCCTTTTGAGGAGTGGCTGTTGGGTTTGAACTGCCAGCCTTGGGTGTGGCTGGTGACTGCCTTAGGCCTGAGGCCATCCCCTAGGGCCTTCATAGGGGTAGAGAGGGCTTTTAGCATAGAACCTGATGCCTACCTCTGACCTGGGGATATTAAAGGTGGCTAGTTGGCTGAGTAGTCCACAATGGTAGGGCAAAGAGAGACAGAAGGCAACAGTGGGAACAGACCTCACTTTTACCCTTGAGGTAAGGGTGTGTGGATTTTCCCATGAGTGGAGAGGGGCAAGGAGAATGAAAAAACAGACCACTCCTTTCTCCACTCTGATCTCTGAGGTCTAGACAGGCCTGAGTTTAGGGAAGGGAGAAGCGTTGTCTTGATTTAGACTTAACTGGACTTTTTAATTCCCATCCATGAGACTGCACCAATGCCTGGAAGTGACAGGAAAGCAATGATACCTGCCTGAGTTCCGTTAAGGAGCAGGGAATAGAGAACCAATGAACTGTGCTTGAAGGCAGTGGTGGGGAAAAATCAAACTGTTTTATCTTTGAACCATATCAAGTCCATCCTAAGTGCATAGATCATGCTTGAAAAAAACCCCATCAAAATGTTATCGGAAATAGTCTTCCAGTGGTTAGAGTACCTGTAGGTACTTTCTATTGCCTTCTTTACATTTTTTCTATATTTTTCCAAAATGAGCATGCACACATACACACATACATGCTGAAAGTAGAAGGAAATGGATAAAGAGAAAAGAGAAGAACAAGGATCAATTTTTTAAAAAATTTTTGTTGTGATTTGGGTGAAAATTTACAGAGCAAATTCATTTTCCATACAGCAGTTCACATACACTTTGTTTCATGACATTGACTGTAATTTCCCACAATGTAACAGCTCTCTTACCACTTCTTCCCCATAGTTACCTCTTCCCTGTGTCCTTCCCTCCCATGCTCTCCTGCCCCCTGTGAGTATACAGCCTGTCTATTCTCCCATGATTGACTGCTCCAGGGAGTGAATCTACCTAATGGAAATGTTCAGGTCATATGCCTGTCTTTTGTTTGGCTAGAAGCTACAGGAGTGGGTTCAATTCCAGACCTGAAGGGCAGCTAGGGGCCATAGTCTCCAGGGTTTCACCAGGCTCTATCAGACCAGCAAACTTGGCCCCCCTCTTTTTTTTGTTTTTATGATTTTCAGTTTTGTTCCACATTGTTCTCCTACTCTACCCCCATCTGAATGGTTGCCAGTGGTTGCCAGCCACCATCTAGTTCTTCTAAGAACCAGGATCAAAATTTTAAAAAGGAAGTGAATTGTCTCCTATTTATGCCACTTATGTCAATTGTTGTGTGCTGTTGAGTAGATTCTGACTCAAAGTGACCCTATGACAGGGTTCCCTAGGCTGTAATCTTACACACACACACACACACACACACACACACACATATGAAGCTCTGGTGGTGCAATGCCCAAGGCATTTGACTTCTAACCGGAAGGCTGACAGTTCAAACCCACCAGCTACTCTGCAGAAGGAAGAGACAGGACAATCTACTTCCGTAAAGATTTACAGCCTCAGAAACCTAATTCAAGAGTTCCTAAATGCACAATTCAGTGACGCTGATTACATTTTTCAAGGTGTCCAACCACTCTCACCCTTTTCTTTTTTTAACTTTTTATTGTGATTTGGGTGAATGTTTACAGAGCATATTTGCTTTCCATTCAACAGTTCATATATGTTTTGTTTTGTGATGTTGATTGCAGTTCTCACAATGTAACAGTACTCTTGCTAATTCCTTCCTGTGGTTACCTTTTTCCTATGCCCTTTCTTCCTATGTATTCCTGCCTTCTGAACTTTCTCCCTGTGCAAATGTTGCCATTATGATTTCCCATTGTTGATTGTTCTAAGAGTGAACTTACCTGGTATAAATGTTCACCTTATAGACCTGTCTATTGTTTGGCTAGAAACCACAGGAGTAAGTTCAATTTCAGATCCAAAGGGTGACTAGAGGCCATAGCCTCAGGAGTTTCACCAGTCTCTATCAGAGCAATAACCCCAATTTTTTTTTTTTTTTAGTGATTTTGAGTTTTATTCTACATTGTTCTCCCATTCTATCCAGAATCTCCAATCTTGATCCCTTTCTAAATGGTTGTCAATGGTAGCTGGGTACCATCTAGTTCTTCTGGTCTCTGGGTTGTTTAGGCTGAGGTTTACATGGTCTACTAGTCCCTTGGATTAATTGTTTCCATGAGTCTTTGATTTTTTTCACTCTTCTTTGCTCTGGATGAGGAGAGACCAATAGTTGCATCTTAGATGGCCACTTACAAGATTTTAAGATCCCAGTTGCTACTCACCAAAGTAGGATGTAAAGGAGGTTAGGAAGATGGCATCATGCCTGTAATCCATATATTTCTTTCCTCTAGCATCTTGATTCCTGAGTAACTAGGTAGAGGAGATAGAAGCAATGATACTGGAGTTTTGAGCAACTAAGGAGAAGATAAGGTACCAAATTTAGTGGAGATGGAGAAAAAGAGTAGATTAAACAACTGGAAAAAATAAATGAATCTGCCTAGCTGGTGGAGAGATGGAGAGATGGAGAAGTGGAGGACTCATTAGCAAATCAAAAGAGATTGATTTGGTGGGGAGAAAGAGCGGGAAAAATCACAACCCACAGAGGTGTTGGGGACTTGGAATACACATACCAATAGTTATTGATGGAGACCTTGGGAGCTGAGCTGAGTGAGTAGATAAACTCGCTGGGAAACAGATCAAAGCCCCCTTGGATTGTGCTGCCATGGAGTCCAGAAAGGAGTAGGGGAAGGCAGGAGGCTCCTTCTGAGTGGGGAGGGCCCCGGAGCAAGTGCACAGTGATGGGCTGATGTTCAACTCTTCCTCGACTGCTTTCTAGCACAGAGTGGACCAGGGTGCTCGGTTTTTCCTGCTTCTCGATTCAAGCAGAAAGTGATGACCCTATACCCATTGGGCTCTGTCGATTTTGAACTGTGCATCTCTGATTGACAATAGTATGTCATCATTAGCAGCTATTCCAGGAAGACACAAACCACACTGCCTGATCCAGGAGCACCTTGCACAAATGCAAAAAATGGGGACTCACTACTGGCACTTTTTTTTTTCTTTTTCTTTCTTTTTTGCCCCCTTCTCCCCTGCCTTATCCAACAGAAGGAAGGTATTAATCCACCACAACACCTGATCATCCCAACTCCAAATCCCCTTCATGATGAACAGAAACCTGCATCTGCATTCCCACCAGTGATTCCACCAACACAAAGAGAACTGGAGAGCGACCCAGTACAGCTAAATTAATAATCAAAAAGGTACACCTGCACCACACTTTCAGATATAGTGAAACATAAAATCAGGGTGAAACAAATCAATACATAACTAACAGTTAAAGAAAACAACTTCAAAATATCCAAGAAACAGCAGACAACCTCAAATCAAACAACAACAACAACAAAAAACAGAACAAGGTGATAGAAATAAAACTCCAGGTTAAAGAATTATCTGTCATGGAAGAACAGGCAGTAGAATTATCTGAGAAGGAATTCAGAAGATATGTACATAGGACTCTCCAAGAGCTCAAAGAAACCACAAACAGAATCAATGAGAAGACAGAAAGTACCTTGGAAGAATTCAGGAAAACCAGTCAAGAACAAAATAACAAGATAAATATACAATTAAAACTCATACAAAAACAGAAGTTAGAAATCCAGAAGATGAACACTAAAATTACAGAGTTAGACAACACAGTGGAAGGACAGAAGAGTAGATTAGAACTGGCTGAAGAATGCATTTCCCAACTAGAAAACAAATCCCTTGACACCAGCCTGTATGAAGAAAAATTAGAACAAAGTTTTAAGGGAAATGAAGAGAACTTCATGAGTTATATGGGATGGTATGAAAAGAAAAAACAGGAGGCAAATAAAACAAAGACAAAACAAAACAAAACAAACAAACAAACAAACAAACAAACAAAAAAAACACAAAACACTGAGGAAATTGTGGAAGACTTGCTAATAGAAAATTTCCCCCATATCATGAAGGAAGAAAAGATATCTGTCCAAGAAGCTCAACAAACTCCATACAAGATAGACTGAAAGAGAAAGTCACCAAGACATATCATAAGCAAACTCTCCAAAGCCAAAGATAAAGAAAGAATCTTGGGAGCAGCTCAGGAAAAAAAAATGTCACCTACAATGGCCAACCAATAAGACCAAGTTCTGATTACTCAGCAGAAAGCATGAAAGCTGGAAGGCAATAGGATGGGATATATAAAACATTGATGGAAAAGAACTTCCAACCAAGAATTCTATATCCAGCCAAATTGTCCTTCAAATATGAGGGTGAAATCAAGACATTTTCAGACAAACAGAAATTAAGGGAATTTGTGAAAACCAGACAAACCCCACAAGAAATGCTAAAAGGAGTCTTTCCAGTAGAGAACCCGCAACAGAGGACAACAAATTAAAATCAGGACACTTGACATCTGTGATAGTTGAAGATCTGTCAACTTGGCTGGACTTCACTTGTGAGTGTTGTTTCTCATGATGGATCACATGACTATGTCCTAAGCGGCCGGTCAGTCTAGGGGGAGTTTCCCCAGGGGTGTGGCCTACCTGTAATACTATCCGAGGAACAAACTGGAAAAACAGGATTCTAGATATACGCTTCCTGGAGCAAGCAGCTCGCTGCGCGACCCAGAGGAGCCTTTTGGATTTATTTTCTTTGTTGGGAACGGCGGCCCTGCGTGTCGGTTTTGATTCTCCCGGCTCTGCTGCGCTTGCGGGAACCAGGCGACTCCAGGCCCCATCTCTCGGCGGCCCTGCGTGTCGGTTTTGATTCTCCCGGCTCTGCTGCGCTTGCGGGAACCAGGCGACTCCAGGCCCCATCTCTCGGCGGCCCTGCGTGTCGGTTTTGATTCTCCCGGCTCTGCTACGCTTGCGAGAACCAGAGGACTCCCGGCCCCATCTCTCTCCAGAGACGAACTTTGTGACTTGAACTCCTCTGCCGTGCGTGTGAAAGCCAGACGGCCCTGGGACCCATCCCCCTCCAGAGACGAACTTTTCAGATTGAATTTGCCGGCTTCAATACGTTTGTGAGCCATTTATCTAAGATAAATCTCTCTCTCTCTCTCTTTCTCTCTCTATAAATATATATATATATACTTTGCTGGTTTTTGTGTTTCTCTAGAGAACCCCATCCAACACAACATCAACACTTAGAAATCAAACCAGATATAGATGCTCAAAATAAGCTCATGAAACAACGTACAGAAAGAAATAAGAGAGTCAAGCTGCAGATGACACCAGCAACAAAGCAAATAGAGGGAATAAAAGTTTTAATTACAAACATTCCAAATGGAGAGGAAGACAGGACAATGTCTATAGAACTGACTGTCCCAAACTTAAGCAGATTAGAATTTACTTCAGGATAATCACAAAGAAAATTAACAATCTCCCTAAGAAAACCCAGAAGCAAGAAAAACATATGGGCTTAGTAAGAACAAAACCAACAATAATGAAGAAAAAAGAAGAAACACTTGATAACAAAATGAGCTCAGCATAGAAAAATATTTGGAACAAGGAAATCAACAACATAACAAAAAACACAGTAGAATGACAGCAATAAATTCATACCTATCACTAATTACACTCAATGTGAATGGACTCAATGCATGAGTCAAAAGAAAAAGAGTGGCTGATTGGATAAGAAAAGAAGACTCATACATACACTGTCTACAAGAGACCCACCTTAGACACAAAGATAAAATCATATTAAAAATTAAGAGGTGGAAAAAAAATTTACCAAGCTAATGGCAACAAAAAAAAAGAGCTGGAGTGGCAATATTAATTTCTGATAAAATAGACTTCAAGGTGAAAAACAGTATAAGGGACAAAGAAAGACATTATATGAGCTAAAATATCCATAAGAGGACATGGAAAGAGGGATATTATTGCTGATGTCAGATGGTTCTTAGCTGAAAGTAAAGAATACCAGAAAGATGTTTACTTATGTTTTATTGACTATGCAAAAGCATTCAATTGTGTGGATCATAACAAATTGTGGACAACACTGAGAAGAATGGGAATTCCGGAACACTTGATTGTACTCACGAGGAACCTGTACATAGATCAGGAGGCTGTTGTTTGAACAGAAGAAAGGGATACTGCATGGTTCAAAATCCAGAAGGGAGTGCATCCAGGTTGTATCCTTTCACCACTTATTCAACTTGTATGCTGAACAAATAATCTGAGAAGGTGGATTATATGAAGAAGAATGTGGGATCAAGATTGGAGGAAGACTCACTGACAACCTGCGAAATGCAGATGACAAAACTTTGCTTGCTGAAAGTGAGGATGACTGGAAGCACTTACTGAGGAGGATTAAAGACTACATCTGTAGTATGGATTACACCTCAATATAAAGATAACAAAAACCTTCATATACTGGTCCAGTAAATAGCTTCCCAGTGGATGGAGAAGAAAAGATTGAAGTTGTCAAGGACTTAATATTACTTGGTTCTACAATCAGCACCAATGAAAGCAGCAGTCAAGACGTCAGACAATGTATTGCATTGGGCAAATCTGCTGCAAAAGACCTCTTTCAAGTGATGAAGAGCAAAGATGTCTCTTTGAAGACTAAGGTTCACTTAATCCAAGCCATGGTATTTTCAATCATGTCTTATGCATGTGAGAGCTGGACAATGATAAGGAAGACCGAAGAAGAGTTGATACTTTTGAGTTGTGGTGCTGGAGAAGAATGCTAAAAGTACCATGATCTGCTAAAAGGACTAACAAATCTGTCCTGGAGGAAGTGCAGCTGGAATGCTCCCTGGAAGCAAGAATGGCTAGACTTTGTTTCACCTACTTTGGCCATGTGGTCAAAAGGAACCATTCCCTGGAGAAGGATATCATGCTTGGTAATGTGAAAGGTCAATGAAGAAGGGAAAGGCCCTCAATGAGATGGATAGACACTGTGGCTGCAACAAAGGGCTCAGGTATAGCAAGGATCACGAGGCTGGCCCAGGACCGGGCAGTGTCTTGTTCTGCTGTGCACAGGGTTGCTATGAGTTGGAGATGACTCGATGACACCTAACAACAACAATAACAACAAAAAGGATCAATTGACCAAGAAGACATCACAATAATTAATATCTATGCACCCAATGAAGTGCTCCAATATATACAAAGTGAATATTAACTGAATTGAAAGGAAAAAGACAACTCTACCATAGTAGTAGGAGACTTTAACATACCACTTTCAAGGAGGGACAGAACAACTAGAAAAAAACTCAACAAAGATACAGAAGCGTTCAATAACACAACCAACCAACTCAACCTCATAGACATATACAGAGCACTCCACCCAACAAAAGCATGATACACATTCTTCTCCAGTGCATTTGGATCATTCTCCAGATTAGACCACATGTTAGGACACAAAACAAGACTCAATAAGTTCAAAAACATTGAAATACTGTAAAGCATCTTCTCTGACCACAATGCTATAAAATTAGAAATCAACAAAAGGAAGATCAAGGAAAAAATATCAAATATGTGGAAAGTGAAAAATACACTGCTCAAAAACTACTGGGTAACAGAAGAATAAAGTGTGAAATAAAAAATTCCTAGAAGTAAACAAGAATGAAGATACAACTTTCCAAAACCTATGGAGCACAGAGAAAACTGTACTCAGAGGTCAATTTATACCAATAAATGCACACATCAAAAAAGAGGAAAGAAACAAAATCAACATTCTAATTCAACAACTCCAACGGTTAGAAAAAGAGCAACAAAAGAAACTTACGGTATCCAGAAGTAAGGAAAAAATAAAGATCAGAGCAAAAATAAACAAAACAGGAAACAAACAAACAAACAAAAACAATAGAGAAAATTAACAAAACAAGAAGCTGATTCTTCAAAAAGATTAACAAAATTGACAAACCACTGGCAAATCTAACAAAGGAAAAGACAGAGAAGATGCAAATAACACGAACAATAAATGAAAAGGGTGATACCACAACAGAACCAACTGAAATAATAAAAAAAAAAATTGACAGAATGTTATGAAGAACTGTACTCCAACAGATTCAAGAACCTGGAAGAGATGGACAAGTTTCTAGAAACACAAGACCTACCTAAACTATACCAGTCAGAGATAGAATACTTGAAGAGACCCAGAACAAAAGAAATTGAACAAGTCATAAAAAACCTTCCACCAGAGAAAGTCCTGGCCCAGATGGTTTTAATGGAGAATTTTGCCAAATATTCAGGTAAGAGCTGACACCTATACTACTCAAACTATTCTAGAACATAGAAAAAGATGGAATACTCCCAAATTCATTTTACAAAGCAAGCGAAACATTGATACCCAAACCAGGGAAAGACACCACTAAAAAGGAAAACTATAGACAAATATCCCTCATGAATATAGATGCAAAAACCTTCAACAAAATCCTAGCCAACAGAATCCAAGAACATATAAAAAGAATAATACATCATGACCAAGGGGATTCATACCAGATATGCAAGGATGGTTCAATATCAGAAAAACAATCATTGTAATCCACCACATAAAAGAAAATAAAAGAACCATATGATTGTAACAGTCGATGCAGCAAAGGTATTTGATAAAATCCAACATCGATTCCTGTTCAGAACTCTAAGCAAAATAGGGATCGAAGGGAAATTCCTCACAATAAAGGGCATATACACAAAGCCAACAGCCAACATTATTGTTAACAAAGAAAGACTCAAAGCATTCTCCTTGTGAATGGGAACCAGACAAGGATGCCCTCTATCACCACTTCGATTTAATATTGTATTGAAAGTTCTAGTCAGGACAATAAGGCAAGAAAGAGAAATAAAAAGCATCCAAATTGGCAAAGAGGAAGAAAAGCTATTCTCTGTTTGCAGATGATGTAATCTTATACATTTATAAGAGACTTAGTAAAAATATTACTGGAATTAGTAGAGAGGTCCAGCAAAGTGGCTGGATACAAGGACAACATACAAAAATCAGTTGGATTCCTCTACATCAACAAAGAAGCCTCTGAAAAGGAAATAAAGAAAACAATGCCATTTACAATAGCTACCAAAAAGATAAAATATTTAGGAATAAATCTTACCAGAGATATAAAAAACCTATGCTAAGAAAACTATAAACCACTACTACAAGAAACTACAAGGGATCTACATAAATTGAAGAACCTGCCTTGTTCATGGATAGGAAGACTGAGTATTGTGAAAATGTCAATATTACCCAAAGCAATCTACACATACAATGCAATCCCAATCCAGATACCATCAACATTTTCTAATGATATGGAAAAACCAATTATTGTTTTCATGTGGAAAGGAAAGAGACCTTGGATAAGCAAACCACTACTGAAGAAGAAAAACAAAGTGGGAAGTCTCACACTCTTGGATCTCAAAATCTACTATGCAGCTACAGGGGTTAAAATGGCATGGTACTGGTACAATGAAAGACAGATAGACCAATGGAACAGGATTGAAAACCCAGATATAGACCCATCCATCTATGGACAGCTGATCTTTGACAAAGGATCAAAACTCATTAAATGGGAGAGTGATAGCCTCTTTAACAAATGGTGCTGGCAAAATTGGATATCCACTTGCAGAAAAATGAAACAAGACCCATACCTCACCCCATATATAAAAACAAACTCAAGTTGGATTAAAGACAAATGTAAAACCCAAAACTATAAAGCTCACCAAAGATAAAATAGGAACAAATGTGGGGCCCTAATTTATGGCATAAATAGACCACAAAGCATAACCCAAAATGCATAAGCAGTGGAAGAGAAGCTAGATGATTGGGACCTTTTAAAAACCAAATTCCTGTGTGCATCAAAAGACTTCTCCAAAGGGGTGAAAAGAGAGGCTACAAACTGGGAAAAATATTTGGCTATGACATATCTGACAAAGGACCTATCACCAAAATTTATAGAAAACTTCAACACCTTGACACCAAAAAGACAAACAATCCAATTCAGAGATGGGCAAGGTACGTGAACAGACACTTCACTGAAAATGATATACTGGCAGCCAACAAACACACGAGTAGACACCCAGGATCATTAGCCGTAAAGAGATGCAAATCAAAACAGCAATCCTGCCCCAAACCAGAGACAATTGCCCCTATGTTACCATGGCCATAACAAAAGACAATGTAGAATGAGATATCATCTCACCCCAGCAATGATAGCAAAGTTCAACAAGACAGAAAACAACAAATGCTGGCGAGGTTGTGGAGAGATTGGAACTCTCATACACTGCTGGTGGGATTGCAAAATGGAATGACCTCTGTGGAAAATGATATGGCATTTCTCTAAAAAACTGAAAATAGAAATACCATTTGATCCAGCAATTCCATTACTAGGAATATACTGTAAAGAGGTGAGAGACAGGACACAAACAAACATATGCACACCCATGTTCATCACAGCACAATTCACTATAGCAAAGAGATGGAAACAACCTAGGAGCCCATCAACAGATGACTAGATAACCAAATTATGGTACATTCACACAATGGAATACTAGGTTACATTAAAGACTAAAGAAGAAAATGCAAATCATCTCACAACCTGGATGAATTTGGAGGACATTATGCTGAGTGAAATAAGTCAGTCACAGAAGGACAAATACTGTATGAACCCATTATTGTAAAAAGTTAAGGAAGGGTTTAATTAGGGAAGGGAATTCACAGTGTAGGCTACAGGGGATGGGAAGAAAGGGGATGGGATGGAAAATTTCAGACTAGTAGGGGGTACATGTTGATTTGGGTAAAGGGAGGGATGGTATGGTAAGAGTCTGTGACCAGCATGATGATATTGGGGAAAGAAAGGATGCTGAAAAGTACGCATAAGATAAAGACAACAGAGGCAAATACTAGCATATGTACAGTACTGCATTACCACTACCACCAAACACCAGGCTACATATAAATACACAGACAACTGAGAAGATCAGGTGGAGGTTGGTGTGTAGGAATGGACCCTAGACCAAGGATAGATTTAGCTGAAGACAATCTTATACAGATACTAGTGATACAAAATTAGCTGCACTCATTACAGAAGCAACAGAAGACAGAGTTGGTGACAACCAAACACCTTTGAGAGTATCACCAGGCCTGCTGACTTGGGACCATAGTACTGGGGGACACCAAGCTCGATTGGCACAACATAGTACATAAAAGTCTTGTTCCACAACCTACTTTGGTGAGTAGCAACTGGGGTCTTCAAAGCTTTTGAATGGATATCTAAAATGTACCTATTGGTCTCCTCTCATTGAAGCAAAGAAGAGTGAAGAAAATCAAAGCCATTTGGAAACAATTAGTCCAAGGATGTGATGGACCTTGAGACCAGAAGAACTAAATGGTGCCCGGCTACCAGTGTCAATCACTCAGACTCAAGAAGGGATCAAAACTGGAGATCCTTGATAGAGTGGGAGGCAAAATGTGGAAAAAATTCAAAAACACAAAGACGGCCAGTATTACTGGTCAGATAGGGTCTGGTAGAGCCTCAAGACTATGGCCCTGGGATACCCTTTGGGCCTAGGATTGGACTTACCCCCAAGTATTGGCTCTTAGCCCAATACTAGAAAACTTACATGCAGAACACCCACTCCAGGGCAATGCACCCACCTACTTTAGGGAGATATACCCTGTAGAGCAATTGGCCATGGGGCACCAGAGGAGCAGCATTGACATGGAGGGAAAGCTGGTCAGATAGGAGTGCACAGTTAAGAACGGCACAGGGAGGGGGTGGTCACAGGGATGGGAGGGTAGAAGAGTGCATTATGGTCAGGGATGGTATTTGGGGTGTGAAATTAAACGTACATGAACTGTTGAATGTAAAACAAACTTTGCTCTGTAAATTTGCACCCAAAGCACAATAAAACACCAACAGAAAAGTAGGATGTAGAACAATATTTTTGTGTTTTATTTTATGCTAATTGAGCTTGATGTCCCCCTTACCATGGTCTCCTGCCTGCAGGTCCAGAGACTCACTCCCTCAAAGTATTTGGATATGGCTAAGAAGTTTTCATAACTACCCCTGTTTACTCTATAATTTATATGGAAATTTTTATTGCACAAACAAATACATATGTAGAAGTACCATTTGCGAAATCTATATCTGGTCATAGGTGTATTGACCTACCCATACCTGATCATATTACCTGTCTACCTATGTATCAGCTGCAGGGATCTAGGTGAGGAGAGGGAACTCAGGCATGCCCAAAACAGCAGGGTGGGAGAGCAGGAGAAAGGGGATTAAAAGGCCCAGGAATCAGGACAGAGGAGCAGTAAGCTGCAGAGGTCCAGGTGAAGAGAGGGAACTCAGGCACTCCCAAAGCAGCAGGGCAGGATAGTGGGAGAAAGGACATTAAGAGCTAGGAACACGGACAGAGGAGCAGTCTGCCGCAGGGATTCAGGTGAGGAGAGGGCACTCAGGCACACCCATAGCAGCAGGGTGGCAGAGTGGGAGAAAGGGGATTAAAAGGCCCAGGAACCTGGACAGAGGAGGAGTCAGCCGCAGAGAGCCAGGTAAGGGTGGTATGAGAGGTTTCCAATGGGGAGACAAACTTGTCTGTCGGTTTGTCCTACCATGGTGATATGTTGATGTGAGTTTTGAGGCTGAGCCACCGGTGTTTCAAACCCAGCGGGATGCACATGGTGCACAGGTATTAGCCCAGTTTACAGACTGAGACAGACTAGGAAGAAGGAAGAGGCTGTCCACTTCTCAAAGAACTGGCCAGAGAAAACCTTATGAATAGCAAAGAAACTGTTTGATATATAACCACGGAACTTTATGAATAGTTTGGTTAGGTTAGAAGGCTCTCCAAATAGGACTGGGAAAGAGCTGCATCATCAGAGTAAACCCAGCCTTACTCCTATGGATAAAGTAAAGCTTTTGAGACCTCCATTTGCTCATGTGGCACCACTCAAATTGAGGAGGAACAGCTGCAGACATCCATTAACCTTCAGAACATGGAATGTACTAAGTATGAATCTAGGAAAATTGGAAGTTGTCA
>NW_006921700.1:1097765-1103668 GCF_000298275.1 Orycteropus afer afer | reverse complement strand
TGATGGGCTCAAGTATAGCAGGGATCATGGAGCTGGCGCAGGATCAGGCAGTGTTTCGTTCTGCTGTGCATGGGGTCGCTATGAGTCAGAAACGACTTGACGACACCTAATAACAACAACAACAACCTATGTATCTACCTGTAGATTAATGTTTATTATTACTGATAATAAGGTATTGTGTATGTAATAGTGTTTACCTTGTTGTCTGCACCTCTTGTGCACCTCTCTGTGTCGTCCTTTTCCCTAGGGATATACACTTTTGGTATATTGCCTTATCCTTCACTCAAATCAGTACATGATGGATTATACTGATTGTTTTTCTAATGTTGAACTATCCTTGCTACCTAGTATGAATCCCACTTGGTTGTGGTGCTTTTTTTCTTTTGAGAAAGTGTTAGATTCTGTTGGCTAGGATTTTGTTGAAGATTTGCATCCATATTCATGAGAAATATTTGTCTGTAATTTTCCTTTTTAGTAGTGTCTTTGCCTAATTTGGATCAGGATTATGCTTGCTTCAGCAAATGAATTTGGTAGTATTCTATCCTTTTCTATGTTCTGGAATAGTGGAATAGTGTGAGTAGGATTGGTGTCAGCTGTTTTCTGAATGCTTGGTAGAATTTGCCAGTGAAGTGATCTCAGCCAGGACTTTTTTTTTGTTTTGTTTTGTTTTAAATGACCTGTTCAATTTCTTCTTTTGTTATGGGTCTGTTTACATTTGCTACCTCATCTGTGTTAGTTTAGAGTAGGAGGTAAGTTTCTGAAATCTATCCATTTATTCTAGGGTTTCAAATTTGTTGAAGTACAGTTCTTCATAATATCCTGATATTATCCTTTTTTATTTTGATTGATTCTGTTGTGATGTCATCCATTTCATTTCTTATTTACATCTTATCCTTTTTTCCCTTTGTTAACTTTGCCAGTGGTTTCTTGATTTTATTAATCTTTCAAAGAACCAACTTCTAGTCCTGTTGATTCATTTATTTCTGCTTAAATTTTTATGATTTCTTTTCCTCTGGTGACTGTAGGCTTCAGCCACTGCTTCTTTTTTTCCTGTTCTTTTTCTAATTGTTGGGGATATTGAGTTGAGGTGTTGATTTTGGCTCTTTCTTCTTTTCTGGTGCATGCATTTATTGCTATAAGTTGCCCTCTGAGTACTGCTTTTGCTGTGTCCCAATGATTTTAGTATGTTGTTGTTTTGGTTCTCTAGTGCTGCTATAACAGACATACCACAAATGTATGGCTTGATCTTCTCATTGTTGATTTTTAATTTTATAGGAATGTGGTCTGAGACGATGCTTTGCAGTGTTTTGATGTTTTTAAATTTATTGAGGCTTGCTTTGTGGCCTAACATATGGTCTGTTCTGGCGAATGTTCCATGAGCACTGGAAAAGAATGTATATTGTGCTGTTGTTGGTCCACCCACCTTTTCTAAGTTGTTCCTTTCTCATGAACTTAAACTCACTTCCTGCTACAGTTCCTAACTAATCTTTTGAGTTGATGTCAATTTGATCCCATATAAATAGTTCTTAAAAGTGCTTAATGTTCAAGGTAGACATTTTTTACCAGTTAAGCTAAACTATTGTTTGGTTTTAAGAAGACTTCAGGGGATATTTTTGGTTTATGGTTTAAAGATTATCTCAGGGCAATATTTCAGGGGTTCATCCAACCTCCATGGCTCCAGAAAGTCTAGAGTCCATGAGAATTTGAAATTTGGTTCTGCATTTTCCCTTTTGATCAAAATTATTCTATAGAATCTTTGATCAAATTATTCTATAATGGTAACTAGGGTGTAATCTTTATATCTATTGAGACATTTACTGATATTTTTATTGAAATGCCTTTTGTATCTCTCTTTCATTTTTATGCACCACCATAGTGCTGATTCTTATCAGCTTCTCCTTTGGAGACTGCATTGTCCTTATGATGTTATTTTCCTCCTATTAACACTCCCCTCTGCACTGTCTTCTTCACCTCTTCTTGATTGTTCCCAAATGACTACTCATCTTCAGTCAGGCCCACTACTTCACAGACTCTTATACAGGCCAAGCTTAAGCTTACTTGGGCCCTTGTTATTTCCAAAGCCCAAATGACCTTTCAGTGTATTCAAACTGTAATCACTTCCTATAGCATCCCTTGTTTCTTATCCCTTCCCTAGCTACTTGTCCAAGAACATTAGATCAAGGTCAGCATCCTCACTATGGAGACCAGCCTTATTTACAATTTCACAGGGACAAATACAGTAGGAAATTTAATTTAATTGACTCAATTAGAACAACTGAAGAATCAAGCCAGGATAAAAATGCATTCAAAGCTGTACTGGGGAATAGATCACCAGCATTTAATTCAAATTGGAGAAAACTACAACCCATTCCAAAGTGGAAGGGGGTTAAAAATAAATAAATGTAACAGCAGACAAGTTTTAGTGCAAAGAGAGAACAACCAGGTGAACTGAGGTGCATAACACCTTAGCCAGGGACTCAGACATTTAGAAACAATAAATGAAATTTCAGAGTCAACCAATACTAAATTATAGTGAAAGATGGAAAAATCAGAAATACAAAAATAGAAGGCTAAATTTTTAGAATTGGAAAAGACACCATAGAAAGTCTCAGAATGATTTAATTACCCATAGGGACTTGGCAGTCTCTGTCTCCTGCCCCAAACCAGAGACAATTGCTCCTATGTTACCATGTTGTTATTGTTGTTATGTGCTGTGATGGGACCTGACTCATAGCAACCCCTGCTTGGGTTTCTGAGGTGATATCACTATGGAAGTAGATTGCTCAACCTTCCTTCTGAGGAGTGGCTGGTGGGTTTGAACTACCAGCCTTCTGGTTAGCAGTCAAGTGCCTTAGGCAAGATAATGTATAATTAGATAACATATTAACGTTGATAGTCACAGGATTATAAATAACTATGATAAGAGAAATGTATATAAAGATAAAATAGACTGTGATAAAGATTATGTTAAAGGTTTAGAAGGAAAGTTAAAAAAAAAAGGCACTTGGACTGCTAGGTTAGTGGAAAGTGTAGCATGGCCAGAAATACAAATTAAATGCCTAATTGGCCCTAGTTTAGAGAACATAATTGGAATAGATACACCAGCAAACTATACACTGAATAAGCTAAGGGACATGCAAACAATTTAGCAACAGCTAAATGGACTCCAGTCAAATTGCCAAAAGGTGATCAACACCACAATATAATCTAAAAAGTAGATTCAAAGAAATTACAAGTAAAATTATAAAATTAGTACTGGAATGAATAATTATACCAATGATTTTTTTCCATTTAGAAACCTTATTTGGCCTATTACAAGGCCTGATGGTTCTTACAGACAGATTTCAGTAAACTTTAGAAATTTTAAGGAGCTCTGGTGGTACATGTGAGAGGTAGACAATTAATAAGAAAGATGAAGAATTGATGAATTTTAACTGAGGTGTTGATAAAGAATATTGAATGTGCCTTGGACTGCTAGAAGAATGAACAAATCTGACTTGGAGGAAGTACAGCTAGAATGCTCCTTAGAAGCAAGAATGGCCAGACTTTGTCTCTCATACTTTGGTTATGTTGTCAGAAAGGATCGGTCTCTCATACTTTGGTTATGTTGTCAGAAGTGTATCATGCTTGGTAAAGTGAAAAAGGGGACGATCCTCACTGAGATGGGTTGACACAGTGGCTGCGATTATGGGCTCAAGCATGGCAATGATTGTGAAGATGGTGCAGGACTGAGAAGTGTTTTGTTCTGTTGTACACAGAGTTGCTATGAGTTGAAACTAAATGGCACCTAACAACAACAACTGGTGGTGCAGTGGTTAAAGCATTCATCAGCTAACCAAAAGGTTGGTGATTTGAACCCACAGCACCTCCATGAGAGAAAGATGAGGGAGTCTGCTTCTGTAAAGATTTATAGCCTTGGAACCCTGTAGGCAACTCTGCTCTGTCTTATAAGGTCATTATGAGTTGGAATTGACTTGGTAACAATGCGCTTGTATTTTTGGTTTCAGAAATTTAAATAGAGCATCATCAACATTAGAAGGAGCATTACCTAATACAGACACACCAATAAACAATGTAATTACTGGTAAAGATGTCTCTTTGAAGACTAAGGTATACCTAACCCAAGTCATGGTATTTTCAATAGTCTCATATGCATTAGAAAGCTGGACAAAAGAAGGGAGAAGAGTTGATGCTTTTGAATTGTGGTGTTGGCCAAGAATACTGAAAGTATCATAGACTGCTAAAAGAACTAACAAATCTGTCCTGGAGGAAGTACAGCCAGAATGCTCCTTGGAAGCAAGAATGGCCACACTTCGTCTCACCTACTTTAGTCATGTTGTCAGAAAGGACCATTCCCTGGAGAAGGATATCATGCTTGGTAAATTGGAGGGTCAGTGAAAAAGAGAAGGCCCTAAACAAGATGGATTGACACAGTGGCTGCAACGATGGGCTCAGGCATAGCAAGAATTGTGGGGCTGGCACAGGATAGAGCAGTACTTCATTCTGTTGTACACAGGGTTGCTATGAGTTGGAGCTGACTTGATGGCACCTAACAACAACACTTATGAAAGTACATGGTATATAGTTATAGATTTAAGTGATATGTTCTTTATAGTGCCTATATCCAAAAACAGCCAACTTATAACTATATTCTCATGGGAAGGAAAAATATAAACATTTGCAAAAATATATGAATGGTCCAGTTATTACATAGTTTACTGACACAAGATGTGGTGGTTATGTTTTTGTGTCAACTTGGCTGGGCCTGGTTGAGTGACTGGGCAGCTGGATGTAGTATTCCCCATGATGAGACTGGCAATCAACTCCATGATGGAATCTACTTGAGCAGCTGAGTAGCTGCCTTTGAATATGTGGTCTGCTTTGTGTCTATAAACAGCAGCTTTGGGAATGGTCTCTAGCTTACGGCACGCTTGAATCCTGCAAGTAGCCATGTCATTGTTCAGCAGCCTGCCATGCTCTGCCGACCTTGGGACTTACAATGGACTTGAATTAATGGCCTGCTGTGTGGTTTGCTAACATCGGGACTGTGCCATTTTATTTGTTGACCTTGGGCTTGTTAGCCTCAGCAGCCAGTATAGCAGCTGACTGAATGAAGAGATCCCTCTAGCTTCAGTGGGCTGGGAGTAAGAGGCAGAGCTGAAGCCCAAGGTTGAGGGGCTTTCACCCAGCCCCTAGAGCCTGGCACTTTGAACTCGAACTTCTAGCCTCCCGAACTGTAAGAGAATAAACTCCTGTTTGCTAGGGCCATCCCATTGTGGTATATTCTTGTCAGAGTGGCACTAGAGAACTAGAACACAAGACTTGCATTCATTTACTGTTACATATCCCTATGATGGAGAGATATATTCATATGTAGATGACATAATATTAATAGGACAAGAGAAAAAAGACTGAAAACAAATTAAATTACCATTCCTTACAGAAAGAGGCTGGACCATAAACTCAAATAAGGTACAAGGCCAAGGCACAATAGTTAACTTCTTAGAAATTAATTGGTCATCAGAGAGCAGACAAATTCCAAACCTAGTTCTAAACACCTTATTAAAAAAAAATACAGGCACCAAGAACTAAGAAAGAAGCACAGAAATTAATGGGATTATTTGGATCTTGGAGGCAACATATTCCACATCTGGAAATAATCGTAAAAGTGATCTATAAAATCACAAAAAATGTAGACACTTTCACTGGGAAACAGAGCAGCAAAAGTCTTTAGTGGAATTGAAAAAGGCATGAATTTCACACATTAACATCAAACAAAATTGCCAAGTTTAGATTATAATCATTATAATGGTTATGCCGGGAGCTCTGGTAGCATAGTGGCTAAGACACTTGCCTGCTAACCAGACGGCTGGCGGTTCAAACCCACCAGCCACTCCTCGGAA
>NW_006921700.1:1082490-1097665 GCF_000298275.1 Orycteropus afer afer | reverse complement strand
CTACTTCCGTAGTGATACTGCCTCGGAAACCCAAGGAGGGGTCGCTATGAGTCGGGGCCGACTCGACGGCAAACAACAACAACAACAATGGTTATGCCACATGATTATTATGGGTCAAACAACCTATAGTTCCTAAATTTAAACCAATTGACTTCTAGATAAAATATTCCCATGGGCACATTTATCCATGGGCATATGATAAATATTTATCAATGGAAAAACAACTTTGGCCTTTGTTCAAAGAACTACAGAGTATAAAACCATTGACAGAGAAGTCAATCCTAACAAGTAGAACAAGTCAACCTGTGTTGCAATGGAAAACAACAAACTCCCAACCTACAGAAAAGGGTTCCTAAGGTCCTGACCTGGAAATGGTATGTATGTGAGTGGTAGGTCCAGGCTGAGGGTAAAGCAGCCATTGGTACAGGAAGGATCCTCTATGCTTACAATGGACTTGCCAAAAATTCTGAGGAGACTTTACCCAAGTTCACCTGTGGTGCATCAGGGCCTCCCTGGTCCTTACTGCTAAAAACACATGGTTCACAGATGCAGGAGCAAACAGAATCCTCTGGGAAGCAGCAGCCATGAGGCTTGTAGCCAGAAAAGCCTTCACAGAAGCAAAGGCAAATCAACTCAATATGCTGAATTAAAAGCTATGCCTTTTGTGCTAGAATAAACAAAATTAGAAAATAAAAACAGAGCTTACATTTTCACAGACTCTTGGGCAGTAGCCAATGGACTAGCAGTATGGTCAGGTAATTGGAAAAAAAAAAAATATTGCAAAATGGATAATAATGAAGTTTGAGGCCAAGACGTAGGGACAAAAATAGACAAATATGGCAAAAATATAACTATTGAAGTAGCTCAAGTTTCAGTACACTGGACAAATGATAAGGAAAACTTTAAATATGATAATTCAGTAGATGCACTAAGATAAACACATACGAAATAAAACCCCTCAAAATGCCATTAAAAAAAAATAACTAACAAAAAACAAAACCAAAACAATTGGCAGATCAAACGAGAAAACAATTACCCTTACATAAAATATATACTTAGACACATGGAAATGTAGGACATAGTGGAATACATGACACATGACTCTAGTTACAAAAAAGAAACATACTAAGTCACACACAAATATTAAAAACAACAATCAATAAATGTACATTATGTAAAACAAGGGTATACAATCAGGTAAACTTAAACAGATAACCCACCCACTGCCAGAATCGATTCTGACTCAGTGACCTCCATAGTATTTCCAAGGTTGTAAATCTTTATGGAAGCAAACCTCCTCATCTTTCTCCCACAGAATGGCTGGTGGGTTTGAACCATTAACCTTTAGGTTAACCTAACCACAGTGCCATCAGAGCTCCTTTAAAGGAGACAGACCATTTCAGATGGTACAGATAGATTATCTAGGATCTAAAATCTGAAAATAAAGAATATTATATAATTGCCTAGGTTTGAAGGAACCCTGGTGGCCCAATGGTTAAGTGCTTGGCTGCTAATCGAATGGTCGGCAGTTCAAATCTACTGGCTGTTCTGTGGGAGAAAGATGTGGCAGTCTGCTTCTGCAAAGATTTACAACTGTGGAAACCCTATGGGGCAATTCTACCCTGCCCTACAGTGTTGCTATGAATTAGGATTCTATTTAATGGCAGTGTGTGGGTAAAACAAAAAAATATTGCAAAATTGATAAGGAGCTAGAGCAATGAATAGCACAGAGTCGATACCTAATATAACAGAATGAGACCAGAGAATGTATTTTATAAGAAAAGAGGTGCAAACATAGGAAGATAATTTAAATATTTCATTGAATTTTCATTTGCAATTTAATTCCACAGCTGCAGGTTCAGTAGAGATTGTAATGGTTTATTTAAACAGCATTAAAATTACTATGTTATTGTTGTTAGTTGTGATAGTTAAATTTGTGTGTCAACGTGACTGGGCCTGGTTGAGTGGCTGGGCAGCTGGTGGTAGTTATTCCCATGATGAGACTGGCAATCAACTCCATGGTGGAATTTACCATAAGCAGCTGAGTAGCTGCCTTTGGGGTGTGGTCTGTTTGCTGTGTATAAGGAGAAGGCTTGGGGATAGTCTCTAGCTTACGGCACGCTTGGACCCTGTATACAGCTGAGTTGTTCAGCAGCCTGCCATGCTCTGCTGCTATTGGGACTTACGATGAACTTGAATTGATGGCCTGCCATGTGGTTTGGTAACATCGGGACTGTACCATTTTATTTGTCAACCTTGGGCTTGTTAGTCTCAGCAGCCAGTAGCTGCCTGAGTGGAGAGATGGCTCTAGCTCCAGTGGGCCAGGAGCAAGAGGCAGAGCTGAAGCCCAAGGTGGAGGGGCTTTCACACAGCCCCTAGAGCCTGGTACTTTGAACTTGGACTTAAAGCCTCCAAATTGTGAGAATAAACTCCTGTTTGTTAAGGCTATCACATTTGTGGTACATTCTTGTCAGAGCGGCACTAGGGAACCAGAACAGTCGTCATGGAATCATCCCCAATTTATGGCGACCCCTGTTACAGATCAGAACTGCTCCAATAGGGTTTCAAGGCTTTAATCTTTGGGGTCAAAATATGAGAGGGCGGGCCCTTAACATTCAGGAAGCAGCAACAAATTTAAATAATAGGTGTTCTGGTTACCTAGTGCCACTCTGACAGGAATATACCACAAATGGGATGGTCTTAACAAACAGGAGTTTATTCTCTCACAGTTTGGAGGCTTTAAGTCCAAGTTCAAAGTGCCAAGGTCTAGGGCCTAAATGAAAGCCCCTCAGCCTTGGGCTTCAGTTCTGCCTCCAGCTCCCGGCCCACTGAGGCTACAGGCTTTTCTTCACTCAGACAGCTGCTGGCTGCTAAGGCTGCCAAGTCCAAGGCTGACAAGTAAAAAAGCACAGGCCTGATGTTACCAAACCACATGGCAGGCCATTAATTTAAGTCTATTGTAAGTCTCCAGGTCGGCAGAACATGGCAGACTGCTGAACAACGACACGGCTACATGCAGGGTCTGAGCATGCTATAAGTTACAGAACAGTCCCAAAGCTGCTGCTTATATACAGGAAGCAGACCACATTCCCTAAGGCAGCTATTCAGCTGCTCCCAGTAGATTCCACCATGGAGTTGATTACCAGTCTCATCATGTTGTTGTATGCCGTCGAGTTGGCCCCGACTCATAGCGACCCCTCCTTGGGTTTCCGAGGCAGTATCACTACGGAAGTAGGATTGTCCAACCTTCCTTCCGAGGAGTGGCTGGTGGGTTTGAACTGCCAGCCTTCTGGTTAGCAGTCAAGTGCCTTAGGCACTATGCTACCAGAGCTCCTTCATAGGGAATACTATATCCAGCTGCCTAGCCACTCAACCAGGCCCAGTCAAGTTGACACACAAACTGAACCACCACAATCAGGAAAGACCTAATAAACCTATACCAATTGAAATTGATTTTACAAACCTCAACCCCAACAGTAGCTACACAAACAAAATCGAAAGATTATAAGAAAATAAAGAATATTGATAAAACTCCTAATACAATTAGTAAAAGAGAAATTATAGCTCTATCAAAAAACATATTGGATAACTACAAAAAAAGAAAAGAAAAAGAGACAACAATACAAAGATTCCTCTCTCTTTCTATTTTAGATGTATCCCAGATTGTTGGCAGGGATTTCAGCATTGTTACTTACTTTTTGTATCTTCATCATCTGCATTCTGGTGGGCAGCCAAACACACTGCCTATCTCAGGCCAGCAATAGCACGGACAACATCATCTTTGACACATATAATAGAACCATCTGCACCGTCGCCAAGTCCTTCCGTCTCATCTAAACGACCCAACTGTGGAGCAAAGATTCCCAGGGACATCATTCTCATTTCTCATTTTTGAGGAAATGAAGAGATAACATCTTTCATTCATTGATGACTTTTCTGACCACTCTTCATTCAAAGACTTCCACCCCTACAGCCTTTGGTGTGATTTTAGTTATACCCTACCCCACAAGGTAATGTTAATGTCACCTTACCCACCTTTCCTCAATACGTTCTGGAAAAGTGTTGGAATCCATTTGATGCTGTTGAGCAGGTTTGTGAGAATCATCCAGAACACATACTGGATTTCCTCTCTGCCATTGCATGTATTAGTGAAAAGGCAGCAGACTAATACCGTAGCAGGGGCATATACAGACATGGTACGAGACTTGTTCAATCAAGTGGTTGCTCCTTATGCTGCACCCATTTAGGCAGTATTAGATTACAGTTTGGTAGACCTGAACATTACAAACTTAAGAGTTTATATTTTTGTTACATGGATATTTTAGTGTGTGTTTTATGCATTCTGTTAAGGATAAGAAGGTTTTTGATGCCACATGTGATTGTACCACTACAAAAGTAGAGACCTTATATGCTAATGATACTTATTTACTGAAATATAAAGAAAATATCTTACATATGCCATAGATTAAAAATGAATGAATAGAATAACAGCCAATCCAAAATATTCATATGCCTAAAGGGGAATCAGAAAATTATTTCATACGAATTCGTATAGATGATTATGATCAGCGTTGTTTACCTGTGAGCATGAAAGGAATTAAGAAATCTTACAGATATGCATTACATTATCCATAATATGAGCATTAGAGGATTGTATTAAATACAAAGAGATTTTTGTACTATTGTTTATTATCCATGGGGGGAATACCAAAGTATGAACAAATGTGTCTCAATTAGAGGTTGTGCTATGAATACATGGCATAACCTAGCAAGATCCAAAATTACTTTTTTAATCTCAAATGTGCTACCTTTAAATTTGGACAATACCAGGAATTGCGAGCAGTGGGTAGAAGTTAACAGTAGAGGATTATCTCATCTAACCCCAGGAGGGGTCGCTATGAGTTGGGTCCGACTTCATGACAAATAACAACAAGAACAACAACAACACAATTACAGTGGATAAATAAATGGGAGAAAGACAAGGAGTTTAATTTAGAGGAATTTGAAAAACAAGTTGAGGAAGAAACACAGCCCACATCCCAGACAATCACATAACCATAATGCAAGCCAAAATCTCCACAACTACAACCAGCACTAATGCTATACCAAAATTACCTTTCATGAAACTTTGGTTAATACTGTAAAACAATGGCCTACCTTTCAGTTATCAACAATATCTATACCATACAATACCCATTAAAGATGGGGCATGCAAAAGGATTACAGTATTTCTATAGATAATGAGATTAAGTTAGTGTGTTAATCTGGGTTCTCTAGAGAAGCAAAAGCAATCAAGCTTATGAGAGAGAAAGAGACATTTGTCTTAGGAAAATGGCTCACACACTTATAGAAGCTGGCAAGTCCCAAGTTCTTGGATCAAACATCAACTGGAGGCTTTTCCCGACTCATGTAGCTGCAGGGGCTGAGGAGCTCAAGATTGGCAGGCAGTATACTGGCTGTTGATTCCAATGAATGATGAATCCAAGATCTCCAGGCTGAATGGTGGATTGTTTGTTCACTGACAGTTGTAGGTAGCGCAACAGAATCCTGATGCACAGAAGAGTGTCTCTTTTCCCAGATGTCCATAAATATACTGGAAGCAGGCCACAGCCCTAGGGAAACTCCCTTTCAGTGGATTGGCTGCTCAAAATATATGCATCTGATCCCATCATGGGAACAACCCACATCACAATTGCTTAAACCACACAGAATTGTGGTCTAGCCAAGCTGACACACAGCTTCACCTATCACAGTTAGTACAGTAGAATCATTTAACATGTTCCATTATAAACCAAAAAAACCCAAACTCACTGCCGTCAAGTGTATTCCGACTCATAGGGACCCCTCTTTGGGTTTCTGAGGCAGTATCTCTACAGAAGTAGATTGTCCAGTCTTCCTTCCGAGGAGTGGCTGGTGAGTTTGAACCACCAGCCTTCTGTTTAGCAGTTAAATGCCTTAGGCACTACACCACCAGAGCTCCCAGGTTATAATTCATGACATTGAAATAGTAAAAAATATTTTTTTCAGGATTTAATTCTGAAATATTTTGGCAAGCACATAAAGATAGTTTAATTTCTACAGTATTCAACTGATAACACAAAATATTTCTTTTACTCTTGATGAAAGTAAATTTTCTGTCATACAAACAAAGTTTGAACTTAAATCCAGCACAGACTTAACTAATAAATTAAATATACATATGATGAATTTTCTAGAAACAAAGAATATAAGAATAGATTGTGTTTAATAGCACCTGGATATCTATGCAATAAACTTGACAACAGTACTTATATTATGACTAAAAATAAAAAAAAGAAACCTATAAAATTCACACCAACTACATATCACACAGCTGCCAAACAGTTGTCATAAATTCTAGATGGGCATACACTAAAGTAGAAAGATTACTAATGTGCCCAGATCCTTAATGGGATGTGACAATTAACAATTTTTCTAGTGATCTTGTAATTTTGTTAATTCTGTGATTGCATACATAGGACCATATATACCAGAACTTACACAATTCATATGACTTATCTGGTGCCATAATGATACCCAATTTCAACTGTAACTAATATGACCAAAACTTTGTGGTGACCTATTCCTATAATTAACTTCTCTATTATTGAATATACAGATAATCCTTTGAAAAGCATATTGATAGGGAATACATTCAGATATTGCAATAGGATACTTTGCAAACAGATTCTAAAGAAAAAAACAAAACAAAACAAAAAGTGGATCTGTAGATAATACTATATTATATTCTTCTTCTCTTCTTTGTTTTCAGATTGTGATTTGGGTGAACGTTTACAGAGCAAATTCACTTTCCATACGGCAGCTCACATACACTTTGTCTCATAACGTTAACTACAATTTATCGCAATGCAACAGCTCCCCTCCCACTTCTTCCTCATAGTTACCTCTTCCCTGTGTCCTTCCCTCCGCGCACTCCTGTCTCCTGAGCTGTCTCCCTGTGCATACACAGCCCTTCTATTCTCCCATGATTGATCTCTCCAAGGAGTGTATCTACCTAATGTAAATGTTCAGCTCATATGCCTGTCTTTTGTTTGGCTGGAAGCCACAGGAGTGGGTTCAATTCTAGACCTGAAGGGCAGCTAGGGCCCATAGTCTCAGGGGTTCCACCAGGCTCGAGCAGACCAGCAAACCAGGTCTCCCCCCCCCTTTTTTTCTTAAAAATGATTTTGAGTTTTGTTCCAAACTGTTCTCCCACTCTATTCCTCCAAGTGGTTGACAGTTTTGAAAAATCAAAATTATACATATGGGCACCATCTAGTTCTTCTGGTCTCATAGTCATATAGGCTGAGGATCTCATGGTGTACCAGTCCCTTGGACTAATTGTTTCCATGTGTATTTGGTTTTCTTCATTCTTCTTTGCTCTGGACAAGGAGAGACCCACTGTTGCATCTAGATGGCTGCTTGCAAGCTTTTAAGATCCCAGTCACCAAATAAAAGACAGGCATATAAGCTGAACATTTACATTAGGTAGATACACTCCTTGAAGAGAACAATCATGGGAGAATAGAAGGGCTGTGTATGTACAGGGAGACAGCTCAGAAGATTGTGATTGGGATCACAAAGTAGGATGTGGAACAATGTTTTTGTGTAGTATATGTTATGCCAGTTGAGCTTGGTTTCCCTGCAACCATGGTCTCAAGCCCATGGGTCCAATTACTTGCTCCTTCTGGGTAGCTGGCTGTGGCCAAGAAGTGACTACAACCTTGTCCCTTGTCAGCTCTACAATATCTACATTATATTCTTGAAAGAATGTTTCTAACCTATGGGATTGAACTAACAGCACTCTCATGTGGTAGTTAAGAAAGGATTGGGAGGAGAATTATAAAGAACAATAACACCCAATCAACTTGCCAGATGAGAGAGGTAAGGTGATTGGGAAATTCAAGCAAACTTTTAGTAGATATGTAAATGAATTTGCTGATAGCAAACAGGTACTCACCAAACCTTTAACTGAAGACAGTTCTGTGGCATGTCGTATACTTACTGCCAATCCTAGATAAGACACATGAGGTAAACTATCACTGATAATACGTAGACTGAAGTTAGACTATCTTTTACAGAAACAGCTCATATTATTCAACCTATACTTGCCCGTCGGGATCATGACTAAAGACCCATGGCCAGACTTCCAAAAAACACATGCACCCTCCAAAACCTACAGAAGACACATAGGAAGTATGCCATTTAACACTTAGGACTACCCTTTGTATCATACAGCAAGTTATACACTAGAAAAATCAAAATTATACATTAAAAAATCTCCACAATCAGTAATAATTAATCCATCTAAGGTTGGGCAATCCTACTTCCGTAGTGATACTGCCTTGGAAACCCAAGGAGGGGTCGCTATGAGTCGGGGCCAACTCGACGGCACATAACAACAACAACAACATGGTAGCCTATAGGAACTCTATAGGCAGTGGTTAAAGTGCTCAGTTGCGAAACAAAAGATCAGCAGTCTGAACTCATCAGCCAATCTGCTGGAGAAAGATGTGGCAATCTGTTTCCATAATGATTTACAGTTTTGGAAATGCTATGGGGCACTTCTACTCTGTCCTATAGGGTTGCTTTGAGTCAGAATCGACTCAATGGCAGTGGGTTTATAGCAGGTTATGCAGTACCTTTAGTATAGATGATGATTGCAAAGCACAAAGAAAGGCACCTATATGTAATAGTGTGAAATCTCCATATACACTACTGGTGTCAAGAAAGCCATTAAGGAAGACCTTTATAATTGTTTATAGCAAGACTACTGAATGGATTAATGCAGTCTTTATTCACTCAATACCAAACTGATGATTTAAGAATTAAATTAACAAAATAACAAAACTAAAGAAAAGAAAAGAAAAGAAAAGAATGACATCCCCACTCCAGTGACACTCATACACTCAGGTATACAAACTGCCAAAATATACAACGTTATTCAAGACTTTAATTGTAATACTGCTAAAGTAACTAGAACTGTGACCATCCCTAAGGATACCATTAAAACTGATGCTAGGGATAATATGAAACTAACAGAAAGCATAGACTGTTCAATCATTTCTTCACAATTTCAAAACTTACAAACCAAATTATTAATAAGATGCAAATTCCTCAAACAGGCAGTCATCACAAGTAAATACTGGGCTTCAGATTTAACTGACAACCTGACTAAATTCCAGGCAGACACAATTTATGAAGTTGATTGCAACCCTATAGATAACTGTGAGACAAGAATTCTAGCCCTACTGTAGAACTGCATTATGACAGCCTAGCTGTACCTACCTCATTTCCCAAAAGGGGAATGGATGTTGAGAGTAGAACAGTCACCATTGTCATCACCAGGAAAACTAGGACCTAGAGGGCAATTAACAGAATGGACACACAACATTGGGATTCTACCTGAAAAACTGGACATAGAAGTTGCACAGATTTCAGTGACAGTGGCAGCAAAGCCAGAACAAACTTTGTTACACAACTTGGCTCTGAGTTCCAAACCAAACCTAAAGCCACTGCCATGAGATGATTACAACTTCTCATGATGCTATAGGACAGAACAGAACAATCATATGGTTTCCAAGGCTGTAAATCTTTATGGAAGCAGACTGCCACATCTTCCTACTGTGCGGCAGCTGGTGGATTCAAACCGCCGACCTTTTGGTTAGTAGTCAAATGCTTTAACCACTCTGTTGCCAGAGCTCCTTGAGTTCCAAACAATTGGTCATAAATCATCTTTGTGTAGTGGTAGCCCAGGGACATAGGTCTCAATTATTTGCTGTAAATTCAGGCAGATGTGGACCCCTTTGAGGGCCAGTCCAGACCTTAGCTGTTAGGGAAACTGGGAGTTTCTTTAGTGTGAGCCCCCAAAGGGAAATTACTGCCCTGATGGGAGAGAGAATGCCCGTGAGCTTGGTGGAAGGCTCATGACTGAGGGTGGAGGCAGGAAAGACAGGAGGCTCAGGACAGAGAGGTCAGGGTGGAGGTTTTCAGTCTTTTGGCCCAGTCCCTAGGGCTTTTAACAGTGCTTGTCAGGAAGGTGATAATAAAAAGCTAAGCAATAAAAGAACTATATCTTTAAAGTTCTCTGAGAAATGGAGGCCAGGGGTAGCATTAACCTGTGTCTTAGCAAGAGAGCACATGACAGGTGTGTGTGTGTGGTGTTATACTGTCCAGTTGGAGCAAAATGAATTCATAGCTATAGCTATGGCCACACCAACATGGTGGTAACAGGAGGCAGGACAATAGTAGCAGGGAAAGCAGAACCCCTTGTGAAATGATGAAAGAACTGGTGGCAACCATAAGGTGGGAGAAAGAGTGACATGGCCATTTACGAATCTGCGTGGAATCCCATAGTGTCAGTAGGAAGAATTAGTGGGGCAGGGATTCAGAGATTTAGATGGCATGTTCTGCCCTAGATTTCATGAAGAATTATTGTTCTTGTCACTGTTTTGATTATGCTTTGGGGGAACTTGCCTGCTTTTATATTTTGCCTGCTGCTTGGTGCAGTGTCATGGAGAAGTAGCCCTCAATAAACATTGACAGACTAAACAAATAAAACTAAATAAAGTATAACTTGTTGTTGTTGTTGTTATGTGCCATAGAGTCAGACCTGACTCATAGCGACCCCTCCTTGGGTTTCTGAGGTGGTATCACTACGGAAGTAGATTGCCCAACCTTCCTTCCGAGGAGTGGCTGGTGGGTTTGAACCGTCAGCCTTCTGGTTAGTAGTCAAGTGCCTTAGGCACTATGCTACCAGAGCTCCTGAAGTATAACTAACATAGAATAAAACTAAGTAGAGTTATTGATTTTCAGACAAAAGGCAAAACATATCACATGCTCTAATACGAGGACATACTGTGTA
Organism: Orycteropus afer afer; assembly: GCF_000298275.1. Taxonomy (NCBI): domain Eukaryota; kingdom Metazoa; phylum Chordata; class Mammalia; order Tubulidentata; family Orycteropodidae; genus Orycteropus; species Orycteropus afer. The sequence continues at coordinate 1,086,783 of NW_006921700.1, read as the reverse complement.
GATTTGGAAGTTGATTTTAGCCTTTGTTTTACTATTAGAACTGTTGACTGTGCATATTCCTTCTTTGCTGATGAACTCAATAGAATTATGAGGAGAAACCAGCTTTCACTATGATAAAGTTTGTTTTAAGGGCTTTACAAGTGCTCTGCCAGGGTATACCAGTGTTCATTGCAGCATTATTCACAGTAGTCAAAAGGTACAAACAAGTGTCTCTCAACAGATGAGTAGATAAACAAATTGTAGTACATCCATGCAATGGAATACTATTCAGCCATGAGGAGGAATGAACTTCTGATACATGCTACAGTATGTGTGAACTCTGAAAACATTGTGCTCAGTGAAATAACTCAGACACAAAGGGCATCTATTGTATGATAATATATCTGATAATATATATTCAGAGATATTTAGAATCGGCAAATAAGTAGTGACAATTTATTAGTGGTTATCAGGGGTGGGAGGGAGGGAATGGGAGTTATTGCTGAAGGGGCACTGAGTTTCTGTTTGGGGTGATGGGGAAGTATTGGGAATGGAGAGTGGTGATGGTAGCACACTATGAATATAATGAATGTCATTGAATTGTACACTTAAAAATGGTTATAATGGCAAAATTTACACACACACACACAAAGACACACACATATGCATATAGATTTACCACAGTACAATTATAAAAATAAAGTGGCTTCCCAGAGACTCAGTCTCTGAGTCTTCTCACCCAAATAAGGATGTGGTAGGTGACAATGGGGAGCTCTGGTAGCGTAGTGCCTAAGACACTTGACTGCTAACCAGAAGACTGGAGGTTCAAACCCACCAGCCACTCCTCGGAAGGAAGATGGGGCAATCTACTTCTGTAGTTATACTGCCTTGGCAACCCAAGGAGGGGTCACTATGAGTTGGGTCCGACTCTACAGCACATAACACCAATAACAAGGTGACAATGTGAAGGGCAACTTGGTAGCAAAATCTTGGTGGTGGTGATGTCAGTTGTTGGTAGGGGGAGAGTAGGAAAGAATTTTTGATTTAAGGGATAAAATGTTTCCTAGTCCTTGACTCCTATAGTCAAGGAATTCTTTCAGGGTTTGGAAGTATAATAAAATAACTCCAGAAGTTGGCCCTCTGCCCCTGCTTCCCCCCAAAACTCAGCCTACATGTTACATATTGGCCTATGAAGAGGGGAGGGGAGGGCTGCCCAACTTATATAAAAGACAAAAGTATTGCAACCAAGGAACTTTATAAATGCCAAATTACTTTACTCTTGAAAAGTACACATTCATCATCTTTTCAATTTAACACACATTTATTGAGCTCCAACTAGGTGCCATGAGTATGCACAGCCCTCTGGAGGTAATGAAAGAAGTTTCTGTGCTTTTATGACTCTAATTCCTCAAGAGAGGGGACTTAGGCTATCATCCTTCATTTCTTGATTCTTGTGGGGTCTCTCCTCTGACATTCTTCAATGTTGCTGTTCCCCAGGGCTCCATTTCCGCTGCTCTTCCCACTCTACATGCCATGTCATACACTCTCCTAGGTGCTGATGATATGAGCGTCTCCAGCTCTGACTTCTCCCCTCAACTTCCGGAACATGAGACCAGTTGTATGATGAATTTTTCTGCTTGCCTGCCTTCAGGCTCAACCAGTTTGTAGTAGGTATCTGTAGACAAAATAATGACCACTCCAAAGATATTTATATCCTATTCTCCATATTATTTTGTTTTATTACTGCATAGATAGATAGACACACACACACACATATATATATATGCAAAACAAACAAACAAACAAACAAACAAACAAAAAACCCCAAAAAACCCAAACCCACTGCTATCAAGTCATAGTGACCCCCATTGGGTTTCCAAGGTGGTAAATCTTTACAGAAGTAGATTGCCCAGTCTTGCTTCCACAGAGTGGCTGGTGGGTTTGAACCACCGACCTTCTGGTTAGCAGTCAGATGCCTTAGGCACTATGCCACCAGAGCTCCATATATATATAACTATATATGTGTGTGTGTGTGTGTGTGTGTATATACATACAGTAATATTATACCATATATTTTTACATGGCAAAAGGGAATTTGAAGATGTGAGTAAGTCAAGGATCTTGAGAAGGGGAGATTATCCTGAATGATCCTGATATGTAATCACAAGGGGCAAGAAAGAGAGAGAGGATAAGATGTAATGTGGAAGTCGAGGTCAGAATCAGAGAGAGCTTTAAAGAGGCTATGTTGTTGGTTTTGAAGATGGAGGAAGGGGACAAGTAGGTAAGGAATACATGTAGATTTTAGAAGCTAGAAAAGGGAAGGAAGCAGATTCTCTCCTAGAGTCTGCAGAAGGAATGCAACCCTGCTACAACATTGACTTTTACCCACTGTTGTGTGGAGTCAGTTCCCACTCATAATGACCCCTTCTTGGCTTTCTGAGGTGGTACCACTATGAAAGTAGATTGCCCAACCTTCCTTCCAAGGAGTGGCTGGTTGGTTTGAACCTCCAGCCTTCTGGTTAGCAGTCAAATGCCTTAGGCACTATGCCACCAGAATTTCTTAAAAGTCCTAAAGTCCTCTAGAATTGCAAGATAACAATTTTTTTTTTTTGTTTTTAAGCTGCTAAATGTGTGGTAATTTTTTACAGCAGCAGTAGGAAACTATTACACTACCTATTGTTTTTGTCAGCCCAACATTCCTTTTCTCACCTCCTCTGGTAATAGTCCATGTTTGCCCTTCCAATTGCTCTCTTCCACTTCATGAGATTCTGGGAGGCTGCCACCATTCTTCCCCTGCCATTGGGGTGGGATTGTGGCCCAAAATGGCCTAATCAGAGTCCTTTCCTGAAAATTTTCAAAGTGGCAGTGAAAGGTGTAGCTCTCTCTCTTCTGAGATTCCAGAATGGCTGGAAGACATGTTGCCTGCCACTTGGAGGGCCTTGAGAGAAGGAGCTCAAATTACAATCAGAAGCTAAATGGAGAAGTAGAGGGATGAAGTGGGAAAGAGAGAGACAGAAAGTAGGACAGAGAGTGAGTCCCCCCCACCTTTCACCACATCCTCAACTTACTACTACTACTCACTGTTGTCGAGTTAGATCCAACTCATAGCAACCCTTCCTTGGATTTTTGAGATGGTATCACTATGGAAGTAGATTGCTCAATCTTCCTTCTGAGTAGTGGCTGGTGGGTTTGAACTGCCAACCTTCTGGTCAGCAGTCAAATGCCTTAGCACTACACCACCAGAGCTCCTCAACTTAAGACCCTACAAGAGGAGTTCTGGTAAGATGTTGGAATAGGCAGAAAGACTGCACAGACTCTCTTCAACAAAGAAAAGGGGAACCAATTAACACAGATACAGAAGATAATCCTGGGCCCTTGAGCCTTGAAGGGAAGGATATAGAAGTGGACTGAACTCCAACTAGCAGAAGAATTTTCATGAAGAGACCAGAAAAAAAAAAAAAAAAGACATATGGAGCTGCAGTCTGGCAGTGATCCTGATGGCATAGACAGCTTGGATATTGCTGAGTGGTGTTAGGACCTAAAAATTAAACTAAAAATTAGCCCTGCTAGCCAGGGACTGCATGGAGGACTGCTCTAGTGCCTGGTAAATAAAAGAAGCAGTGAAGAGGAAAGTGGGCTGAGCTGTGGACTTTTGCCTGTCTGGAAGGTACAGCCATTTTGAATGTTTACAAGTGGTTTGACCATTTTGGGTATTTAAAGTGACAATATTCTCCCAGATTCCAGGGACTTAAGAACAGGCTCCACGTGCTGGGAACCACAAAGACATTCCAGATGTCAATGACTGGAAAGGTGCAACAATCCACTTGTTACTCTTATATTCCACACCTCTTGGTGAATGGAGGTGCGGCCATCCCTAACTCCCACCCACCTTCTAGGCTGGCAGGAATTCCATCCCAATCTGTGTGGTTGGATGGAGTCTGGGTGCCCTCCCCTGACCTGCCCTGTGCTGATTTTTTTTCCTTTTTTTTTTTAGTTTGTTTCTTTTTTTTTTGTGTTTTAAAACTACTACTATTATTATTACCTTTATCCTTTTTATAATTATTGTTTATTCTTCCTTTCCCAGGTTCTAGCTTTCAGGTTTTTTTTCTTTTCCCTGTTCCTGGTTTCAATTTTTTTTTTTTTTTCTCATGGTTAACCCCATTCCTTGTTTTTCTTTTTGCATTTTTTCCCATTTTTCCTTCATTATTCACCTTCTCTACCTTTTTTCTCCTATTGCCCTCTCCCCAGATATTGCAGGTTTTTTTCCTTTTTTTTTTTTTTGTTACTGTTCATATGTTATTACATGTGTGTGAT
>NW_006921700.1:1013378-1068665 GCF_000298275.1 Orycteropus afer afer | reverse complement strand
AGTGGGAGGGGAGCTGTTGCATTGTGGTAAACTGTAGTCAATGTCATGAGACAAAGTATATGTGAACTGTTGTATGGAAAGTGAATTTGCTCTGTCAACTTTCGTCCAAATCTCTCTCTCTCTCTCTCTCTCTCACACACACACAAAGCCCCTGCAAGAATCATTTTTTAGCCAGAGTATTCTACCATATTTAGAGTTATCTAGAACCTCTTCTGTTCAGTTAGTACCCAGCCTCAAAGCATTCCAAACTGCACTGATTTCTTGCTCTTTTGAGTTCTTATTGTTCATATCACTCTTAGCATGTATTGGAGTCTCTGGTGATGCAAGTGGTTAATATGCTCGACTATTAACAGAAAGGTGGGAGGTTTTAGTCTGCCTAGAGGTGCCTTGGAAGAAAAGCCTAATGATCTACTTTTGAAAAATCAGCCTTGAAAACTCTATTGGGTACAGTTTTACTCTCACCATCAGTTGGAATCAACTCCATGGCAACTGGTTTGATTTTTAAAAATTACTTATTATACATTGCATTATATCAATATTTGACTATTTATGAGTTTGTCTTACCTCTATTCCAAGTTCTGCAACCATGCCTTAAGGCCTGAGTTTGCCCAGCATGCAGCCTATATGTGGTTGGTACTCAGCAGATATTTGTAGATTTCCTTGTGTGAGATCCATTTTCTTCCCTTGAGTCATGGCAGGACCACATCTTAGTGAGTTCTTAATAAATGGATACAGAGAAGATGAGGCCAGTAAATTTTAACTCTCAAACTTAGAAGTTTATTCAAGGTCACATTTTTCAAGTCTCGCGGTTGGAAATAATCATTTTTGTGAGGTGCGTAGCAATACTCTTAAGTTCTACTGAACAAGTCCCATGAATCTGTAACTTCTGTGTCAATGAAATTATAATTACTGAGTACAATTACTATGCTATGGAAATCATGAATATTACAATTTATGCATATGTAAAATGCCATTTCAGTGCTGATGAAAGACATAAGTTTAAGACAAAGGAGAACATGAGATCTTGGAATAGATTTCTGGTCGCAATAAAGATTTTATCTGAAGATGGTTTGGGTTTGTAATTTTTGTCTTTTCATATATTCCTATTTATTTCTGAGTGCTGCACCTTAAATGCATTCCTATTATTTCTGAGCTCATACACATAGAAACTCTTCTGGTATTTCTATTTTCTTTTTCTGCTCTTAGGATTCTCTCTCTTATCTGTTCTCCTGACTTGTTATGGTTATGACGAGAATTTTAGTCAACACTCTCATTATCTTGTGGCATTTTTCTTTGAAAGATTTTAGAAACAGATTCCACTTCATTTATTCTCCTATAGAATTTAGTACAAAATACTTGGATCATGCAAAAAGAGAATTATTTGATTCCTCTAAACCAAAAGTCTATGGTTAGATCTAACTTCAGGAACAGCTGGAGTTAGAGCTCAAAAGAGATCATAGATATGTGGTGTCTCACCATCTTTCCTTTCTGCTTTCCAAGTGTTGACTTTAGTTGTAGGCTTCATATGGAATCAAGATGATAACAACAACTACAGGTTCTTCATTCCTTCAAGTTTTAAGACAGTGAGGAGTGATACTCTCCTTTCTAGAAGTCCCAGCCAATGGTCTCATTGGATCTCAGTGGTTATGTGCCCACCCAAAGACCTATCACCATGGCCATGTCTGCCTTAAACGTGGACTTGGGAGGAGCATGATAAATCCAGTACTACATGGCCTCAATGGCACTGATTGATACTGGATCTTTCAAACATTGACTTTGCAATCCTCAGGACCAATCAACACTGTTGACTACAACTTTTAAAAATAATAATTTCCTTGGCTTTTGTGATGCCTCAGACTATTGGTCTGTCTTTTATCTCCTTGATCTGGTCATTACATGTGCAAATCCCTCAAGCCTGGATCCTAGGCCTCTTCTTTTCCAATGGGGCTCTCCTCCAGTGATTTCATTCATGCTCTGGGCTATAATGACCATGTAACAAACAATGATTCTGAAATTGTCTCTGCAATCTAGAGGCAACTCTGCACTCCATACTTCTATCTCCAACTGCCCGTTTCACTTTCCAGTTGGTTCTTTCAAAGTCACTTCAAACTCAACATATTCAAAACCACATCCTCTGTCCCCCAAACAAACCTCAATACAATGTTTCCTGTTGTAATGAATTGTACTACTACAGATCCAGTTCAGCAAGTCAGAAACCTAAATGCCATCTTTGACATACTCTCAGTTTTACACATCATTGCTAAGCTGATCTACCACCAAGTCCTATAGATTTTACTATCTAAATGTCTCTCAAATCTCTTCATGTCTCCTCACCTTTACATACACTTCCTTAGTCCAAGCCTTTATCTTCAATCATCTACATGACTATCACACAGTTCTTCAATTAGTTTTCTTCAATGTATTCCTGCCTTATTTCAGTCTATTTTTCATTTTACATTCAGAGTGCATTTTTTTTTTCCCAAAGGAACTCCATGGCTTCCCAATGCTCTGCAGATGCAAAACAAAATCCCTACCATGGTCTACAATACTTTCTTGCTATGACTCCTTCCCACCTCGTCATCACCATAACTCTTCATATTCCCCCCTTTCCCTTTGTGCTCCAGAAGACTGACTTTTCTTTCAGTGTTTTTGACAGATTGTCATATACAGATAACACCCCCTAAAGATTTCAGGACACTTAATTGTGCTCGTGCAGAACCTGTACATAGTGCAAGAAGCAGTCATTGGAAAAGAACAAAGCGATATTGGGTGGGTTAAAATCAGGAAAGGTGTGTGTCATAGTTGTATCCTTTCACCATACTGATTTATACTTATTTTCTGAGCAAATAACTTGAGAAGCTGAAATGTATGAAGAGGAATGTGGCATCAGGATTGGGGGAAGACTCATTACAACCTGCAATATGCATATGATATGACTTTACTCGCTGAAAGTGAAGAAGACTTGAAGCACTTATGGATGAAGATCAAATACTACAGCCTTCAGTATGGATTACATCTCAACATAAACCCAAAATCCTCACAACTGTTCTAATATGCAGCATTACGATAAATGAATGTTATCAAGGATTTCATTTTGCTTGGATGTACAATCAACACCCACGTAAGCCATAGTCAAGAAATCAAAGGATGTAATGCATTGGGCAAATATGCTGCATAAGACCTCTTTAATGTGTTAAAAGCAAAGATATCACTTTGATGACTAAGGTGCCCCTAACCCAAGCCATGGTATTTCAATTGCCCCACGTGCATGTGAAAGCTGGCCAATGAATAAGGAAGACTGAAGAATTGATGTCTTTGAGTTAGGGAACTGGCAAAGAATAGGGAATATACCACAAACTGTCAGAAGAATGAACAAATCTATCTTGGAAGAAGTACAGCCAGAATGCTGCTTTGACTCAAGAATGGTGAGACTTCCTTTCAAATGCTTTGGACATTCTGTCAGGAAGGACCAGTCCCTGGAGAAGGACATCATACTTGATAAAGTAGAGGGTCAGTGAGAAACAGGAAGACCCTCAGTGAGATGGATTTACACAGTGGCTGTAGCTGCAACAATTGGTCAAACATGACAACAATTGTGAGGAAGATGCAAGACCAGGCAAAATTTAGTTTTGTTTTATCTGGGGTCCCTAGTAATTGGAGACAACTTGATAGCACTTAACAATAATAACAATAACAACAAAGATGCCTACATTCTAATTCTCAAAACCTATGAATATGTTACTTTACACGATAAATGGAGCTTTGCAGATATGATTAAATTAAGAATCTGGAGATGGGGATGTTATCCTGGATTATCCAATGTAATCATAGGGGTGGGTCCTATGGGTGGGCCAAGGTAATCATAAGGTCCTTACCAGAGGAAGGCAGAGGGCCAAAGACAGCAAAGTAGATGTGATAATAGAAGCAGAGGTTGGAGAGAGAGGGCCATGAGCCAAGGAATAGAAGTGGTCTCTAGAAGTTGGGAAAGGCAAGGAAACACCAACGTCTTTGTGGACTGTGTTGAGCCAATCGACCTTAATGTCTGCTGGGACTATAATCCTGAGTCCCCAGGACCAGCAACTCACTCCCTCGGGGTTTTTGTTTATGGCTAAGAAGTCTCCAAGGAGCTCTGGTAGCACAGTGCCTAAATCATCTCATTGCTAGCCAGAAGGTTGGTGGTTCAAACCCACCAGCCACTCTATGGAAGGAAGACTGGGCAATCTAATTCCATCAAGATTTACTACCTCAGAAACCCAAACCCAAGGGGGGTTGTTATGAGTCAGAATCAACTCACTGGCAGTGGGTTTTTTTTTTTTTTACGTCTCCACCCTTCATTTTACTCAATGTTCTCCATCCGACCTGTATTTGCTGCATCAATGGGCTTTCTGACCTTCTGATTTCTGCATGGGCTTGGTTGATGGAAGATGCATGCAGGAGATTAGAGAGTGGAATGAAAGCAAAATTGTGCTATTTATTTCCCCTACTCCCACCCAGCTGGATCACCGAGGGCCGGCTGCACTCTTCTACTGATAGCTCCTTTCAGATAGTCCTTATTGCACCCCTTTTCCAGGTTCTAATAACTACTTTTTCCCTTGACCTTTTAAGCTGGGAAGGTCTGGTGGTGGTGGTGCTGTGGTGGTGGTGGTGGGGATGATGGCTAATGGCTCCCTGCTGTTGCTGGCCTAGAGGACTGCACTATTGTATACTGGTTTCCTTATCATCTACCCTCATTTTGTTAAGTAAAATTACCCAGTTTGAAAGGGCCCATCTCTTTCCCCATAGGATGCTGATATGTTGAGATCTCATCATATTCCCTTCTGCCTCAGGACCTTTGCAAATGCAGCTTCCTTTGCCAGGAAAGCCTTTTGTCCCATCTATGCTCTCTTCCCATAATAATCTTCAGAATCCTTCTCACATAGCACTTCCTCAGGGAAGTCTTCCTTTACCCCAAGACCAAAAGCAATGAAACCTGCTGCTATTAAATTGACCCCTACCCCATGTGTAGAACTATTCCATAGGGTTTTCTTGGCTGTAATCTTTATGGAAGAAGGTCACCAGGCCTTTCTTCTGCAGTACTGCTGTGTGGGTTTGAACTGTCAAGCTTTAGGTGTTTGTACCACATCCTCATATCACTAAGTGTCTATGTATTTCTACTCCATATACTAAAACCAAAACCAAACTCACTGCTATCCAGTCGTTTCTGACTCATGGCCATCCCTCCTTACGTTTCCAAGATGGTATCACTATGGAGGTAGATTGTCCAACCTTCCTTCCGAGGAGTGGCTCATGGGTTTGAACCACCAGCCTTCTGGTTAGCAGTCAAGTACCTTAAGCACTATGCCACCAGAGCTCCCCTATTCCATATAGTTTATCACGATTATAGCTTTATAATTGTTTATGAGTTAATTTGATTATTGCTTTTCTTTCCCTCTAGAGCTGCCCTATCCTATGTGTAGCCACTGTCCACATGTGGTTATTGAGCACTTAGAGTGTGGCTAGTGCAACTAAGGAACTGAGTTTTAAATTTTAATTTTCTTTGATCTAAGTTTAAGAATGAATACTAAAGCTATCCAAAAGCTTAAATATGTTTGAAATAACTTGGGCATGTAATCTATTTTATCAACTACATTTGATATGATCTGAACAACAACAACAAAAATACAAATAAAATATTTCTTATGAAACTTAGATTAATTAAGGATGTGCTGAACCTGTCAAATACATGCTGGATTTCAATGACTTAGTACAAAAAAATGTGAATCATTAATAATTTTTTAAATATTGATTCCATGCTGAAATGTTGTAGATTTTCTAGGCTAAATCATTGGAGTCCCTGGTGGCACAAGGGGTTTAACCCTCAACGACTAACTCTAAAGGTTGGTGGTTCTAACCCAGCCAGAGGTACCTCAGAAGAAGGGCCTGCTGATCATCTGGTCCTGAAAGGTCACAGCCGTGCAAACTCTATGGAGCACAGTTCCACTCTGACCCACATGGGGTCACCATGAGCTGGAATTGCTTGATAGTAACTTATTTATCTATTTGTTTTTTTTTTGGAGGGGCTGCTCAATAGTTACCAAAATCAATTTCATCTGTTTGTTTTTACCTTTATTTATTTATTTTAGAATGGCTACTATAAAGTTTAAAATTATCTATGTAGCTTGTATCGTATTTCTCTTGGACAGTGCTTCTCCAGGCTAGCACATACTATTCATGACGTCATGGCCGTTTTCTTATCCTTGTATCCTGATGCACGTTGCCTCATGCTTAGTATGTGCTTAGCGAATATTTAATACAGAAGTGAATGAATGGGAGCATGTGTTCTCCAACAGAGCAGGGCAGCCTTGGGAAGCAACCTCACCCTGAGTTTTAACAGATTTCTGGCTGCAGCACTACTATTTCTTTAGAGTAGGAGTTTTAGTAGCAACAATGATAAGACTTCAGCATTTAATGAGGCTCCAATGTGTTTCTACCTCCTGGAAGTTAAGATGCCTACAACCTAGTAAACATAGTAGCTGTATCAGTGATGGCAGACTACATCTTATTTTGTGATGGGATAGGTGATGGGGAATAGACTGTGCTGCCTTTGGCAGGAAGTAGGCTTCTAGGTGGTTTCAAAGAAGAAGGTGGGAGCTAGTTGTACCAGAAAGTCTCAGGGTGTTTATACTCAAGAATGAACAAGGGCTGCTTTCTGCCAGCAATGTTCCCTTCTCCACTACGTCCATGTTTGCTTTTTGTGCTTTGTCCTCTTTTCTTCGACAAGGCCATCCTTATTAGTTTTACTCTGGTTTTACCCAGCCCAATCACATAGGGTATCTTATCTAAGACCCTGCACCCATTTGGAGATGTTTATTTTGGGGCGGGTAGGCCTGTCACTTGTCTATCAGTTTGTCATACTGTGGTGCCTTGCATGGAAGCTATGCCACAGGTATTTCAAATACCAACAGGAGCACCCATGGGGGGAGAGTTCAATGCAACTTCTAGACTAAGATAGACGAGGAAAAAGGACCTGTCGATCTATGTCTGAAAAAACTGGCCAGTGAGAACCTTATGGATTTAAGCATTGCCTCTTCTTAGCTGTACTGTGGATAAGGAAGCCCGAAGAAGAATTGGTACATCTGAATTATAGTGTTGGCAAAGAATACTGAATATACTGTGGACTGCCAGAAAAATGAACAAATCTGTCTTGGAAGAAGTACAGCGAGAATGTTCCCTTAGAAGCATGAATCGTGAGACTTTGTCTCATGTACTTTGGGCATGTTATCAGGAGGCATCAGTCCCTGGAGAAGGACATTGTGCTTGGTAAAGTAGAGGACCAGCAAAAAAGAAATCCCTTAACGAGATCGATTGACACAGTGGTTGCCACAAGGGACTCAAACATGGCAATGATTGTGAAGAAGGTGCAGGACAGGCCATTGTCCCATTCTGTGGGGCATGGGCTCGCTGTAAGTCGTAATTGACTTGACAGCATTTAACAACAATGTGGTACTTAAGGTTATGTGTCAACTTGGCTGGGCCTGGTTTTGAGTGGCTGGGCAGCTGGATGTACTTATTCCCCATGATGAGACTGGCAATCAACTCTGGTGGAATCTGCCACGAGCAGCTAAGTAGCTGCTCTAGGGATATGGTCTGCTTGCAGTATATAAGGAGATATTTTGAGAATGGCCTATAGCTTTTTGGCATGCTTGGACCCTGCATGTGGCCGAGTCTTCATTTAGCAGCTTGCCATGTTTCGTGCTGATCTCAGACTGTCTCTGGACTTGAACTAGTGGCCTGCCATGTTGTTTGGTAATACTGGGACTGTGTCATTTTATTTGTCGACCTTGGGCTTGTTAGCCTCAGCAGCCAGTAGCTGCCAGAGTGAAGAGACACTTCTAGCTCCCTTGGGCCGGATCAAGAGGCAGAGCTGAAGCCCAAGGTCTAGGGGTTTTCACCCAGCCCCTAGAGCCTGGCACTTTGAACTTGGACTTGTAGCCTCCAAAACTGTAAGAGAATAAACTCCTGTTTCTTAAAGCCACTCATTTGTGGTATCTTCTGTTAGAGTGGCACTAGGTAACCAAAACAAACAATAACAAAGCCTCTGCTTGGAGTCTCTGGGAGGTGCTTAGCTACTAACTGAAGTGTTGGAGGTTTGAATCCATCCAGAGGCATCTCAGAAGTAAGGCCTGGTGATCTACTTTGGAAAAAAAGAAATCAGCCTTCAAAAATCTTGTGAGGCCTAGTTCTACGCAAAGTTCTACATCTTTGAGTTTCCCATAAGTCTGAGTCAACTTGACAGCAATGGGTAGACCTCTAACTATCTGATGAACTGTTTAAAGGGAGATGAGGCAGCTTGCATGGGGTGAGAAATAGATTTTTTTTGTTGTTGTTGAAAAGAAGTCAACTGTGTTAAGAGCACTTCTGTATTCCAGATCATACATCTGCACCTTTTCAGCAACATGAATCTCTTTTCAACTTACAAAATGCCATCCTCCCATGTAACCAATCTCTTGTCTGCTGCTGAATCTTCACTTTGAGAAAAAATATTTATAGACCCAGGCAAGCCAGTGACTTCAGATCTTTCCTTTGAAGGCCCCTGGAGCAGTCACTGTGGCCAGTCTGACTCGTGCTGCTGTAAGTTCTGCGTCATTAGAAGACTCACTGAGGGACTTCCTTTGCTGGCCCAGCCCTGCCCCTCTGCCTCTCCCCATGGTTTCCCCAGGTCTCACACAAGCCAATTCCAGTAGCTTATTTCCATTCATTTCATTTTTATACTTTCTTGAGTGCAGTGACCTACTTCAGTTAAAGGGAAATACAAAGCCCTAAGGAAATTTGCTGACAGCTGTTTCCTGGGCAGAAGTAGGTTGGGCATGTGTAAGAGAGAGAAGCTTGTAAGCAGTAAGGATCATTTTGGCTGGGGATGGAAGTGAAAAAGAAGGGGAAGAATGTTTAAAACAAAAATAGTCAGACGACCAGTGTTCTTCTGAAGGTGATTGGAGATTGATGGTGACAGAGAGTGTTGAGTGAGAAATTGTTCCTCAAGGGTGGACCAAAACCAGAATTTAGGTTTGCTGTATACTTCCATTCCTCAGTTTCCTGCTTGGAGGAATGTTCTTGTTGGGTGCCATTGAATTGATTTCAACTCACAGTGACCCCATGTGGCAGAGTGGAACTGTCTGTAGCATGTTCTAGGCTGCCATCTTCATGAGAGCAGGTCACCAGGACTTTCTCCTGTGGAGCTGCTAGGTGAGTTTGAATGGCCAACTCTACTGGTAGCAATTGAGCACTTAACCATTGTGCTACCAAGATTCCTTCCTACGTAATATATGTGGTTCCTGTGTTATGAACATTTAATCTATGATTTACATACAACTGGTAGGTACGAAAGGAGCTCTGGTGGCACAGTGCCTAGGGCATTTGACTGCTAACTGGAAGGTTGGCGGTTCCAACCTATTAGCTGCTCTGCAGAAGGAAGATGGGGAAATCTACTTCTGTAAAGGTTTACCACCTTGGAAACCCAATGGGGGTCACTATGAGTCAGAATTGGCTTGATGGCAGTGGGTTTTTTTTTTTTTTTTGGTTTGGTAGGTACAAACCAACCTTCATAAAACTTATCATATTAAAAATTCAAGGTACATATGATGGTTCATAATAGCAAAGCTACTTTGCAATGTGCATAAAAACTATTATTGCTATTTTGTATTATTATGTTAAAGACGTCTTAGTGTGTCTGGAAGTATTTTTTTAAATGTTTTTAATGCATAGAAAGGTACACTATATACTACTACTAAGAGAAACATTTGCTTATCTGACATTAATACAGAAAGTACCTAACTGTTCCAACTTACATACAAATTCAACTTAAAGACAGATTTAGGAATGGAACTCAATCATAATCTGGGGACTGCCTTTAGGTCAAAATGATATGATAGTACAGATAGAGCAGATAATGTCAAACCATTACTGGGAAAAAACATAATTGTTGGTAGGAAGATAATATTCTCACAAGTAAAGGAGAGCACGGTTTTGAAAGTAATTGCAAACAGGACACAGGAATGACATTCTCTGACCTCCTCCAGGGGAAACAGAGTCACCACCAACAGCCCAAGGCTTATTCCTACGAGGCAAGACATGCCACCACCCTCAGCCATTTTACCAACCAGCTGGCCCTCCACATCACTCACTACTCTGCTGGGTTCAATAATTCATTGCAATGACCACACAGAACTCACAGAGGATACTTATGATTATGGGGTTATTTGGGAAGTATCAGGCTACAATTCAGGTCCAGGAATGCTTTTAGGATACAATTCTTCAATCAGGACAATCTACCCTCTGCTATGCCCCTTGGCACACCTCTTGGGCCCTTGGCCTCTTGGCCTGGCCTCTGCCCTGCTTAGGCAAGTGTTACAAATCTCATTGAGCTCTGTCTATAGGGAAACCTATAGGCACCCCACTCCACCAGCAAGCCTCCCACCCAAAGGCACTCAGCTTTCTTGCTCTGTGGGCTGGCAAGCCTGTCACTCTATCTTGTGGTTCTTGGTTCTGCTGCTGCCAGGTCTCTGCTGGTGGACTCTGCTGGTTATTTCTGCCACCTTTCTGTTAAGGAGTTCCAGCACAGGGATCTCAGGTCCAAGGACATGCTCCACTCCACCTCCAACTCTTTTCTCTTGATGGCGGTGAGATCCCCCTTTCTGCCTTTAGAAGGGTTCATGTTAAGCCTAGCAGAATGACAAAACTAATCGATCCCCACATTAGAGTTCCATAAACCTTATTGGCATGGTCCCACCCAGTAATCTGGTGGGAGTCACAAGAACTGGCTAGAAAAGCCATACCAAGTAATTCACTGCACCACAGTAATCCAAGGACAAAAGATGACATGTGGAAACAACTCCAGACAGAGTTGGAGGACCTGAATTTTTATCTTTGATTGACCATGAACTGGCTGTCTATCTTAAGCAAATCACTTTAAGCTCTGTTTTCCTTATTTGTACAAACTATGGTTTATTGTTAGGTGCTGTCGAGTCATCTCCGACTCATAGAGACCCTGTGTACAACAGAACAAAACACTGCCTGGTCCTGTGTCATCCTCACAATCCTTGCTATGCTTAAGCCTATCATTGCAGCCACTCTATCAATCCATCTCCTTGAAGGTCTTTTCCTTTTTTGCTGATGCTCTTCTTTACCAAGCATGATATCTTTCTCCAGGGATTGATTCCTTATGACAACATGGCCAAAGTATGAGAGACAGTCTGGCCATCCTCACTTCTAACTAAGGAGCATTCTGTCTGTACTTCTCCCAAGACAGATTTGTTTGTTCTAGCAGTACATTCAATATCCTTTGTCAACATCACAATTCAAATACATCAATTCTTCTGCCATCTTCCTTATTCATTGATCAGTTTCACATGCATATGAGATGACTGAAAATACTATGGCTTGGGTCAGGGGCACCTTAGTCTTCAAAGTGACACCCTTGCTCTTTAAGATTTGAAAGATGTCTTTTGTAGCACACTTGTCCCATGCAATACATTGATTTCTTGACTGCTGCTTCCATGGACGTTGAGGGGTATCCAAGGAAAATGAAATCCTGACAACTTTAATTTTGCTCCATTTGTCTTGATGTTGCTTATTGGCTCAGTTGTGAGGATTTTTGTTTTCATAATTTATGTTGAGGTACAATCCATACTAAAGGCTGTAGTCTTCATTTTTCATCAGCAAGTGCTGCAAGTCATCTTCACTTTCAGCAAGCACGGTTGTGTCATCTGCATATTACAGGTTGTTAATGAGTCTTCCTCCAACCCTGATGCCATATTATTTTTCATATAATTCAACTTCTTGGATTATTTGTTCAGCATACAGATTGAATAAGTGCAGTGAAAAGATACAATGCTGACACACATCCTTCCTGATTTTAAACCATGCAGTATCCCATTTTTTTATTAGAACACCAACTTCTTGGACTATGTACAGGTTCCTCATGAGCACAATCAAGTGTTCTGGAATTTCCATTATTCACAGTGTTATTCATAATTTGTTATGATCCACACAGTTGAATGCCTTTGCAATGAACTGCAATAAATAAATAAAATAGTCAGTAAAACACAGGTAAACATCTTTCTGGTGTTCTTTGCTTTCCATCTGACATCAGTAATGATATCCCTTATTCCATGTTCTCTTCTGAATCCAGGTTGAATTTCTGGAAGTTCCCTGTCAATATACTGCTGCAACCACTTCTGAATTATCTTTAGCAAAATTTTACTAGCATGTGACATTAATGATATTGTTTGATAATTTCCACATTCTGTTGGATTATTTTCTTTGGAATGGGCACAAATATGGATCTCTTCCAGTCAGTCGGCCAGGTAGTTGTATTCCAAATTTCTTGGCAAAAATGAATAAGTGACTCCAGTGCTGCACCTGTTTCTTGAAACATTTCAATGGGTGTTGTGTCAATTTCTGGAGTCTTGTTTTTCACCAATTACTCCAGTACATCTTGGACTTTTTCTTTCAATACCATTGGTTCTTAAAAATGTGCTACCTGTTTGCTGGTCCGATAGAGCCTCGTGAAACCACTCAGACTATGGCCCTTAGCTGCCCTTCAGGTCTGGAATTGAACTCACACCTGTGGTTTCCAGCCAAACAAAAGACAGGCATATGAGTTGAACATTTACCTCAGGTAGATACACTCCTTGGAGAGATCAATCATGGAAGAAAGAAGGGCTGCTTATGCACAGGGAGAGAGCTCAGGGGGTAGGAGTGCATGGAGGGATGGACACTGGGAAGAGGTAACTATGGGGAGGAAGTGGGAAGTGAGCTGTTGCATTGTGATAAACTGTAGTCAATGTCATGAGACAAAGTGTATATGAACTGCTGTATGGAAAGTGAATTTGCTCTGTAAATCTTCACCCAAATCACAATTAAATCACAATTAAAAAAAAAAAAAAAAAAAGAAAATGTGCTACCTCCTGAAATGGGTGAACATTGACCATTTCTTTTTTGTACAGTGACTCTGTGTATTCCTTCCATCTTCTTTTGATGCTTCCTGAATTGTTCAATATTTTGCCCATATTTTTTTTGGTGTTGTTATGTGCTGTCAAGTTGGACCTGACTCAAAGAATCCTTCAAAATTACAATGTGAGGCTTGAATATTTTCTTCAAGCTTGAGAAATGCTGAACATGTTCTGCCCTTTTGGTGTTCTTCCTCCAGTTCTTTGCACCTTTCATCATAATATTTTACTTTGTCTTCTTGAGCACCCTTTGAAATCTTCTGTTCAAATCTTTTATTTAATAATTTCTTTCACTCACTTTAGCTATTCTTTGTGTAAGAGCAAGTTTCAGAGTCTCTTCTGACATCCATTTTGGTCTTTTCTTCCTTTCCTGTCTTTTTAATGACACTTTGCTTTCTTCATGTAAGTTGTTCTTAATGTCATCCTGCAAGTCATCTAGTCTTTGGTTGCTGCTGTTCAATGCATCAAGTCTATTCTTGAGACGTTCTGTAAATTCAGGTGAGATATAATCAAGGTCATATTTTGGGCTCTCATGACTTGTTTTAATTTTCTGCAGCTTCAGCTTGAACTTGCTTATCAGCAATTGATGGTCTGTTCCACAATCAGCTCCTGGTCTTGTTTTGACTGATGGTATTGAGCTTCTCCAGTACCTCTTTCTACAGATGTAGTTGATCTGATTTCTCTTTATTCCATCGTGCAAGATCCACACATATAGCTGCTGTTTATGTTGTTGAAAAAAAGTATTTGCGATGAATAATTTATTGGTCTTGCAAAATTCTATCATGTGATCTTCAGGACAGATCTTGAAACATCTTTTGTGATGATGAATGCTACACCATTCCTTTTCAAAGTGTCATTCCCAGCATAGTAGACCACATGGTTGTCTGATTCAAAATGGCCAAAACTAGTCCATTTCAGCTCACTAATGCCTAGGATATAGATTTTTATGCGTTCCATTTCATTTTTGACAACTTCCAATTTTCCTAGATTCACTTCATACATTCCATGATCAAATTATTAATGAATGTTGCAGCTGTTTATCCCCATTTTGAGTTGTGGCTCATCAGCAAATGAAAGCCCCAAAGCTTTACTCCATCCACATCATTAGGGTTGACTATATTTCAGAGAGACAGCTCTTCCCCAGTTGTGTTTTGAGTGCCTTCTAACCTGAGGGGCTCATCTTCTGGCACTATACCAGACAATGTTTCATGACTATTCATAAAATTTTCCAGTAATATATCAGATAGTGTTTCACTGCTATTCATAAGGTTTGCAGTGGTGAGTTTTTTCAGAAGTGGATGACCCTGTCCTTCTTCCCAGTCTGGTTTTTCAAATATTGGTGACATAGCCTCTAGCCTCACAGCAAAAAACAAATCATCACAGTAAGACAAACTGACAGACAAGTGGTGACAAATTACATTAAATACTACAATTATTTACCTATTACTTAAGATAGGTAATAATCCCTATTATTCAGTAAACTTAATAATTAGTCAGACTGATTTGTCTTTTTGTTTTATAGTGGAAATATTTTGTAGGAGGGCCAAAAAGTGGGGAATGGAGAAGATCAAAGATCTAAATAAACCCCAAACCAGGGAGCTGGTTGTTCTTGGGCTTCTGAAGCATGGACTGCTATTGGCCATGGACTGAAGAGTTCTTTTAGGGCACACTCTGGTATGAGTCACAGGCCTCACCATCCTAAACATGCAATCCTGTGATGCAACTCTGTCCTTATCTATTTGTATGGTATGTTGGGAGACCAACTACCTCCATGACTTACAGTCCAGAATCTCCTGGTTGAGCCCTAACATGCACTTGATATGCTGTCTTCACTCAATTGCTATGTGTGAATGCAGTAGGCACTGAATAATACTTGGTGCTGAATTACCCAATAAAATATCTGTTGTTTATTAGAGGAACCATCAAAACTAGGTGGAGTAGGTAAAGTACTCTTAATTCAGTTTATAAGTATAAACTTATAGTGCTAGAGAATTTTAGAGTTAAAAAAGACTGGAATCCACCTAATCTAATAGTAACATTTTAGTGATATGATGATGAAATAAATGACTTGTCCAAGGCTCTAATTTAAATAGTGCAAAATCAGGACTAGAAAACTAATCACCAGATTCTCAGGTCTGTGGTTTTTCTACTATACTACATTACTCATGCAAGATGTGAAATCACTTTTTAAATATAATTAATTAATTAAAAATATGCAATGTATGCACATATTAAAAAATTCAAAAGACATGGACAGTTTACAGTGAAAAGTTAATTTCCTGTCTGCTACTATCTCGAACTACTTAGGTCTCCTTCTTAGATTAAAATTTATTTTAGTACAAGGCATGAAGTTAGGATCCAACTTTATTTTTGTTCGGATAGCTAGCCAGTTATTTTACTAACTGTAAGGTATATTTCCCTTATTTGTGCCTATCTTTTGGCATTTTCTCATTGATTCTTGCTTATTTTTTCTTCTGTATAAAGTTGAAAAATAAGGTTGTGCATTAAAAAAATAATGTTGATCTCGGTTAATTGGCATAATATAGTTCATAAAATTATGTTCTACATCCTACCTTGGTGAGTAGTGTCTGGTCTTAAAAGCTTGTGAGTAGCCATCTCAGATATAAATATTAGTCTCTCTTTATCTGGAGAAAAAGAGGAAGATGGAAACCAAAGACTCAAAGAAGCAACTAGTCTTATCAGGGCCACAATAGGTGGACCCTGATAGAATGGGAGAAAAACCAGCAACAGAACCTCAAATTCCTGATTACAAAAACAAAACAAAACAAACTCACTGGACTGGTTGAAACTAGAAGGTTCCTCAACACTACTACGCTGAGATACTATTCAGATCTTGAACCAAAACTAACCTCTGAGGTCACCTTGTGACCTAAATAACAAATTGGCTCAAGAAATAATGAATGACACCCATAAGTACTGTGCTCCTTTAAAAATCACCTATATGAGATCAAATGGTCAACAGTTACTTTAAAACAAAGATGAGAGTGTGAGGGGCCAGGGAAACTAGATTAATGGAAATGGAACAACCAAATTGGAAATAATGAGAATGTTCATGCATTGTGAAGAATGTAACTATCACTGAACAACTAGTACAGAAATTGTTGAATAGCAATCTAAAATACTGTGTAAACTTTCATGAGAAACACAAAATATTATTTTAAAAATTCTGTTGACATTTTCATGGGATCATAGTAAATGTAGAGATTAACTTAGGGAGAACCGACAATTTTATGAACAAACTTTAAGAACAAAGCCAATAAGCTAAGGATGACAGAGTACACTATTTTTTCGAATGCTCATGATTATAGTCTCTGAGTTATCAAATTTTCTATTTTGTTATACTTACTATTTTATAAGCTCTGGTAGCATAGTGCCTAAGGCACTTGACTGCTAACCAGAAGGCTGGGGGTTCAAACTCACCAGCCACTCCTTGGAAGGAAGGTTGGGCAATCTACTTCCATAGTGTTACTGACTCGGAAACCCAAGGAACAGTTGCTATGAGTCGGGGCCGACTTGACGGCACACAACAACAACAACAATAACAGTATTTATATAAATAGCCATATTATCTTACATTTACATATTCAGAATTAAGTTAGTGTTGATTATCCTAGGAAGTTATCAAGAACAAGCCATCCCACATCATACACCCTTTCAAACTAAGTTTCAATGAACTTGAAAATTTGGGTAACTTTACTGTGTCTCCTTTCCTTCCCTCCTTCCTTCTCTCCTCCCTCTCTCCCATGCTTCTCCTCTGTCCTTTCTTTGAAATAATCAAATCTTTGCCCCAGCTTTAGCTTTATTTTTTTTTTGACATATTTAGAAAACAAAACAAACACCTCCCTAAACTCTGTATTTCCATTCTTTCATGCGCATACAATTTAAAAACTGGATATACCTTGTCTTATAAATGATAAACCTGAGGCCAGGGAAGTTCAAGTGGCCATGACACTACTGCTTCTCATCAGCTTTTCTCTTACTCTATATTTCCTTCCATGCCTTTTCTTCTCCACAAATGATAAATATAAAGCATGTGCCTGTCACTGTTTGAGATATTAAGAAATGTGAAGATGAACAAGGCAGTATTTGTTTTGTAGAAATTTACACTTTAGTGAGGGAGGTAGAGACAAAGAAATAAATGTAATACAATATGAAGACGGTAGATATAAAATGTGTCAGAGGGGAACAGGGAGGAGGAGAGGTCACTGAATGTGACCAGAGGGTCAGGAAATGCTTTACAGAATCTTAGACTTGGAGACCCGATAAAGAGGATTCTGCTTAGAGTTGCTAGTCCTTGAGCTCAAACGTTCTATCAACCACCATGCATGTTTAAGAGTGGTCTCCTTCCAAGAAAGCCACTTCTGACTTGAGAACCTTGTGGTTAGAGTTCCTACATTCTCTGTACTAAGAGGTGAAGGTGTTTATTTTTATGTTTCAAACAAGGGGACTCTAGCAGTTGGTCAAACCTTGTTCACTTACTGCATTGAGGCTAACATTATCCATTTATCTAACCCAAGGAATTTCTCAGTTTATTTTTTTCATCATCATTCCTCAAACTTATTTTTTTATTTATGGCTTTGTGAGGGTGTGCTGTGTGCTTATTTCTGGATGAAGTATCGTGCAGGACACAAAGAGTTGTAAGGCATGCTTCCTGAGATGGAATTCGTAATCTTTATTGGGAGACAAGACAAGCACAAATAAAAGATAAATAATAAAGTCAGGTGCTCTATAATAGTGAGCATAAAAGAGAGTGTGACTGCTCTGGATACCAGTTCTCACTTGTCCCAGGTTTGCCTAGCTTCAAGCCAAAAAATTCTTATCCTTCTGGCTCTTTCTACTTGCTTCTAAGGTAGTAAGACCCAAGTCTGGTATATACAGATGTTCCCCATGAGATATGATCTCATTCACTCATTTTTTAATTCACAAAAATTTATTAGCTATCTATTAAACAATGTGGTGAATTTAAAGTGTGGGCTTTGAAACTAGCCTATTTGGGTTCATTTTCTAGTATAAGCCTCAGTTTTCTCACCTGTAAAATAGGGATAATAGTGGTACCACAATTTATTGGAGGATACTTGAGTTAATAAAAACATAGTCAATGCTTTGAACAGCTCCTGACATGTGGTAAGCACTCAATACATAGCAGCTATTTTTATTACAACTACATGCTGGAGATACTGGCCTTGGCTTTGTAGAAACAATGACAAATATACAGAGCTAGCTCTTCAGTTGCTCATAGTCTAGTTGGGGTGTCAGAAATAAACGGATGCTCTAATAGTGTATACTGGGAATATTGATGGAGGTGTGCACTGGGTCACAGCCTATTCAGAGTCAGGGCTAGAATTCTTTGCAGACAAGAAGAATCCTGTGCCCAAGTTGTGAAGGCACAGGGAGTAACCTGTGGGGAGGGTGTATCGGAAAAACCATGGTATATTCAAGGGAGCTATTTGATTGAAGTGAAAATTGTGAAGGTGAGCTGGTGGGAGATGAGGCAGAAGAGGTGAACCAGGGGCCAGATGTTGAGGGGCTTTGTGTGTCAGACTGAAGGATCTGATCTTTATTTTGCTGGTACTGAAGATCCCCACCCTCCTATAAGGGTTTTAAGTCCTTTAAAACATTCTAGAAGGAGACGCTTTATGACAAAACAAAGAAGCACACAAATAAATGAATAAATAAGTAAATGCATGAATTTTTTGGACAAAGAACAGTGAGTTGACCATAATTTCTGGAGTGTGAAGTTCCTATAGAGCAGTGGTTTGCAAGAGGGAGTGATTTTACATTTTATGAAATATCCCCAGAGGAAAAACACACCTGGGAGAAGGGGGTTGCTACTGGCATATAGTGAATAGAAGCCAAAGACATTTCCGACAAAGAATCATCAGACCCAAAATGTCAATAGTGATGAAGTTGAGAAGTCCTGCTGTGAAGAAACATGAGAAATAAGTTTGGAGGAGGAAGAGGTTGTGAGCACTTCATAGAAAACCTTTAATGTTCCAAGAAGTATTTTGGATTCCATTCTATGGGCCATTAGAAAGGGACAGAAAGTTTATGAGCATAGTGATGATGAAGGTCATGTTCAACACATTACTCTGGTTGTGGTGTACAGGGTACACTGGAGGCTAGGAGGAGGCCAGGGACAGGAGATTCAAGTAGAAGGTTGTTACGATTGTTTACATGTCAGTGTTGGAAGCCTAAGTGTTGGGGAAGATGGAGAGGAAAATAACGAAAATTGATGGACATAGAAACATTGAGAAGAAGCTATTTTGGAGCGAGCAATTTTTAAAAAACATTCATTTTAAGGTAACATTGTAATCCATACAAGATATCTCCTAGACAGACAGATGTGTGTTTAAGAAAGAAGACAAAACCAAAAACCAAACTCACTGCTGTCAAGTTGGTTCAGATTCATCACGACCCCTCCTTGGGTTTCTGAGGTGATATCACCATAGAAGTAGATTGCCCAATCTTCCTTCTGAGGAGTGGGTGGTGGGTTTGAACTGCTGGAGATATAGAAGTCAATAGCCTAGACTATTTGATAGACAAAATATCGCTAGTGGTCTAGTAGTTTGGGAGAAAACGGTGGCAAGAGACTGAGCACAGTGTCTTCTTCTTGTCTTCTTTGTTGTTCTAACTTTTTTCTATAAAGGAGCGCCATTTCAGCAATGTTCTAAATGAACAGAATGGTGACGGGTGCTGTCCTCAGATATGCAGGCTCCATTGGGGTTAAAGGCCCTCCATGATTTTTTTTTTTTTGAATTGGTTGGCTGAGTGATGACACTCAGGGTATCCAACTAATCACACTGTTGTTTTTGTTGCCGTGTGCCATCAAGTCGTCTCTGACTCATAGTGACCTTATGTTCAACAGAATGAAACACTGCCTGGTCCTGTGCCAGCCTCACACTAGTCACTGAAAATTAACCTGTTTGTTTCAGTTTTTCTTGTTACTTTGGTCCTATTTGTTAATAAAGAATTTTGGCTAGACCCTCTCCTGATTTGGTGTCATTGCATAGATGTTTGCCAATGTTTTTTTGCATCACAATTTAATTGAATCTTGACCACTGTCTTTCAAATATGAGTTTCCCATAGTTTATTGTCCTGCATACCATATTCCAGAGTTTCTGAAAATTGAAAACTTGATCTTCAGCATACAACAAATGAGAGAGAGCATTGAAGGAAACAGAAAGATCAATTTATTTAGTTTTAAAAAGGAAAAAAAGCCATTAATATGATTTTTTTTTTAAAATCATGAATTATATCAGTCTTAGCACTATTGGCATTTTGGGCTGGATAATTCTTTGCTGAAAAGGCTGTGCCTAGCAGCTGGGCCCAGCCCCTCTCCCTTTTTGTTTGCTGATTTTTGTGACAGGGCCTTTAATTTTTTCAGCAAAACTCACAGAGGCAACCCTTCCCCATCTATCTGGTCCTTACAGTAGCATCTCCTCTCCCTTCTTCCACTTCTTGTCCCCAAAGCAACAGCCAATCCTGTTTGTGATTTCCCAGAGCTGGCTTTGCAGATCAAGAGG
Source organism: Orycteropus afer afer (assembly GCF_000298275.1). Classification (NCBI taxonomy): domain Eukaryota; kingdom Metazoa; phylum Chordata; class Mammalia; order Tubulidentata; family Orycteropodidae; genus Orycteropus; species Orycteropus afer. The sequence continues at coordinate 1,048,135 of NW_006921700.1, read as the reverse complement.
GTAATGGGTGGAATCACCATGTATGGATGCAAGGAGTGTCTCAAGTGGGGCATTTCTGTTTTTTTCTTCGATCCCCCATCTTCGTTCTTGCCCCATGCTCTCCCCAGTCTCTGTCTTTTGTTAACTTGTCTGATTCCAGGCCTTCTCCTGTAGCTTTCATCTTTCTAAAGTACACTTCCTCCTCCCACTGTGTGTAATTTCTAATTATCCTTTAAAGCCTAATTCAAGCACCGCCTCTTCTAGTAAGCCTGCCTGCCATCTTGGGCTGAGTTAGAGGTTTCTCATCTGTGTTCCTATAACAGTCAGTACTTCTTTCTTCTGAAGGGCTTATACTGTGTGTCTATCTCCATATTCATCTTTCCCCACCATTTGCTGAACTCCTTAAGGGGAGAAATACAAATGTCATCTCTCTGTTTTTAAGCCTTGTCCTCCAGTACCCACCAGTTGCTGTAGACTCTGACTCATTTTGGCCCCATTTGTCAGAGTAGAACTGTGCTCCTTAGGGCTTTCAATGGATTTCTTTGTAAGTAGATCACCAGGTCTTTCTTCTGAGGTATCTCTGGGTGAACTCACACCTCCAACCTCTTAGTTATCAGCCATTTTAACCATTTGCACTACCCAGGGACTTCCATGCTTCAGAGTATATTTTGAATAAATCTTTGTTGAACAAATGAATAAAGAGAATTTAGTGGGCCCATCAGAATCTCAAAATATGCAATGGGAATCTCAACCCCAGAGATACAGATTTTCTAGGTCTTGGCTGGGAGTCACTGCTCTCTGTCTTTTGAAAATCTCCACACAATTTTGAGGCTCACTCATGGTAAAGAACCACTGATATAATGGAATCTACACCCCACTTGGTGGCTCAGAGAGATGAAATGTGTTGCCCAATATAATACATAATTGAGTTTAGTATTCAGATATCCTTACTTTCTGTGTTCCAACTTCTACATTCTAAAGAGATAGAGAGATGTTTTGGAGAGAAGAGATTTGATGAGAGAGACAGGAAACAAAATAGCAGTATGAGATGAAAATTCTCTGGTTCTTCAATAACAATTACTATAATTAATTATGATAAGCCCTATTGTATTTGGAAGTATAGACATTACTAACAATGCTGCAGATGTTTGAGAGGAAAAAAATGTGGTAACACTCAGCTGTTGGTGGTATGGGGATGGCTCAGCCCTGATGAGCCCAGCTTTGGTGCTGGGAAGAATATGTTCAGCATGCGCTGAAGCAAACATCCTTACAAAGGGTCACTATGGGATTGTTGGAGGAGGTCAAGATGCAGAGAGCACTTAGTCCAGTGCCTTCATTTTAGAGATGGGGAAACTAAGGCTCAGAGTTGCCCTGTCACTTTCTCAAGTTCTGCAGCACATAATGAAAAAGCTGGGCCTAGAATCTAAGTTTCCTGACTCTTCACCCAGTGTACTTGTTTTTGTTGTGGTTAGTTGTCATAAAGTTGGTTCCAACTCATGGTGACGCTATGTGTGCAGAGTGGGGTTCTCAGGGCTGTGACCTTTTGGAAACAAATCACCAGGCCTGTCTTCTGAAGTGCATCTGGGTGGGTTTGAATGGCCAACCTTTTGGGTACTAGTCGAGCACTTAGCAACTGCACTACCAGAGCTCCTTTAACCCAATGTACTGATTATTCCTGAACAATCTAGTTAAATATTGCTAGGCTGTAGGGTAGTCTAATGATTCCCTTAGGAGTCAAAGTGTCCCGATCAGCCTAATCCATACCACATAGCCTGACCTGCCCAATCCTTTTCACACATTTTCCTACTTTTGGCTCCAGAGTTATTTCTTTAAACCCAGCAATGGCCATTGCCCCCCCCCCCCACCACAGAAACTTATGCTGGTTCCTCATGGTTATAAAATAAATTCCACACTTGTCAGTAAGGCGTGGAGGTTGAACTTGTCTTCTGACATCATCTCTTACCCCTCTTCCATAGCTGTGACAGGCATTGTTGCTTGCCTGCTCCCACTCATTCCTGACCCTCCTTATCTGGCAGAGCCCACCACCAATTAGAGGGGTTGCAAATGCCAGATAGTCACTGTGATAGTTGGAGTCGTGTGTCAACTTGCTGGACCACAATTCTGAGCGGTTTAAGCAGTTGTGATGTGGGTTATTCCCATAATGAGATCAGATGTATATGTTTTGAGCAGCCAATCCATTGAAAGAGAGTTTCCCTAGGGGTGTGGCCTGCTTCCAATATATTATGGGCATCCTAGGAAAAAGAGACACTCTTCTGTGGATTGGGATCCTATTGTGCTGCTGACAATTGTCCATGAGCAAACAATCCACCATTTGGCCTGGAGATCTTGGGTTCGTCATTCATTGGAGTCAACAGCTGGTATACTACCTGCCAACCTTCAGCTCGTCAGCCCCTGCAGCTGTGTGAGTCAGGAAAAGCCTCCAGCTTGATGCCTGATTCAAGAACTTGGGACCTGCCAGCTTTTATAAGTGTGTGAGCCATTTTCCTAAGATAAATTTCTCTCTCTCTCTCAATACATAAGCTTTACTGGTTTTGTTTCTCTAGAAAACCCAGCCTAACACAATCATTTTCCAAGTCCCTTGAACCTAGGGCATAGGCTTGTGAGCCTATGCTGGTTGATAGTATGAAGGTTCTGGAAGTCTGTTGTAGGGCATGAAGGATTGCTCTGGTAAATATTATTTTTCTTCAGATAAAGAGAGAGAGAGTTCTCAAATAGCACACTTGGCTGCTAACTGAAAGGTTGAAGGTTTGAGTCTACCTAGAGGCTCCTCAGAGGAAAAACTTGCTTATCTACTGCTAAACAACAAGCCACTGAAAACGCTGTGGAGCACAGCTCTACTCTGACACATGTGGGGTGACCATAAGTTGGAATTGACTCATTGGCTACTTTTTTTTTTTTCTTAAAACAGAGAGACCTCTCTATCTTCTTTCTTATTTTAGATGATGTAGCATGAGCACATGGTAAAGTTTGTTCTTCCAGACTTAGAGGTGTAACATAATAATATTCACCTTCTGTCATGAAGAATAGGGGTGAAACACATGAGAATTCCTGAATAGACTGGAACTGGGAAGGTATCACTCAAGTGGTCCAAGAAGGCCAAGTCAGAATGAGAAGGCAGAATATCTTGTGGATTTATGACTCCCTTAGGACTCAAAGTCATTAATGGGGAGACCCAGGCTCTGTCAAACCCAAATTGCTAGGTAAAAAGAAAACAGGAAGTGAAGTCATGGACTAGAAGCATGTATAGCTGGATGAACTGAAGCTGTAGTAGCTATTTGCAGACACGAGGAGGAAGTCCAAAAGAATCACAAGAAAGCTGACCCACAGCCCAGACAGCACTGAACCAACTCAACCAGTTCTGGAGCTTCCCACATTTGGATTTATTGTTAGATATAAAGATATTATAATAATATATCTAATAATAAATCACTAAATAATAGATTTACAAACTCACAATTATTGGGTGTTCCATTACTTGCATCCTGACTGATACTACAGCTGTGCTTTGATCAAACCAGTCCTGGGGGAAACAATAACTTCCTCCTTTAGCTAACTTCTCAGGAAATGGAAGATGGGATAAAACTACAGAAAAGCTCAAGTCTGCCCTGTTTTGCCTCCTTTTTTCTCCTCATGCTTGTCATTTTTAAGTTCCTGTAGTAGTCATTTCTGTCTCCACATGGCCACTGGACATTCCAGAAAAGAAATACCTCAGTGCCTCTTGGATTGTTCATTACCCATACCTCACAATTCAGTTCATCTAGCTATACATGTTTCCAGTCCGTGACTTCACTTCCTGTTTTCTTTTTACCTAGCAATTTGGGTTTGACAGAGCCTGGGTCTCCCCATTAATGACTTTGAATCCCTTAAGAGTTATCAATCCACAAGATATTCTGCCTTCTCATTCTGACTGGGCCTTCTTGGACCAGTTGAATGATACCCTTCCCAGTTCCAGTGCACTTAGGAATTCTTGTGTGTTTTGTCCCTATTCCTCATGACAGAAAGTGAACATTATCACCTTACACCTCTCAGTCTAGAGGAACAAACTTTAGTCAAACCAGTTTACTTGCATGCTTTGGGTAATCCACTCTCTTCTACTTCCAATAATTTTCTCCACCTTGAATGTTCCTTCATAACAACACCTCCATCTATTTCGATCCTTCTTATCCTTGAAAACCTCACCCAAGTTTAAATTGAACTATCAGGGATTTCATTTTACTTGGATCCACCATCAATGCCCATGGAAGCAGGAGTCAAGAAATCAGAGGACATATTGCACTGGGCAAATGTGCTGCAAAAGTCCCTTTTAAAGTGCTCAAGAGGAAAGCTGTCAAACTGAAGGAGTACACATAGTCTGTCTCAATTTTGTGATGTATGCCCTAATGCCTTGTGTTGGGGTTGTGGTCATGAATCTCTGCTGGACTATCAGCTCCTGGGACCAGTGCTCCAATATCTTTTTAACTGTCTGCTGAGTAGGTGCTGCAGGGAAATCCAAGTCTACAAACATTGATTGTACATGTGGTGCTATCTCAGGACTTCTTGTTATGGGAAATAATAGAAGTATTTGTTGTTCTAAGCCACTTTTCTTTGGATTTGCCCTTCCTCTTAGCTAAAATCACCATAACTAATACATACACCAACCAGTGAATAGTTGTGGGAGTGGAACAGAGGTTTTCTACATTTTATTTCAACATGGAGGGTGTATGAAGGGAATGGCTGAGAGAAAGGGGAGAGTTGAATGTGTTTAAGTGTGGAAGTGAGGAACCTGGAATAGCTTTACTTAGAAGCATGGTTAAAATAATGAGCTCCATGTACAGTGTTCCTCCAATGTTGTTGTTGTGTGCTGTCTTATAGATTAATAGAATTTAAATGTTCTGTTTTTTTTAAAGAGCAAACAAATCTCATGTGTCCTAGGTATGTTAATCCCTAAATAGCACCCCAAGTATAGTCTGTTCCATAAAATTTAACTCACTTCATCCAAACCAGTGCTTCCTAATATGAAATTTTATTTTACTCTCCATAGATAAAGAAAATCATTTTTATTTTCCATTTGGGTCAAAAGCAATTTTGGCAGCCATTCAAATACTGCTCGGGGCACCAATAATAACTAGAAACTTATCTTGGTGAATGTCTTCTTTTGGCTTTTTTTTTTTTTTTAATCTTGTATTTTTCTTCTCTCAAAGTTCTTTGAATTTTTCTCTCTCCTCTCTCTCTCTTTGATTTTGAGTTTTCATTCATTTTTCATCTCATCTCTCTTCTGTAACATCCCACCACAATTTCCTTATCTAGGTCTTCTCTCATTCTTCTCTGGGATGACAGTAACATTTCTATCATTCATATTAATAGGGGTGTGGAAATTGGGACCCTGAGTAGTAGGGAAGCAGTTGGGTAAAGTAAAGGGAGCCTTAGACCAGAGTGCAGGAGACCTGTATTTTTGAGCAGGGTTTCTCACAAACTGGGGGGCTGACTTGGCCAATCACAACTTCTTGGAGTGCTGGTGCCTTGTCTCTAAGAAGGATTTGACCAGTGTGATCTCTAGGCATTAAGATTTTGTGACTTTTACAAAAACCAGCTTTCTTTAAGAAGTGAGATCTGCATTATACTTGAAAATATGGATCTTCAGAGGTAATTAACACACTGGATTTAAAAGTAATTTTATATTCTGTAACTTTGTGAGCACTTGAACTTTATAATTGAGGGTTGGAGTTTGGGGTCAGCCTTTCTCAGGTTGGCATCAATCAAACACTGAATACTTTTCCAGATGGGAGAAGTCTGAAGGAAATAGGGAGATAGAATTGTAACAGTCCTCGACTTGTGTTCTAACTGAGAAAATTATCTGAGTTTGGTACAGATAGATTTAAAACTCACATATTTTGACGCAACACCCTGTGCTGCTGTTTCTGGTAGTTCATGGTGCCCTCACCAATGTAAAAACTCTTTGGTCAAATTAGCCTAGTACCCACACACACCTAAGAATGGCTCTCGTTACTGTTGGATATCTTCTCAATATTGCTTGATTACTCATTTACTGTTATTCAAGAATCAATGCTTTCCTAGTTTGCTGGGAGAATTTCTTAGCAAAACTAAGTTTGTCAACCACTGAACATTTATAATACTGTAGTTCTTTGAACAATCTCATTTTCTTAAATTACATTCTCTGCCAAGTGTCCTATGGAATTTTGGCGATCTGGGCCAGTGTTTTATGGAGACACCATTTTCTGAAATTCAGTATTCAGTTTGGAAATCTCCTAGGTCCCATCTGCTTCAGAGGTAAAAATCAAATAATGTGGTTCATAATATCACCAAACAACGGCAAACATTGCTAAGCAACTTTATTTGCCACTGAAAAACAACAGTGATTTAGGGTGAAGTTGGCCAGAATAGTTTGTTCTAGCAATAAAGGATTGTTTTCTTTAAGGTTTGCACACCTTTGAACTGTTTTATTGTTGCTGAAACCACACATAGACCTCCCCAAAGACGTGTTTCAAGCACTCTATTTGGTATAACCTTCAACACTTTAGGACTGAGAAATTTCCCAGCAGGGAGATAAAAGGCTATAACTCTCACAGGTTGTATATTTCGTGTGGATTGGAGGTCTTCAACACTTCTGTCCATGTAGCATGCCTCAAAATGATATCACCTACACCCTGACACAGTGGTAACAGCACCTGTCATCTCAAGCCTTTTCAAACAGGCTGATCCTCAGAGGACTTCATGGAAGTCAATGGCAGGAAGACAAACTACCTAAATCTAACAGGAAAACAATTCCAATATAGACTTAGCAAAAAAGAGCCAACTTGGGTAAGCAAATTGGATGGTTACATCAAATCTACAGCATACCTAATAGCAAATCTGTTAAAAGTCATAGGACGGGTCCTTTGATATCATCTAAGCCAACTCCCACTGTGAGGGAAGGGTACAGGAATGGCCAAGCCCATCATGTACCTGTTTGTATTTTCTTCTTGGTTCCATTGAGGTGCTTTTAGCTACCAGTAACAGAAAAGCTCACTGAATATTTCTTAAAGAAAAAAGAAATTTTATTATCTTATATAGTAAGGCTGGAGGTAGAGAGACTCCAAGATTGGCTAATTGAAGGTCTCAGTGATGCTGTCACAGATTCAGACCCCAACATTTTGGTCTTCTGAGTACGTCCTCTAAACAATAGGCCTCTGCTGTCATTGGTCCCTAAAGTTGCATTGGTTAATGACTCTTATGTGTGTGTCCTTAATCTTAATTATGTCATGGCCTTCAATACAGAAACCTATAATTTGTAATTCCTCTTAAAGTGTAGGTAGGGATTTCACTTCACTCCTTGGGTCTTAAAGCTTTTCCTTACCCACAGGGCTGTCTCATCACCCAACTCTAGGAGCACCATTCACTTGTATCCCGTGGAATGGCACCTCCTGGGGCTGGTCAGCACAACAACCTAACTACCACAGCATTCTTCTGAGTACAAAGGCCTCGGGGTTTTATCTGACATCATCTTTCTCCTGGCCAATTTACTCTTTAATATATATATTTCGTACAGGCTTTGGAAAAGATCAAAGAGGAATCCAGGACAGGACTCTTGCCCCTGTGTTCTCAATTTGCAAGGCGATTCTTGGTATTTTGAAAAGATTTTTAGAGTCATTGGCTAATGAGGGAGCCTAGGGAGGTAAAAGGAGCTCTGGTAGCATAGTGCCTAAGGCACTTGACTGCTAACCAGAAGGCTGGCGGTTCAAACCCACCAGCCACTCCTCGGAAGGAAGGTTGGGCAATCCTACTTCCATAGTGATAACTGCCTAGGAAACCCAAGGAGGGGTCACTATGAGTCGGGGCCGACTCGACGGCACAACAACAACAACAACAACAACAAATGGCTAGTATATCAATATTAATGCGTTCCATTTCATTTTTTGACAACTTTCAATTTTCCTAGATTCAAACATCAAACATTCCATGTTCCGATTATTAACGGATGTTTGCAGCTGTTTCTTCCCATTTTGAGTTGTGCCCCAGCAGCAAATGGAGGTCCTGAAAGCTTGCTCCATCCACATCATTTAGGTCAACTCTACTTTGAGGAAGTAGCTGTTCTTCAGTTGTATTTTGAGTGACTTCTGACCTGAGGGCTTATAATCTGACACTGTATTGGACAATGTTTTAGAACTATTCATGAAGTTTTCCAGTAATACATCAGACAGTGTTTCACTGCTATTCATAAGGTTTTCATTGGCCATTTCTTTGAGAGGTGGGTGGCCCCTTTCTTCTTCTGAGTCTGTCTTAGTCAGGAAGCTCTGCTGAAACCTGTGTGCAATGGGTGACCCTGCTTGTATTTAAAATACTAGTGGCATGGCCTCCAGCCTCACAGCAACATGCAAGCCACCCCAGTATGACAAACTGACAGATGAGTGGTGGACCTCTGTTACAGGATTTAGCAAATGCTGCCATTTGTCATTATTATCTGAATATGGGTCATCTTCTATACTTGATTGTCAATTCCTTGAAAGCAAGGGTGTCTGAATTTCTTAGGGCTGGCATAACAAAATACCACAAAATGGGTAGTTCTCAAGAACAGAAATTTATTTCTTTGTAGTTCTGGATGCTAGAAGTCTAAATAAGGGTATTGGCTGTGTTTACCTGTCCTGAAGGCTCAGAGAGAGAAACTATTCCATGCCTTTCTCATAGCATCTGGTGAAAGGGAGGCCCCCAATGGATGCCTGCTGTGAAAATCACCAGGAATGAGTTGATGTGATTCCATTAAAGCAGCTTTAGGAAACAGCTTTCTTCCTCTTGTTATCAGTCTGTAGGAAGGATAGAAGACAGCCTATTTAAAGGAGTTTCTTCTCTAAAGCTGTTCTTAATAGAGGTGTGAGGTATATTACAAGTAATTTGGTATTCATAATAGTTAAATTTAGCTTATAAATAATTCACTTTTTATTCCTCGGAATAGATTCAGGGATATCTAGATGATAAAATAACTCAAACTCACTTGTACTCTGACATGCTTGTTGCCTGGGAGGCTGCCAGCCTGCTGTGAATTACATCCAACTTACCACTTTTAAGATCCACTCAGCATAGTGAACAATTCTCTCAACGTACCCTTTATAGTTAAATTACTCACACACTTATAAAATGCTCTTGTAACTACTAAGCCAGGAAAAAAGCAAGTTGGCAGGACCCCTTGGGGTCTTGTCAAAACCTGGTTGTCTATATGGAAATTATTCCAGACTCCCTAACTCGCTTCACCTAGAATGTGGTGATGAACAAGGTGGGATGATGCTGAGAGTTAGCTCTGAGGTCCCAGAGATGGGGCTGAGGCCTGTGAGATGGGGACACCAGAGAGGAATGCCTGTGGGAGCGAATGCAGGGAAGAGGCCAGGCCTCCTGTCCCAGGAAGAGGGCCAGCGGCTTGGAGACCCCTTCCCTGTACTCTCCAGATTCATCCCTGGGGCAGCCAAGTGTAACCCTCAGTGCTCCACCAGGGAGGGACATTTGGAGGGGCTGCTTTTTAGTTTGTGACCTGGGCTTATTGAGTGGGTTCACCAGGACTTGAAGGGAGTAACTAACTGATCATGGAAACCACGTGAGGGGCTGTGAGCACCAGGGTCTCAGGGGACAAAGTGGCAGTCCTTAACCTTGTCCCTCCGATTAGGCTTTGGAGAGCGAGTTGTCAGCAGGAATCTCCCCTCCAGGCAATCTGGATGCTGCACTGGCTTGCTGTTCCGAGCTCTGCAAGTAAAAACGGGTCCTGCTTGTTCCACTGGATGATCCCTTTGCTGTTCTCCTTTGTTCTGTCCTGATGTCCAGGACATCTTGGAGCACCTGTGAGGTTTTTAAGAATGTTTGATATCTGGTGTTTTTTTTTTTTCTTTTCTTATTTTTTTTTTAATTAATGGACATTTTTAGAACAGTTTTAGGTATACAGAAAGCACAGAGTTCCCATATACTCCTGCCCATAATTTGCCCTATTATTAACCTCTTGCCTTTGTGGAACATTTGTTACAGTTGATGAACTAATATTGACACATTAATATTAATGAAGACCATATTTTGCATGAGGCTCCACTCTGCGCTGTGGGTTCCGTGTGCGTAATAATCATGCACCATTATAGTATCACGTAGAATGGATTCACTGCCCTAAAGTGCCCTGTGCTCCATGTGTTCACCCTTCTCCCTTTTGCTCTTGCTCTGCTTCACCCCTCCCCAGCCCCTGGTAACCACTGATCTTTTTACTTTCTCTGTAGTTTTGTCTTTTTCAGAATGTCATATACTGCAGTTGTATTTATATGCTATATAGGAGCTCTGGTAGCATAGTGCCTAAGGCACTTGACTGCTAACCAGAAGGCTGGTGGTTCAAACCCACCAGCCACTCCTCGGAAGGAAGGTTGGGCATTCCTACTTCCATAGTGATACTGCCTCGGAAACTCAAGGAGGGGTCGCTATGAGTCGGGGCCGACTTGATGGCAAATAACAACAACAGCAACATAGCCTTTTCAGATGGACTTTTTTCACTGAAAAATATGCATGTAAGTTTCCTTCATGTCTTTTGTGGCTTGAGAGCTCATTTTTTTTGTCACTGAGTAATATTCTCTTGTATGGATGTACCACTTTCTCTCTCCATTCATCTATTGAAAGATATCTTGATTGCTTCAAGTTTTTGGCAATTATGAATAAAGCTGCTATTAGTGAGCATAGCTTTGCGTGGATATGAGTTTTCAACTGGAGTAAATGGGGGTTTCAACTCATTTGAGGATGATTGCTGGATTATATGGTAAGACTATGTTTAGCCTTATGAGAAACTACCAGACTGTCTTCCAAAGTAGCTATACCATTTTACATTCCCACCAGCAATGAGTGAGAGTTCCTGTTGCTCCACATCCTCACCAGCATGTAGTGCTATCAGTGCTTTGTATTTTTGCCATTATGATAGGTATGTAGTGTGCTATCTCATTGTTTTGGTTTGCAGTTCCCTAATGACATATGGGGAGCTCTGGTAGCGTAGTGCCTAAGACACTTGACTGCTAACCAGAAGGCTGGCGGTTCAAGCCCACCAGCCATTCCTCGGAAGGAAGATGGGGCAATCTACTTCCGTAGTGATACTGCCTTGGAAACCCAAGGAGGGGGCGCTATGAGTTGGGTCTGACTGGATGGCAAATAACAACAACAAATGACATGATGTTGAGCATCTTTTCATATGCTTAATATTCAATCCGTATATCTTCTTTGGTGAGGTATCAGAACTTTGCCCAGTTTTCTTTTTTTTAACATTTTATTGTGTTTTTTTTTTATGAAACTTTATACAGAAAATTAGGTTTCCTTTGGATGGTTTTTATACAAATTGTTCAGTGACGTGACTTACATTTTTTGCATTGTGTCAACATTCTCTTTAATTCCCTTCTGGTAGTTCCATTTGCAGTGATCTAGTTTCACTGTTCCCTTTTGTCCACTTTTTAATTGGGTTGTTTATTTGGTTATTATTGAATTTTAAAAGTTCTTGGTATCTTTCCTATACTAGTTCTTTATCAGATATATGTTTTGTAAATACTTTCTACCAATCTGTGGCTTGTCTTCTCATCCTCTTAACAGTGTCTTTCACAGAGCAGTTTTAAATTTTAATTAAGTCCAACTTATTAGTTTTTTCTTTCATGGATTGTGCTTTGGTGTTGTATCTAAAATCTCGTCACCAAACTCAAGGTCACCTAGATTTTCTCCTACATCATCTTCTATAAGTTTTATAGTTTGCATTTTATATTTAGGTGTATGATCCACTTGAGTTAATTTTTGTGAAAGATATAAGGTCAGTGCCTAGATTCTTTTTTTAGACAAGGGGATATTCAGTTGTTCCAGCACCACTTGTTGAAAACACTACCTTTCTCCTTTGAGTTGTTTTTGTACTTTTGCCAATGATAAGTTATGATAACTATATGAGTGTGGGTCTATTTCTGGATGCTCTATTTTGTTTTATTGATGTATCTGTCTATTCTTTCATAAATACCACACTGTTTTGATTGCTGTAGCTTTCAAGTAAGTCTTGAAGTTGGGTAGTGTCAGTCCTCCAACTCTGCTCTTTTTTTTTTTTTTTGTATTGTGTTGGCTGTTCTGAGTTTTTGCCTTTTCATGTACAGTACACTAGAATCAATTTGTTGATATCACAAAATATCTTGCTCTGATTTTTATTGAGATTATGTTGAATATAACCAAAACCAAACCAAACTCACTGCTGTGGAGTTAGATCTGACTCATAGTGACCTCTCCTTGGGTTTCCGAGGTGGTATCACTATGGAAGTATATTGTCCAACCTTCCTTCCGAGGAGTGGCTGGTGGGTTTGAACTTCCAGACTTCTGGTTAGCAGTCAGATGCCTTAGGCACTATGCCACCAGAGCTCCTATGTTGAATATATAGGGAAGAATTAACATCTTACTAGTACTAAGTCTTCTCATCCATGAACAAGGTATAACTCTCCACTGTTTAGTTCTTCTTTGATATATTGCATCAGGAATTTGTACTTTTTCCTCATAAACAGCGTATGCATTTTTAAAGATTTATATTTAAGTATTTTATATTTTTGGTGGTAAAGTAAGTGCTGTGTTTTTGTTGTTATTGTTGTTACTGTTAGGTGCCATCAAGTCAATTTCACATCAAAGTGACTCCATGTGTACAGAGCAGAACTGCTCCATGGGGTTTTCAAAGCTGTGACTTTTTGGAAGCAGATTGCCTGGCCTATCTTCCCTGTTGGCTCTGGGTGGATTTGAACCGCTAACCTTTCAGCTTGTTGTTCAGTGCTGAACTTTTTTTGCCACCCAGAGATGCCTCTGGTGCTGTGTTTTTAATTTCAAATTACAACTGTTCATCATTCATCTATAGGAAAGCAACTGACTTTTGTCCATTAACCTTGTATTCTGCATCCTTGCTATAATTGCTTATTAGTTTCAGGATATATATACATATATATTAGATATTTTAATCTAATATATATATTAGATTCTTTGGAATTTTCTACATAAACAGTTGTGTTATCTATGAACAAAAAAAGGTTTATTCTTTCTCAATATGTATCCCTTTTATTTCCTTATCTTGTCTAACTGTACTTACAAAGACTTACAGTACAATGTTGAATAGGGATGGTGGGAGGGAACATCATTATCTTGTTCCTGTCCTCGGTAAGCATCTAGTTTCTCACTATTAAGTATAATGCTAGCTGTAGGGTTTTTTTTGTAGATGTTCTTCAAGTTGAGGAAATTCCTTTCTATCTCTAGTTTATTGAGTTTTTATCATGAATGGATATTGGATTTTGTCAAGTGTTTTTCTGCATTTATTGATATGATCATATGAATTTTCCTCTTTAGCCTATTTATATGATGGATTACATTAATTGGTTTTTAAATGTTGAACCAGCCTTGCATACTTGGCATAAATCCCACTTGGTTGTACTGTGTAATTCTCTTTATACATAGTTGCATTTGATTGGTTAATATTTTGTTGAGGTTATTTGCATCAGTGTTCATGAGAGATATTGGTCTGTTGTTTCTCTTCATAGCAGTGTCTTTGTATATTTTGGTATTAGGGGAATGCTGACTTCATAGAATGAGTTGGGTAGTGTTCTTGCCTCTTCCATTTTTCTGAAAGAGCTTGCAGAGAATTGGTATCATTTCTGCTTCATATATTTCATGTAATTCACCAGTGAAACCATCTGGTCCTGGTGCTTTCTGTTTTGGAAGGTTGTTAACTGCTGAATAAAGTCTTCAGTGGATAGACAATTATTAGGAGAAATTGTCTATTTCTTTTCATGTGAGTTTCATTAGATTGTGTCAATTTCATCTAAGTTATCAAGTTTGTGGGCAAAGAGTTGTTCATAGTATCCCTTTGTTATCTTTTAAATGTCCAAGGGGTCAGTTGTGGTGGAGCCACTTTCATTTATAATATCATTTATAGTATTAAATTTGTAATTTATGTCTTTTCTCTTTAGTCTTTATTAGCCTGGCTACAGGTTTATCAGTTTTATTAATCTTTTCTGTTTTCAATTTCAGTGATTTCTGTTCCAATTTTCTTATTCATTTTACTTTGGATTTAACTTGCTCTCCCCACCACCCTAAGTTTCGTATGGTGGAAGCTTAGAGTATTGACTTTAAATCCTTCTTCTTTTCTCATATATTCATTTAATTCTATACATGCTCCTCTAAGCACTGCTTACATCTATCCCACAAATTTTGATAAGTTGCATTTTCATTTTGTTTAAAATTTCTTTTGAAACTACTTCTTTGAACTATTTAGAAGTGCATTGTTTAATCTCCAGATATTTTGGGATTTCCTAGCTTGCTTTCTGTTATTGATTTTTAGTTTAATTCCATTGTCGTCTGGGAGCCCAGGAATGTTAGAGCTTGATAAGAAAGTAGTTGGAGTCTGGACTTAGCAAATGGCCTTCAGAGGGGAATTGAGCTTTTTAGTTATGGTCTGGGTCAAGGCTACTTGTTGGGCAGAGCCTGGATTATAGGTGCCAGTCTGCTGCTAATCTGATTTGTGGTCCCAATATTTGTTCAATTTTTGTCACTGTCTCCTTGGTTGTCTTCCTACTGCATTTGTATCCCAGCACTCTATCCCCCATCAATAGAGTGGGAATCCTGTCTTCTGGCAGGACACTGACTGACTCCATTAGGCCCTTTGTTGGGCCAACCTCAGTGGAGTCTGGCAGCGTCTCATCTGGTCTCTCTCTTTTGCCCCCTTACTTGTGAGTTCAAGAGACCATACTCTATAACTATAACTTCCCCTAATTCAGGGTCATGCACTGCTGTGATTCTTCTCAGAATGGGTTGGTTTCCAGGAGAGCTTGTGTGTGCTTTTCCATGTTGCATTTCTGACTCATGAGTTATAATTACATCTGATAGTTTATACCAGGATCCCAAGTGTGATTAATCAAATAGAGGTTTTATTTTTCTCATGTGGAAAGAAATCTGGAGACAGTTTAGAACTGGTATAACGTATCCACAAGGCTACCAGGGAGGCGTGCTTCATCTTTCTCTCTACTTTGATATTCATAGTGTGTGCCTTTTGTCCTCACGATTGCAAGATGCCTGCTTCACTTACAGGAATCCCATGGTGTTCCAGGTAAGAAGAAGAGGAGAAAGGAGACTAGCAAAAAGGCTAAGACTTTTTTTCCCTCTTCTTTTTAAAATAAGGAAACAATTAAATTTTCCTAGAAGTTCTGTCCAGGAGATTTTTCCTTACCTTATTGGCCAGAACTGACTTACAACACCGTTTCTACCTGCAAGAGAAGTGAAGAGAAACTGAGGGAGATGTCAGATGAATAAATTGCTATTCTTAGTAGGGAAAGGGGAGAGCAGATACCAAGTAGACAGCCAATAGTGTCTTCCACAGTTACCCATCTCTTCAGGCCAGGTGTGATACCTCAGAGTCCTGGAGCCTTTCCATTATTCATATTCCCACAAGACACTCAATCTCCATTTGGAAGTACACCCGCAAACCTCCCAAATTCCCCAGAGGATAGGTTTGTTTGCATAGAGGCATTGTGCAGGGTTCTAGCTTTCTAGAAGGGCAAATATTTTACTAACGCTCTCTCACCTGCCTGCTTTGCTCCCCTTCTTCCTCCTTCTTTCCCTAACTCCTGTCATTCCTCCTTCCTTCTTTTCTCCTTCTTCCTTTTTTTCTCCCTTCCTCTCATCTTTCCTTCCTTCCACAAATATCTCTTGAGTCCCTAGTCTAGGCACTAAGGGATGCAGGCAGACGTTCTCCCTCCTCTGATGAGTAAGATGCCAAGTTTGGCCACTGGATGCCAGACAAGAATTGTGTCTTTCCAGTGAGCAAGCACTCCATGTTTGGAAGGAGCCAGGCAAGAGATGCATGCTTGTGGCTCACAAGGAGTTAAGGGTATTTCAGGAAAATATGTTTGAACAGTCTGCAATGCTATTGAAAGGTTGCTCTAGCCACAGGCCCTGCATCTCACTGAAGGACTGATGCCATTCCCCGTGCTCCATCTGTTCACTTTGCACATGTGTGTGGGACGTTTGTTTCCCCTGTTACAGATGGCTGGATAAGTTACATCAACTCAACACAGCTGGGCATAAGCCAAACCCCTGCTCCCACTCTGTCCATCACAAATCTTGCTGGAGACAGATGGAGGGAGTGAGCCAGTCATGAAGGCCAATCTTAGAGAGGTTTATGACAGGACAGTCATATATTCATGCCTGTGCTTGAACTTTCTTTTGAAAAGTTCTCAACCTACAAGTGAGAAAGATGTGCATGACATTAAATTACACATGGAAGGGAGAAAGTGTCTGCTGGGAAAACTCTGAATTAATCAGGAATAACTACTAACATTTTATATTATTAATAACCATTTACATTTGTCTAGCAAGTTACATCTTTGAACACGCTAAATACACTTGATCTCATTGGATCTTTACAAAAATTGTCACTGTAAAATATATTTCATATTATATATTTAAATATTTATAACTCTTTACCAGCTAACAACCTGGTGAGGTATACGTCATAACTACTGTTATTATCTAAGGTCATATATTTAAAAGATGAAAAGCAGATTGGCTCAAGTCTTCCGACTCCAAACAGTGCTCCTTCAAGTAGCCCAGGAGAACTTCCGTAAGTGACAGGATGTTAAGATGGAAGTCTTCATGCAGACACCAAATGAAAATGTGTTATATCTCGAAACCAAATCACCACAATTTTACAAAGGAAAATGTCCCCAAACTGGTCCAAAGTCACTAGGACTCCTCACCTACTTTAAAACTCTTTTCATTTAGTTGAGAAAGGAGAGAGGGACAGAGACTGTGTGAGGTAAATTTCTAGGGAGAGGAATGTTGTTGCTATGTAGATTCCCACACCCCTCTTAAGTCCAGTGGGGCTTCATGGCTTCAAAGGAACCACTCAGAGAGCCTATATGAGTTCCTGAATCTAGGGGAAGAGTCAACTTGGTAGGGCCCGATTCATGTCTGAGAAAGCCACAGAGGCCTAGGAGTAACAGGATAGGTGACCTGCCTGCACTTCCAGGGATCTAGGGGGCTAAGAATACATGAGGGTTTCCTTAGGATCATAGATTGGCCTCATGGGATTGACTAATGAACTAGGGCCATTTTACATCCAGCCTTGCCCCTAGGAAAAGGAAGATATCTTAAGCTGGGTTTTCTAGAGGAGCAAAACCAGTGAAATAGATACATACTGTTGTTGTTAGGTGCCATCAAGTGGGATCTGACGGACTGCTTTCATCATGGAAAAGGCAGATAGAGACCCCATGTACAACAGAACAAAACACTGCCTGGTTGTGCGTCATCCTTACAATCCTTGCTATACTTGAGGCCATCATTGCAGCCACTGTGCCAATCCATCTGTGAATCTATCTATCTATCTCTATCTGTCTATGCAACATAACAAAACACTGCTTGGTCCAATACATCAGATAGTGTTTCAATTCTTTGAGAAGTGGATGGACCCTTCATTCTTCTGAGTTTATCTCTGTCTGGAAGCTCTGCTGAAACCTGTCTATCATGGGTGACCCTGCTGGTATTTGAAATACTGGTGGCATAGCCTCCAGCCTCACAGCAACTTGCAAGCCACCACAGTATGACAAACTGATAGACGAGTCAGTTTATATATGTGTATATATATATAGATATATATAGAGACAGTGAGAGAAAGAGAGCGAGTGATTGATTTAATTTAATTCAAGGAAATGGCTCATACAATTGTAGAGGTTGGTAAGTCCTAAATCCATGGGTCAGGCATCAGGCTGGAGGCTTCTCCTGACTCACGTGGTTGCAGGGGCTGATAAACTCAAAACTGGCAGGTCAGATGGTAGGCTGCTGGCTCATATCCCAAGAACCAAAGGTCAGATGATGACGAGTCAGATGCAGGATGCAGAGTGAGAGTGATCCTTGCTGGAACATCCATTTATATACTGGAGGCAGGTCACACCCTAAAGGAAACTCCCCTTTTAACTGATTGGCTGCTCATAGCAAATCACATCATGATTACATTATATCAAATACCACCATGGAGGTGATTATGTTACACACTTAACTCCTCATTTATCAACTATCTTGTTATCTGACATTTCACATTTAGGGCAATAGTAAAAAAAAATCTATCACACTATTTTGTGCATTAACCTGAGTTTTCTCCCTACGTCAAGCTCTTGGCCCACAGAGCCACCCATGTCTGTCAGGTTCACAGCTGAACCAGCCAGCTATACAGAAGGCCTCTTGCCAGTCCCATCTCCACCACCAGAGCCACTATGCAGCTCCATGTGAAAGAGGTGACTAAAGTGTATTTTGAGAGAGCCCTTCCAAGAATTGCCTGCAAGTGGAGGGGCCCAGGAGGAGGTGGAGGAGTGGAAAATTGCTGCTTCTGTTCCCCTCTGCTCAAATGCCCTGGAGGGACTAAGCACTGAAGCAGGAAGGGTACTGTGAGTAATTTAAGGACTTAGAGCTGCAGCAGGAGCTGACTTTCCCCTCCTCCTTCATGGCCTGGGTGGTGAGTTCCTCTTCTCAACAGCTGTTAGTCTCAGGCTCTTGACCTCAAATTCCAAGCCCTCCAAGACCAGTGCATTGTTCATTCCTGTGGGGTCCTCCCTGGCCTGCAGGGTGGCAGCAGACACTTGGACTGCTGAAGGGGCAGCTGTGGAGGGCATGGGCACAGGCAACAACCCTCCCTGACTGTACTGACGCTGGTTTTGTTGTGCCCAAGCACCAAAGCTACCAATTATGCTTCTAGTCAAGCTGCCAGGTGCCAGGTCCACTCAAGCATCAGCCATGATGGCAGGGCCTTGGGGTGCAAAGCACAGTGATGCTGGAGGCACAGCAGTTCTGAAAGTTCAGGCTCTGGAGCCTCTGCATCCTCCTCACATAATGTTGATTTGGCGTAATGAGCTGGTCTTTGGAACCTAACCATGTTGCGTGGTGTATTATGTTATGGAAGAGTAATAGTCCAATATTTGCCAAACTACTGGGAATCATAACCTAGCCAAGTTGACAGTTAACATTAACTATCATAGTTCAGTCCTTGTCAACTCGGTACTGGTGCAGATCTCCTTAAACCATACATAATCTGCAAATAAACTAAATTATGAAGTCATATTTGTACCTACCATGACACAACTAATATGTCTCCAATCCAATTGTTGAATAACTAGCATATAATAAGGAGCTCTGGTAGTGTAGTGCCTAAGGCACTTGACTGCTAACCAGAAGGCTGGGGGTTCAAACCCACTAGCCACTCCTCGGAAGGAAGGTTGGGCAATCTACTTCCTTAGTGATACCACCATGGAAACCCAAGGAGGGATTGCTATGAGTCGGGCCTGACTTGATGGCAAAGTAATAACAACAACAACAACAATATATGTATATATGTAGTTGCACACACACACAGACATGTATAATAGATCAAGAAAGAAATACTCAAATAACAATTATAGTTCTTGTTTCTGCAACTGGTCATGTGGTCATAATGGTATTTAGAACTATCTTCTTCCACCACCACCCATTCTGGATTCCTTTTGCCCTCAGTATGCACCTCAGCTGGTCATAGGCACCACTTTGCCTGGTGTAATGACCCAAACCTTCATTCCTGAAGGGTCTGGATCATTAGTAGTCATGTTGGAATTGGATTGCTGTAGTTTTTCATTGACTTTCATCACAGGGTATGGTAATACTAAGAGACACCCTAAGGGATCTCCTGTATTGCAGACATACACTTCTTTACCTCCATTAAGTAATATGAATGTGATTTCCCCTTGATCATCAAGATCAGTCACACTAGACAAAATGGTAACTCCCTTTTTTGCCTGTTGGTCCAGAGTCATGAGGAGCCTAAAGTGGCTGGGTGGTATTCTTAACCTCCATTCAATGGAATCAGTGTTATACACCCAGGTGGGAACATTCCTCCCTTTGGAATTAAGACTTTGAGACCCACAGAGCATACGGTCACAGAGACAGGAAGCAAACTTTTGTAAGTGGGTCCCTAGAGGTAATAGTGAGTGGTGCCACTTCCATTCCCAAACCTTGATTCCTGGACCAGTGAATCCTGGCTATGGGAGAAACAGCACCATATATTAGATGCTGGTTTACAGCATATACAGCCTCCTGGAGAACATTGCCTCAACCCTGCAAAGTGTTGCCACCTACCTGGCACTGTAACTGTGCTTTAGAAGGCCATTCCATCATTCCATCAAGCCAGCTGCTTCAGGATGGTGAGGAGCATGGTAAGACCAATGAATTCCATGATCATGGGCCATTGCCTGCCACACTTCATTTTCTGTGAAGTGTGTGCCTTATCCCAAGGTGTTGCTGTGTGGGAAACTTTGATGGTGGATTTGGCATTCTGTAAATTCATGGAAATTTTGGCAGAAGGATTGCATGCAGGGAAGGCAAATCCATGTCTAGACTAAGTGTCTACCTAATAAGAACAAAGTTCTGCCTTTTCCATGATGGAAGCAGTCCAATGTAATCAACCTAGCACCAAGTTGCTGGCTGATTGCCCTGAAGAATGGTGCCATATTGAAGACCGAGAATTGGTCTCTGCTGCTGGCAGATCGGCTGCAGTCAAGTTGGCCTTGGTGAGTGGAAGTCCATTTTGCTCAGCCCATGCATAACCTCCATTCCTGCCACCATGGCCACTTTGTTCATGAGCCCATTGGGCAATGACAAGAGTGGCTGGGGAAAGAGAATGACTAGTTTCCATAGAATGTATCATCCTATCCACTTGATTGTTAAAATCCTCCTCTTCTGAGGTCACTTTTTAGTAGAGCTTTCACATGAGACACAAATACCTTCACTTCTTTGGTCCATTCAGAGAGGTCCATCCACATACCTCTTCTCCATATCTTCTTGTCACCAACTTCCCAACTGTGTTCCTTCCAAGTCCCTGACCATCCAGCCAAACTATTGGCTATAGCCCATGAAACAGTGTACAATCACATATCTGGCCAAATAGTCTTTCAAGCATAGTGAACAACCAGGTGCATTCCCCAAAGTTCTGCCCTTTGGGAGAATTTCTCTTCACCACTGTCCTTCAGGGAGGTCCCAGAAAGGAGCTGTAGTGCTGCTTCTGTCCACTCTTGAGTAGTGCTTGCATATTATGCAGAACCATCTGTAAACAAGGTGCCAATTTTCTCTTCCTTAGTCAAATGATCATAAGGAACTTCCCATGAGGCCATAGATGCAGACTGGGAGAGGAGAGGTAATGTGACAGAAGTGGAGACCATGGGCATTTGGGCCACTTCCTCATGTAACTTACTTATGCTTCCAGGTCCTGCTCAACTCTGATCTCTTACATAACACTTCAATTTAATGATGGAGTGCTATTGTGCACACCTGAGTTTAGGAGTCTGTGGGTCAGACAACACCAGTTCATGATGGGCAGCTCAGACCATGCAGTGATTTGGTGGCCTATGGTTAAGCGTTCAGTCTCTACTAAGGGCCAATAACAATCCAGAAGCTATTTCTTGAAAGGGGAGTGTTATCTGTAAATGATGGCAGGGCTTTGCTCTAAAATCTAAACAGCATCTCTATCTGCCACTGACACTTCAGGAACCTTTGGATCAACTGGATCATAAGACCCAAGTGGCAGAGCAGCTTGCACAGCAGGCTGAACCTGTTGGAGAGTCTTCTCTTATTCTGGGCAACTATCAAACTAGCAGCATTTTGATAAATAGGCTGGGATAGAACACTCAAATGAGGGATATGTTGCTTCCAAAATCCAAAGAGGCCCATAAGGCATTGTGCCTTCTTTTTAGTTGTGGGAGGGACAAGATGCAACACCTTATCCTTAACAATGGAAGGAATATCGCCACATGTTCCACACTACTGGACCCCTAGGCATTTCTTTGAGGGGCAAAACACCTGAATTTTTTTTGGGTTAAATTCCCATCCTTTAGCATGCAAATAAAGGAGCTCTGGTGGTGCAGTGCCTAAGGCATTAGCCTGCTAACTAGAAGGTTGGTGGTTTAAACCCACCAGCTGCTCTGTAGAAGGAAGATGAGGCAATCTACTTCCTTAAAGATTTACCATCTTGGAAACGCAATGGGGTAGCTATCAGTTGGCATCAACTTGATGGCAATGAGTCTGAGCATGCAAAATGTCTTACCGATAAGTTTAGAGTCATTGATACTTCTTCCTTACTAGGTCCAATCAGTACAATGTCATCAGTGTAATGGACCAATGTGATGTCCTGTGGAAAGGCAATCACGGTCCTTGTGGACTAAACTATGACATAGAGTTGGAGTGTTGATATATCTTTGAAGTAGAACAGTGGAGGTGTGTTGCTGGTTTTGTAAGTTGAAGGCAAACTGCTTCTCATGGTTCTTCAAAACAAGTATGGAGATAAATGTGTCAGCCATATCAATAGCTGGATACCAGGTATCAGGAGATGTATTAATTTGCTCAAGCAATGAAACTATACCCAGAACAGCAGCTGCAACTGGAGTCACCACCTGGTTAAGTTTTTGATAATCCACTGTCATTCTCCAAGACCCATCTCTTTTTTTTTTTCCACAAGCCGAATAGATGAGTTGATGGGGGTGTGGTGGGAATCACCACTCCTGCATCTTTCAAGTCATTGTTGGTAGCAGAAATTTTTACAATTCCTCCAGGAGAGCAGTATTGCTTTTGGTTTACTATTTTCCTAACTTGTGGCAGTTCTAATGGCTTCTACCTTGCTTTTCCTGCCATAGTAGCCCTTACAGTATATATCAGGAGCTCTGGTGGTATAGTGCCTAAAGCATTTGACTGGTGATCAGAAAGCTGGCAGTTCAAACTCACCAGCCACTCCTTGGAAGGAAGGTTGGGCAATCTACTGCCATGGTGATACCATCTTGGAAACCCAAGGAGGGGTCACTATGAGCTGGATCTGACTCAGTGGCAGTGAGTTTTTTAGTTTTGCTTTTCTTGCCATAGTAGCCTTTACTGTACATATCAGGGAACCAGTGAGGGGGTTCTACCAATTGCTGAATACGTCTATTCCAATGCATTCTAGAACTAGGAAAATCAGTACATGATGGGTTCTGGATCTACTGGATTCTGTGAGACATATCTGAACTAAGACTCCATTTATAACCTGACATCCATATACCCCTACTCTGACTGGTGGACTATAGTGATGTTTTTGGTTAACTGGAATTAGTGTCAGTTCAGAGCCAGTATCTAATAATCTCTGAGAAGTCTAACTATTTCTGTCACAGAGGAGTGATTAGTCACTCTGGTCAAATGCCATAGATCCCTTTGGGGAAGGCTGGCAGATAGATTAACAGTATAAAATGTTGTCAGTACAATGGCGTCTTTCTTCAACAGGACCTAGCCTTCCCTTCATTCAAGGGCTTGTGGATCTATAAACTGGCTCATCATAGCTATTCCATGGGAGCAAAATGTGGCAGTCTGCTTGCATAAAGATTTACAGCCTTGGAAAGCTCTGTGTCAATTCTCTGTCCTATAGGGTTGGTATGAGTCAGAACTGACTCAATAGCGATGAGTTTGGATTTTTGGTTTTGTGGGTTTTGTATCCAACTTTATGTTCCTTGCACCATTTTAACACACCCTTAATGCTATTAGCACACATATTCCCCAGGTTTCTATTTGTATATATTAGAAAAAATTCAAGCAGTTCTTTTGTAGTGTAGTGTACCTCCTCTTGGGCTACACCCTACTTCACCTCTTGGAGCTCATTTGAACTTTAGTCTAGTTATAGGTCTAGCAGAAAAAAGAAGTGGTGGAGGTAGGTCCTGGGGTCATTTATCAATGTCTTATAAGGCATCTACCTCAGGTGATGTCCCAGGCAATGCTTCAGGTGCCACTGTAAGTGACATCTCAAAGACTGGTTTTATTGGGGAGTGTGTGGCTTAGCAGACAAAAGTGGATTAAAGGTTGGTTCTGTTGGCAGGAGTGATTCAATGCAATTTAGGGTCTCAATGTCCCTAGCTTCCTGATTTTCTGCCCATATGTCCCCATCCCAACTTTCAGGTTCCAATTTCTTCCTAATTAATGCCCTCATTTTAACTTCAGATACCATTCAATGTTGGGAAGTCAGTTGACATTGTAACTCAGCCACTCTTATAAGATTCTGGGTTTGGTTTTCAGCAATATCAGCTGTGTTGCTACAAACAATAAAGCTTTTTTTCAGGGTGTAAGTGGCAACTTTCAGGTCTTGTGCATGGTGCTTGAGCTGTGACTCTGAAGCTTTGAGTTTATCTCTTTCTTTCACTACTTTGTCTAGCAAAAGTAGGATCAACCAACCAGCTTCCTTATACTTCTCATTCTGACAAATTGTAGAAAAGTATCAAATATGCAATCCCCTAGAGCTTTGTCTCTCACAAATATTTGATATACTAGTGGTGATATTTGGCATATTGCTATTTCACCTCGCACCATTGAGTAGCAATGCCTTCTTTACCACAGGAGGCAGATTTCTCAGCACTTTAAGACTAGCCAGACTTTAGAACTATTCAGAAAATTCATCCTTATGATTTTGTTGCATTAGAACCACTTTTGGTACCAAACGTCTTAGGCTGGGTTTCCTAGAGGAGCAAAATCAGTGGAATGTATGTGGATAGATAGATAGATAGATAGGTAGACAGACAGAAAGATAGATTTAAGTCAAAGAAATGGCTTATGCAGTTGTGGAGGCCAGGAAATCCCAAATCTGTGAGTGAAGCATTGGGCAGGAGGCATCTCCTGACTCATATGGTTGCAGGGGCTGTCGAACTCAAAATCGGTAGATCAGATGGCAGGCTGCTGGCTCACAGGGCTGTGGGAGGAGTTGGTGAATTCCAAAATCTGTACCTTATGCAACAGGCTGCTGTCTCATGTCTCAAGAACCAAAGGTCAATTGATGATGAGTCAGATGCGGGATCCATAGTGAGAGTGACTCTTGCTGGAACATTGCTTTAGATACTAGAGACAGACCACAACCTCAAGGAAATTTCCCTTTAAACTGATTGGCTGCTCCTATCAGATTTCATCAAGGAGGTGATTACATTATATTACATTATGGAAGAACAATCATCCAATGTCTGTCAAATTACTGAAAAACATAGTCTAGTCACATTGACATATAATATCAACCATCACAGAATGGGAGAGCAAAGACAGTAAGAGTCTATATGGAATGGGCTGCAAACTGGTGGGGAGAAGCCCCCTGAAGCACAGAACATAGGGCCCATATCCTAAGAGTGTGGCCAGAGTTCATGTGCAGTGAATCAAGAAAGCACCTTTGGGGAGGAAGACATCTACTCTGAAAGTCCACCCACTAGGCCCTGAGAGCTGAAGCTATCAGCACAATTACTTTCCCTGCCCTTCCTTCTCCCCTTCTCTTCTCATGCACTACCCACTGAGGGTTAGAGTTCTCTGTGCTACTCCCAAGGAGTCCAGACAGCTTGGGGAGAAGTCTCATCTTTGAAGGTGTATTACAATTTAATTTCTACATTGTTACCTAGGAGTGAGCAGAAAAGTTCTGATACCTGACCATGCTTTTTTTTCTAGAGACAGATGGAATTTATTCTTACATTTTAAAGGGAAAGTGGGAGACAAAATAAAGTTGTGTTTTAATTATGTCACAAATTGTACATGTCCAGCACACAAGTTACACTCTTTAAACTATAAATTGTCATACAAAGCTTAGTTACTATAAGCAATAAATCTGTTATTACCGTCACTTCTCTTCTTGCATACTAAGACTGTGGTTCTTGAACTTGAGCATGCATCAAATTGCCTGGACCTTATTCCCTGAATTTTTGGTTCGGTGGGTCTGGAATGGGGGCTGTTGTTGTTGTCATGTGCCATCGAGTCAGAACCAACTCATAGCAACTTCTCCTTGGGTTTCCAAGGTGGTATCACTATGGAAGTAGATTGTCCAAACTTCTTTCGGAGGAGTGGCTAGTGGGTTTGAACAGCCAGCCTTCTGACTAGCAGTCAAATGCCTTAGGAACTATGCTACCAGAGCTCCTGGAATGGGGGGTAATAATTTGTATTTCTGACAAATTCCCAGGAGATACTGATCTGACTGGTTCTCAGGACTACACTTGAAGAATGACTACACTAAAACACTGGTTGTCAACCTTGGCTGCACATTGGAATCACCTGGGGAGGTTTAACAACTGCTGAAACTTGGGTCCCACCCCCAGAAACTTGATTTAATTGTCATTACCTGTACATAATGGATTAAACACTCTCCAAGGAATTTACCACACACTGCCATCAAGTCAATTCTGACTCATAGTGACCCTATGGAGCAGAGTATAACTGCCCCATAGGGTTTCCAAAGATGTAAATCTTTACAGATCAGATTGCTTCATCTTTCTCCCACTGAGCTTCTGGTGAGTTTGAACCGCCGACCTTTTGATTAGCAGCTGACTGTCTTAGCCACTGCACCACCAGTGCTCCTTCTCCAAGGAATTAGTGATGAGATATTTATATTTATTTTCAAAGTCCCATGGTTTACCTACTTGAAAGTGGAGACTTTGAGTTTCTGCCTTAAACATATTATTTGAGTTTTTAACAATAAGTATAGTTATTTTTAACTAACAAGCACATTGGCTTTATTCTTTTCATTAATTGTGTCCATTTTATCATGTACAAGTCTAAAATCCTGAAGGCTGTGTGGAGCTTTCCTCCCCCTGTCTTCCTCTGATTATTCTTTAAATTCTTTCTTAGTCTAATAAAATCTAGCTCATCCCAAAGTCTGCCAAATTTCTTATACACTGAGAAATTAATTTCAGCTCTTAGGATGAAATACTGAAGATGACTTTATTTTACACCTTTTACTTCATAAACTCTACTCTTTCTCACAATCTAGAAAATTCTACTAATCTACTTCTCTTTCTAGTATATTCTAGGCAAATGTATGAAATAAATGATCTTTATCCATATGTTCTCATAAATTGTAGAAACACTTATTGAAGCCCTATAATGTGCCAAATGTTGCCAAAGAAAGGTGATCCCACAGAATGTGGAAATTATCAAACAATATCATTAATATCACATGCAAGTAAAATCTTACTGAAGTTAATTCAAAAATGGTTGCAGCAGTACATTGACAGAGAACTTCCAGAAATGCAAGCTGGATTCAGAAGAGGATGTGGAATGAGGTATATCATGGCTGATGTCAGATGGATCATGGCTCAAAGCAAAGAATACCACAAAGATCTATACTTGTGTTTTATTGACTATGCAAAAGCATTTGATTGTGTAGATCATAACAAATTATGGGTAACACCGAGAAGAATGGGAATTCCAGAACAGTTAATTGTACTCATGCGGAACCTGTGCATAGACCAGGAGGCCGTTATTTGAACAGAATAAGGGGACACTGCATAGTTTAAAAGGGAGCTCTGGTAGTGTAGTGCTTAAGGCACTTGACTGCTAACCAGAAGGCTGGCGGTTCCAACCCACTAGCCACTCCTGGGAAGGAAGGTTGGACAATCTACTTCCGTAGTGATACTGTCTTGGAAACCCAAGAAGGGGTTGCTATGAGTCGGGTCCGACTCAATGGCACATAACAACAACAAGAAGCATGGTTTAAAATCAAGAAGAGAGTGCATCAGGGTTGTAGCCTTTCACCATACTTATTCAACTTGTATGCTGAACAAATAATCCAAGAAGCTGGACTATATGATGAAGAACATGGCACCAGGATTGGAGGAAGAATCACTAACAACCTGCGATATGCTGATGACACAATCTTGCTTTTTGAAAGCGAGGATTACTTGAAGCACTTACTGGTGAAGATTGAAGACTACCATCTGTAGTATGGATTACATCTCAATATAAACAAAACAAAAATTCTCAAATAGGATCAACAAGCAGCATCATGATAAATGGAGAAAAGATTGAAGTTGTCAAAGATTTCATATTACTTGATTCTATATCAACACCAATGGAAGCAGCAGTCAGGACATCAGATGACATATAATACTGGGCAAATATGCTGCAAAAGAATTGTTTCAAGTGCTGAAGAGAAAGATGTCTCCTTGAGGAGTAAGGTGCACCTGACACAAGCCATGGTATTTTCAATCACCTCATATGCATGTGAGAGCTGAATGATGAATAAGGAAGACGGAAGAAGAATTGATGCTTTTGAGTTCTGGTGCTGGAGAAGAGTGCTGAAAGTACCATGGACTGCTAAAAGAACTAACAAATCTGTCCTGGAAGAAGTGCAGCTGGAATGGTCCTTGGAAGTGAGAATGGCCAGACTTTGTCTTACCTACTTTGGTCATGTTGTAAGATGGAACCATTCCTTGGAGAAGGATATCATGCTTGGTAAGGTGGAGGGTCGACAAAAGAAGGGAAGGCCCTCAATGAGATGGATTGACACAGTGGCTCCAGCTCAAGTATAGGAAAGATCATGTGGGACTGGGCGGTATTTCATTCTGCTGTGTGTAGAGTCACTGTGAGTTGGAGATGACTAGATGGCGCCCAACAACAACAACAATGTGCCAACCACCATGATAATTACTCCCATTTTACAGGTTTGAACACCAACGTTTAGAAGACTTCCAAACTCATAACTAAAATGTTATGTAGCTTTATAGATCTCTTTTATGACCAAATATTTATTTCTATTTACTATTAGTAAACAAAGAGAAGAATATATTCAATTTCTGATTGGACTGGTCCCTGAAATTTTCCTTAATTCCTCAATTGGTCTTCCCAAACTCTACTCAGAGATCCTGTTTATTATAAGTTGATTTTTGATGATTTCCCACAAGTATACCTTTAAAAAAGACACAGTTGAAATATTCTCATGTGAAGGAAAGATTACTTTTAGGGGGCAGTTACAGATTTTGTCATTCCCAGGTTCCCACTGATATACAGAAATTTGAATATTCATCTGCTAACTGTGATTTTTCTCTGTTTCAAACATGCTCATTTTGTGTATTAAACAACACTCTATTTCTACATGATTCCCTTTCCCTATTATTGACTGGTGGGAAGACCCCTAAACCCACTCCCTTTATGTGCAACACATTCTCTCTTGGCATGAAGCTTTATTTCTTATACTAAAACCACATCCAGTTTCTTCTCTCTCTGGGCCACACCAACTGTGACTTTAATGCTTTTCGTTTTACTATTTTTATGTGTTTCTAAATTGTGCCTTTCCTATATGGATGCAATTTCATTAAGACCTATAAGCTTTCCTTTGATTTCCTCCTCCTCTTCCTTCCGCATCTTTGTTCTTCCAGAACTGAGGTCCCATTTACAACCTGAGGTTCTCATTTTCGTTGGGTTTTCTTTTCCTTAATTTCTCTGTTGCTTCTTCTCTCCTCTCTTGATTCATTAGACATAGTTGACTGTTCCCTTTCCACAAGTCAGCTTTCCTCTGAAGCTTTTTTTCCCCTGTAAGGTTTCATTACAAAAATTTTCTCAATATAAAACAAGTTTAAAGAATTTTATAGTGAACACTTATAGACCTACCACTCAGATCCACCTTAATATTTCACTACTTACTTTATTATATTTTTCCACCTGTCCATCCTTTATTTTCCCCTTGCAACAAACTACCTTCTTTTTTGAGGACTTTTAGATTACATGGCAGACTTAAGTGGCCATCATGCCTAAGAACTCAGTATGCATAATATTAATTAGAGTTTGATATTTGTCTATGGTTCTTTTTTTTCTTTTGAGATAAAATTTATATATAATTAAAAGCACAAATCTTATATGTACCATTTGATGCTTTTACAAATGCATACAGCTGTATAACCTAAACCTTTATCAAGAAATATAATATTACCCCCAAAGTTATTTTATGTCCTTTCTCAAAAACTTGGTGCCTCCACTCCTCCCAGAGGCAACCACTGTTCTGATATTTATCCACTACTCAATATGTTAGTTTAGGCATCCTGTATGAAGTGAAGTATATACTCTTCTGTGTAAGGCTTCTTTTATTCAGCACTTTTTTTTTGTTGTTGTTTTTTAAATTTTAATTTTTATTGTGATATGGGTGAAAGTTTACAGAGCAAATTCATTTTTCATACAGCAGTACACATACACTTTGTCTCATGACATTGACTGCAACTTTGCACAATGCAACAGCTCTCTTCCCACGTCCTCCCCATAAAGTTACCACTTTCCTTTGTCCTTCCCTCCCATGCACTACTGCCCCCTAAGCTGTCTCCCTGTGCATACACAGCCCCTCTATTCTCACATGATAAATTTCTTCAAGGAGTGTTGTGGTAGTTAAGTTTGTGTGTCAACTTGGCTGGGCTTGGCTGAGTGGCTGGGCAGCTAGATATAATATTCTCCATGATGAGACTGGTGATCAACTCCATGGTGGAATCTACTGTGAGCAGCTGAGTAGCTACCTTCGGGATGTGGTCTGCTTTCTGTATATAAGGAGAAGTCTTGGGGAACAGTTTTTAGCTTATTGCACGCTTGAACCCTGCATGTAGCCTTGTTGCTGTTTAGCAGCCTGCCGTGCTCTGCCAACCTTGGGACTTTCAATGGACTTGAATTGATAGCCTGACATATGGTTTGGTAACATCAGGACCGTGTCTTTTTACTTGTCAACCTTGGGCTTCTTGGTCTTAGCAGTCAGCAGCTGTCTGAGTGAAGAAAAGCCTCTAGCTTCAGTGGGCTGGGAGCAGGAGGCAGAGCTGAAGTCCAAGGTTGAGGGGCTTTCACCCAGCCCCTAGAACCTGGCACTTTGAACTCAGACTTAAAGCCTCCAAACTGTAAGAGAATAAACTCTTGTTTGTTTAAGCATCCCATTTGTGGTATATTCTTGTCAGAGTGGTACTAGGTGTCCAGAGCAAGTGTATCTATCTACCTAATGTAAAGGTTCAGCTCATATGCCTGTCTTTTGTTTGGCTGAAAGCCTCAGGAGTGGGTTCAATTCCAGACCTGAAGGGCAGCTAGGGGCCAAAGTCTCAGGGGTTCCACCAGGCTCTATCAGATGGGCAAACCTGGTCTCCCCTCTCCCTGCCTTTTTTTTTTTTAACTGATTCTGAGTTTTATTCCACCTTATTCTCCCACTCTATCTAGGATCCTACACAGATTTCCATCTGATTGGTTACAGTGGTAGCTGGGCACCATCTAGTTCTTCTGGTCTCATAGTTGTATATTAGCATTGTGTTTTTGAGATTCATTCCTGTTGCTGCAAGTTTCAGTAGTTTGTTCCTTTTTACTGTGAAGTGCAGGTATGCATCACTTAATGTCTATGATATATTCTGTGAAATAGGATATTAAGTGATTTGGATGTTGTGTGAACACTGTATTAAAACCTTATGGGAGCTCACTTGCAGTTGTCCTTATTGAAGCTGCTGCAGCTGGAGCTGCTGGTGGAGGTCAGAGAACAGGGGCCAGTAGTAGTGTGACTGAGAGGGCAGAGAAGGGAGTGGAGTGAGAGGAAGCCAGTGAGAGGGGAGTGGGGCTCCCAGCCCTGTCCACTCTTCTGCCTGGCCCGAGGAGCAGAAGTAGCCCCTGCTGCCACCTGCCTGCCTGCTGGACAAAGCCTAAGAGCCCTTGCCCAGAGCTGTGTCCTCTGCCCCACCTGCCAGTATCATCCCACTCATGGTCCAGTGCAACAAGAGTCTGGATTTGGGGTCTTTAAAGCCAGTATAGGGAAATAATAAGAGGAGAAGTGTTTTCCCTTAAAAAACAAAACAAAACCTTATGGGATGATGGATGTATGTGCAGTCACACAATGTCCAAGTGGATGTTGAGTGATAAGCGATGCATATCTGTAGACTCTCGCTGTAAGTGTACCACCATTGGTTTGCTGGGCACCTGGGTTGTTTTTAGTTTTTGGCTGTTATGAGTAAACCTGTGATGACCATTCTTTTTGTTTTAGGCTTCTGTCTCTTTAAATCCCTTTTTTTTTTTTTTTTTTAAATTTGTGATTTGGGTGAAAGTTTACAGAGAAAATTCACTTTCCATACAGCAGTTCACATACACTTTGTCTCATGACATTGACTACAATCCATACCAATGCAACAGCTTCCCTCCCACTTCCTCCCAATAGTTACCTCTTCCCAGTGTCCACCCCTCCATGCACCCCTGCCCCCTGAGCTGTCTCCCTGTGCATACACAGCCCTTCTTTCTCCCATGATTGTTCTCTCCAAGGCGTGTATCTACCTTAGGTAAAGGTTCAACTCATATGCCTGTCTATTGTTTGGCTGGAAGCCACAGGTGTGGTTTCAATTCCAGACCTGAAGGGCAGCTAGGGGCCATAGTCTCAGTGGTTCCACCAGGCTCTATCAGACCACCAAACTTGATCCCCCCCTTTTTTTTTTTCCAAATGATTTTGAGTTTTGTTCCACATTGTTCTCCCTCTCTATTCAGGATCTCCTACATAGACCCCCCTCTGAGTGGTTGACAGTGGTAGCTGGGCACCGTCTAGTTCTTGTCTCATAGTCATATAGGCTGCAGATTACATGGTGTACCAGTCACTAGGGCTAATTTTCTTCATGAATCTTTGGTTTTCTTCATTCTTCTTTGCTCTGGATGAGGAGAAACCCATCGTTGCATCTAGATGGCTGCTTGCAAGCTTTTAAGATCTCAGTCACTACTCACCAAAGTAGGAGGTGGAGCAATGTTTTGTGTAGTATGTTATGCCAATTGAGCTTGATGTCCCCTGTGACTATGGTCCCGAGCTCGCCAGTTCAACTGCTAGGTCCCTCTGGGTAGCTGGCTGTGACCAAGAAGTGACTACAACTTTGTCCCTTGTCAGCTCTACTATACATCTGGGAATTCTGATCATTCACATAAACTTATAGGACCATTGTCTGCCAACCCTATACATGGTCTTGGGTACACTCCCTGCTTCATAGACAGACCTAATATTTTGTGATGAACATTCTTGTAGATATACCTTTGTGGATATATGTTGTCAGTTTCTTTTGGCAAAATACCTAGGAGTGAATTGCTGGGTCACTTTGAGGCTTTTTTATAGTTGTTTCGTACACTTTCCATTGCTTTTTCTGTCTTGTCTATTTCCATTATCCTTTTCCTTCTACCAATACCTGAAACTCAGAGTCATATTTTGGATATGGCAGTTCTGACATGTGCTTTGGGCACCACTCAAGGGGAGGTGCCCATGAACAGTTTCTATTTGTCATTGCAGTTTCCACCACCAGCTGTAAGAGATCACTCAGCAATTTTAGACTAATTGCCGTAGGTGCTGTTTTCCATAGACATACCTCTGCTGAAATCTACTATCTTCCTGACTCCCATCTCTTAATCTCATCCTGAAGTCCCAGAATGTTCCCTGCCTCACTAGCATCACATATTCTATCTGTGTGGTCTCTCCCTCTCTTTATGCTGGATCCTTGAAGTGGTCCATGGTCACTTCTGCTTTGTTGGGCATCGTGTTCCAGGGTGGAGGATTAGTTTGCTATTCCACAATAATGTTGGGTAATGAAGCATCCCAAAACCAGTGGCCTAAAACAAAGATCATTTATTCTGGCTCACAAGTTTGTGGATCTGCTGAGGCAGTTCTGCTCCACGGGTATGTATTCTGGGTCCTAGTCGTAAGAGGCAGAAGTACCTTCTTGTAGTGATGGCAGACATGCAAGAGAGCAGGTGGAAACGTGATGTCTCTTAAGGCTTAGAATCAGAACTTCCATGCTGTCACTTCTCCCATATTTTATTGGCCAATGAAAGTCACATGATCAAACTCAACCCTAGTAGGGTAGAGAATCTACCTCTACCATAGACAATTTGTATGACTTGGCTCCTTCACTGCACCAAGATATAGAGTGCGTGTATATTACACAATTCTTCCTTTATGGGAGGGTGTGTACTGCTCTTTCTGATGGCATCTTTCAATGAAATAATAATATGCTGGTTATGCACTTTCAGCTTGCAAACAGTAGAGCAAGGCTAAACTAATCTTGGGCAACAACGGTTGATTGTGAGGGGAAACAGGAAGCCATCTCAGCTGCCACATAGCCTGACCACACAGACTAGGAACATTGTTCAGGGTATACAGTGGCTTTCCCATCCAACAGAAAAGTTAAATATAAAGGAATGAACGTAACATAAATACACAAAACCTATATGAGGAAACTTAAAAATACTTCTGCAGACACAGAAATAGAAAGCTATGCCGTGTTATTAAATAATAAAAAATCATGATAAATGAAAAATCTAAATTTCCCCTAATTCAGTCAATTTTTTACTGAAATTCTAATACAATAACCAACTGGCTGTCTTTTCAGGAGGTGGGAGTGGAAAATCATATAAGCTTATAAATTTTACATTATCAAGCAAGAATAGCCAAGAAAATCCTGAAAAAGAAGAACAATTAGGGAAAATGATTCCAATCAGATTTTAAACCACAAAAAGCCTTAATTTTGTTAAAACCAGATGGAATTGACTTGTGAATTGATAGATGGACTGTTGAAATAAATTTGAAAGTCCAGAAATATATTCAAATCAATATAAGAATTTAGTAAATGTTAAAAGCAACACCTAAAATTAGTTACATGGGCTCTAATACATGGCATAAACACTCTATCAAACAACTAAAATTCACAAATAGTAGAAGACAAACTAGATGATTGGGACCTCTTAAAAATTAAATATTTATGCATATCAAAAGACTTCACCAAAAAAGTAAAAAGAGAACCTACAGCCTTGGAAAAAACATGTTGGCAACAATGTATTGGACAAAGGATTAACTCTAAAATTTATAGAAAACTTTATCTCAACAACAGAAAGACAAACAATCCAACTGAAAAACAGGCAGAAGACATGAACAGACACTTCACCAAAGAAGACATTCAGGCAGCTAACAAATACCTGGAGAAATGCTCATGATCATTAGC
>NW_006921700.1:1001478-1006509 GCF_000298275.1 Orycteropus afer afer | reverse complement strand
GTGGTGGATGACGTTGATTGTTTTTCTAATGTTGAACAATCCCTGCGTATGTGATATGAACCCCACTTGGTCATGATGAATGATTTTCTTGATATGTTGTTGCAGTCTATTGGCTAGTATTTTGTTGAGATTGAGTCAATTCTGACGCATAGTGATCCCCACAGATTGCCTCATATTCCTCCCATGGATTAGCTGGTGGGTTTGAAGCACTGACCTTGTGGTTAGTAGCCAAATACCTTACCCACCAGTGCATCTTCATTTGCCATTAAAGAGACAAATCAAAACCACAGTAGGACATCATTTCACCCTAGCTTTAATAGTAATCTTCAAAAAACCAGAAAACAACAAATGCTAGCAAGTGTGGAGAGACTGGAACACTCATATACTTCTGGTGGAACTGTACAGTGGTACAAACACTGTGGAAAGCGGTATGACGCTTCCTTAAGAAGTTGGAAATAGAAATACCACATGATCCAGCAATCCCACTACTAGGTATGCATCCTAGAGAAACAAGAGCCATGACATGAAAAGTCATGTTCTCCACAGCATTATTCACAACAGCAAAATGATGGAAATAACCTAAGTGCCCAGCAACAGATGAATGGATAAACAAACCATGGTACATTCATACAATGGAATACTACCTATGTTAAAAAATAACAATGA
The DNA here is from genome assembly GCF_000298275.1 of Orycteropus afer afer. Lineage (NCBI taxonomy): Eukaryota > Metazoa > Chordata > Mammalia > Tubulidentata > Orycteropodidae > Orycteropus > Orycteropus afer. The sequence continues at coordinate 1,005,843 of NW_006921700.1, read as the reverse complement.
ATCTGTGAAATACCTTAACATGGATGAACCTAGAGGACATTATGCTGAGTGAAATTAGTCAATCACAAAGGACAAATATTGTGTGAGATCACTGCTGTAAAAAGTTGAAAAATGGATTACACACAGGAAGAATCATTCTTTAAAATTTACCAGGGGTGAGAGAGGAAAGGAGGGATAACCACCAACTAGAGGGTTGATACACATTACTTAGGTGAAGGAAAAGGGAGAGGTCAACACAAAATGATCAAGGCAGGGGAAGAGACAGGGAGGAGCACAAGACTTAAAGGCAAAAAACCAAACCAAACAAAACCCAGACTCACTGCATTGAGTTGATTCTGACTCATCGCAACCCCATTGGGTTTCCTTTCCAAGGCTGTAAAATTTTATGGAAGCAGATCGCCTCATCTTTCTTCTGTGGAGTAGCTGGTGGGTTTGAACCACTGACCTTTTGGTTAGCAGCCAAATGTCTTAATCACTATACCACCAGAACTCCTTAAAGGCAATAAAGGTGAATATGCACAATAGTAAAGGAGCTCTGGTGGTGTAGTGCCTAAGGCATTTGACTGCTAACCAGAAGTTTGGTGGTTTACATCCATCAGCCACTATGCAGAAGGAAGAATGGACAATCTATTTCTGTAAAGATTTACTGCCTCAGAAACCTCAAGGGGGTTGCTATAAATCAGAATCGACTGGATGGCATTGAGTTTGGTTTGGTAGTAACAGTAATAGCAATAATCTATGAGTGCATACGTAGACACTCAAGATGAACAGGGGTGGGAAGGTGAATGGGACTACACCCACAAATATATATAGGTTTAACACAAGATATCTCTATGTACTTACATGTGCTGCAAATATATCTATAAATGTAGCAGAGCATACAGGCGGCAAAGTTATGAAAACTTCTTACTCATAATCAATCACCTTGAGGGAATGAGACACTAGGCATAGGGTCTCAGGACCATAGTCTCAGGGAACAGTTGGCATAACATAGTGTGTTATATGTCCACAAAGACAATGTTCTACATCCTACTTTGGTGAGTAGTGACTGAGGTTTTAAAAGCTTGTCAGTAGCCGTCTAAGGTATAACTGTTGGTCTCTTCCTGCCCGGAGCAAAGAAGAGTGAAGAAAATCAAAGACACTTGGAAACAAGTAGTCCAAAGGACTAACAGACTATGGAAAACTCAGCCTCTATGAGCCTGACACCAGAAGAACTAGATGGTGCCTGGCAACCACTGCTGACTGCTTTGAAAGGGTCCACAACAGAAGGTCTTGGACAGAGTGGGAGAAAAATAAGGAACACAATTCAAAATGATAAAAAAAGACCAGGCTTACTGATCAATGAAGACTGGTGGAACTTTGAAGATTATGGCCCTTAGACACCCTTAAAGGTAGGAATTGAACTCAATCCCCATGGCTCAACTTGCAGTCAGTTGATAGGCCTATAAGGTGAATGGTAATGCTAGGAGCGTGTACACTCATTCGAGCAATCAAACACATGAGATCAAGAGGGCAGAATTAGCACAGGGATAGAGCAAGGAAGATGAAAGGGGATGGGAGGAATGCAAGAAGGGAAGGAGTGGGCACCGGGAGTGGAAGATGCCGTTGCAGTGTGGGGATTGCTGTGAATGTCACAAGACAAAATGTGCATGGATTGTTGAATGGAAAACCAATTTGCCTTGTGAACTTTCATCTAAATCACAATTATGAAAAAAAAGGAAAAATATTGGGTAAATATAGGTTTTTAAAATAAATAGTGTTGGACAACTGAGTAAACTTTTAGAAAAAGATACAGTTAGATCTATTCTCACATCCTTCTTCAGAATAAACTAAATGTATCAGGCCAAATGTGAGAAAATGAAACTGCCATTACTGCCCGAAAACATGGGTGAATTCACAGACCACACTGAAGTGGAAAAGCTTTTCTAATTATGACTCAAAATTGAGAAACGATAAAAAAGACCAATACATTCAACTACATTAAAATAACTTAAAAACCCCTTTGCATGGCAAATAACATTAACAGATGATAAGAACACAGAGCCAAAACACAAATTAAACCTGGAGAAAATAATTGCAATGCCTATTGCTTTCAGGGGTCTAATACCTTTAATATGTAAAGAACTTCTGGAAATTGTCTGTAGGTGAGTAAGTCCTGTTCCTACTGGGAGGAACAGCCTTCTGGGCTGAGGGAAGTGCAAGTTCAAAGGTCCTAAGGTGGAAGCATACCTGGTGTGTTTAAGAAACACTAGGGAAGCCAGTGTGTCTGGAGAACAGAGAACAATAGGAGAGTGATAGATGAGGGAGGTCAGAGAGGTAATGGGGAATGGCAGATCCTGCAGGACCTTCTGCTACTATTGTGATTGCTATTAGTAGTGCTGTTGCTACTATTACTGCTACTGTTAGTATTACTGCTGCTATTACTACTACTACTGGTGCTTCTGCTACTACTACTGGTGCTACTGCTACTACTACTGGTGCTACTGTTCCTGCTGAGGCTACTTCTGTCCTATTACTTTAGGGTATTAGGAAGAAGGAGAGAGATGTGGTAAGGAGACATGTAGTTCCCAAACAAGTTAGTATTTCACAGCCTAATTCTTAAACTTCTTGCTTGTGGGTCTCTTGGTCCTTCCAAATCACCAAGCCCTGCTTACTATTAAAAACCCATCACTTAAAATCTACCACCTAAAATCAGTGATCAGTGCTACATCAATAAGGAATAATGGAATACATGAGAGAAAACTCACTGATCACTGTTGATGGTTTATCACTACCAGGTTCTATGTGATCTGAATACAGAAGATAGAAATTGTGTTCCTTGATTTCAAGTAATTTATAGTCTTGTTGGAGTAAGAAAACTGACTGACAGACAGGAATTATCAGAGTACAATGAACTATGAGGTTCTGTGTTACTGATGCAATCAATACAAGAGGTAGGAGGGAATGGTTTGGGGAACTAGAAAATGACTGGTCAGGGGAGGTTTCCTGGAGGAGGCAGGCCTTAAGCTGCACCTTGGAATATGAATGGGCAGAGGGAGGAATTACCAGTACAGGGGGAAGAAAGCATAAGCTTGCTAGAGATGACAATGAACTAGAGCTTGGGAGTGGAGTGGGAGACGAGGTTAGGCTAGGGAGGACCCTGAGAGCTAAAAGGGTGTTTTAGCAGTAAATGATTCGGTTCCTCCTCTGGGAGCGTGAGGAGCCCCGCTGGTTTACTGTAAGCCTTTATAGTGAAGAGACTGGTTGGAAGCCCATCTGGCACTGCTGCCAGTGGGCCTTTCCTTGGAGACCTGCCTTACTCAGCATTATGCTGAAATGAGCTCCCTAATGTTTTATACCAAAGGAGCTCTGGTGGTGTAGTGGTTAAGGCATTGGCTGCTAACCAAAAGATCAGTGGTTTGAACCCACCAGCCAGTCTATGCAAGAAAGATGAGGCAGTCTGCTTCTGTAAAGATTTACAGACTTGGAAACCCATGGGAGTTGCTATAGCTTGATGGAGGTGAGTTTGTTTGTTTTGAATGTTTTATACCAGCCAAAAGTCCCATTTCCTGTCTGGGGCTGTCAGGGAGCTGTCTCTCACTGGAATAAGCTAGGTTCTAGTCAGTTCCATGAATGCATCTTAAACAAGTTACAACATGAGATATTCCAGAAATGGGAAGGGAAAAGGCTGTACTCATCCTGTTTTCAGTAGATTGAGGGAGTTCAGGGAGTCAAGAAAATCCACTGTTGAAGACCAGACACTGGGGGATACAATTAGGCATGCCCCACACTTATTCCCTTGAATTCAGAGATGAGCCTCAGGCAGAAACCTTACACCAGTCTTCCTTAGTGGCTCCTGTGGTCTAGTGAATCCTTGATTTCTTTCCCCTTGGACAAAGGGGTCCAACTTCCCACGTCCACTCCATCCACAGCCCAGAGAGGTGGGCCATGACCCTGCAGCCTCTCATCTGCTTATAAACTCAGTCTTTAATCTCTCTAGGAAAATCAGCCAGAGGAACAAGATTGTCATTGTGGGGGAGTTTTGAAGTCACCAATGCTGTTATGTCTGGTCCACGGGTCCCAGGGCACCCTCTTACCTGTCTGTCCCCACCTCCTGTGACTCCTTGTCTTATATTGCAGCTACAGCAAGCCTCTTGACTTCCTGGGCTTTCATGGACATACTCATACTTATCTTTTTACTTAGAATATTCTTTCTTCCTCACCGGGTTTACACCTGGTATTGCTATCCTCAGCTGAGCTGTCTTCTTCTATAGAAGAGTTTTTCAATCCTAGCTGCACATTAGAGTCACCTAAGAAGCTCTGGGGGAGCTCTGGTAGCATAGTGCCTAAGGCACTTGACTGCTAACCAGAAGGCTGGCAGTTCAA
>NW_006921700.1:998648-1001048 GCF_000298275.1 Orycteropus afer afer | reverse complement strand
ATTAGGAGCCCTGGTGGCACATTGTTTAAGTGTTTGGCTGCTAACTGAAAAAGGTCAGCAGTTTGAACCCACCAGTTGCTCTGCATGAGAAAGATGAAGTAGTCTGCTTCTGTAAAGATTTATAGCCTTGGAAACCCTATAGGACAGTTCTGCTCTGTACAGTAGGATTACTATGAGTTGGAATTGACTCCACAATGATGGGTTTGTTTTTGGTTTTCAAGTATTAATATGCCTACAAGTCACCTAGAAATCTTGTAAAAATGGAAGCTTGGATTCAGCAAGTCTTAAGGAGACTGAGATTCTGTATATCCAACAAGTTCCCTGGGTGGTGCAAATGGGCAATGCACTTAGCTGCTAATGAAGGTGCAGAAGAAAGGCCTGGCACTCTACTTGGGAAAAATCAGGCATTGGAAACCCTATGGAGTACATTCTACTCTGACACAATGGGGTCACCATGTGTTGGGGTGGACTTGATGGCAACTGTTTCTTTTCTTTTTTTTTTTTTTTTAAACAATCTCCCAGGTGATGCCAAGGCTGCTGGACTGGGGACCCCACTGAAAGAAGTGAGGGTTGGGAATGATTCTAAAGTGCAGCCAGGGCTGGAAGCCCTATTCTACAGGACGCTTCAAGCCTGTTATTGTAGATTGCCTCCAGCTGCCACCGCTTGTGTCTACTGACTTCCGACCTGCAGACTTGCTGCTCCTAACTTTCCGACGTTTAGGACCACAATACCTCCTCTGATTTTCAGTGGAGTCATTGGTAACAAGGCAATGAGCTACCTCATGAGGTATAAAATTCCATATGTCTCTTTACTAAGCAAATACTTTGGCACAAAGGTATAATTTACCTTTAAAGCACTTACAAATAGATTGGTAAAGCATTAAAGAAGACATTTTCTCACAGAAGCAAGGGAGGAGTATGATTTATTCACTTAAGAAACAGAGCACATTGGTATATTTGAAGTATGTGAAGGAAGCAAGAATAGGTATGAAAGAAACACTGAAGACTTAGCAATACAAAACAATGATTATAGCAAACACTTATTGAACATTTTTTACCCAGGCATTCTTTGAAACACTTCATATGTGATACATTCAATCCTAAAATTATCCTATGAAGTTTTAGGTGGTTGTTAGGTGTCATTGAGCCGGCTCCAATTCGTAGCAACCTCATCCATAACAGAATGAAACGTTGCCCAGTCTCGTTCTAACCTCAAAATAGTATAGGTATGTTTGAGCCCTTCGTTGTGCCACTGTATCAGTTCATGTCATTGAGGGTTTTCATTATGAATCAAAATTGACTCAATGACAGCTAACAACAATCCTGCTGTTGAATCAGCTCCGACTCAAAGGGACTCCTCCTTGGGTTTCCTAAGCGGTATCTCTACAGAAGTAGATTGCCCAATCTTCCTTCCATCTTATGAGGTAGTTAATGTTAATTATCTCCAATTTACAGGTGAAAAAACTGAGGCACAGAGACATTAAGTTTCTGGCTGTGTGAATTGAACAAATTGCTTAATTGAGACGAGTTAATCGTCCAAAGTAAGTTAGGAGACCTAGACTCATTCCATAGTTGTTATGTGTGGTCAAGTGGGACCTGACTCATAGCGACCCCTCCTTGGGTTTCTGAGGTGGTATAACTACAGAAGCAGATTGCCCAATCTTCCTTCCATTCCAGTGTTTATCAGTGAACATTAACTCGCAAAGAAAACTTTTTTTTAAGAAATGTGATCCCTAACTTTAAATGCAGGTCAAAGATCCTGGGAGCAAAAATGCTTACTGTTTCTTCAGAGAGATTTACCAGGAAGAGATGTCATCTTTTTTCTAAACTTTATTGGATTCTTATTTTAAGAAAATTCAGCCAGTCTGTTCAATGTTGAAAAATTCTTCCAATAGAACATTTTTAAGATTTCTTTTATATTAAGTGTTTATTTTGAATGCTTAGTAATTATTTATAAAAGCATATCCTTGAAGTTGTATATAGTATAACCTGACTCATAGCAACCCCTATTGGGTTTCCAAGGTTGTTAATCCTTACAGAAGTAGTTTGCCTCATCTTTCTCCCATGGAGTAGCTGGTGGGTTTGAACTGCTGACTTTATGGTTAGCAGCAAAATGCCTATGCACTGTGTCACTAGAGCTCCTTGGTATACAACCAAAACTCAAACCCATGACCATTGAGTCGATTTCAACTCATAGAGGATCCCTTTGGGTTTCCAGGGCTATAAATCTTTGTGGAAGTAGATTGCCTCATCTTCTTTTAGCAGAGCAGCTGGTGGGTTTGAACCACTGACCTTGGGGTTAGCAGCTGAATGCCTTAACCACTACACCACCAGAACTCCTTTATAACACACACACATTGTATAGTATATATGTACACTGTATACACTTAAGTTTTTGTC
>NW_006921700.1:987580-998073 GCF_000298275.1 Orycteropus afer afer | reverse complement strand
GTAGCTAGTTATAACAACAAAAACACTTTTTGTAAGCCCATCTTTTAGGTATCACTGTACCTTCAAAGCTAAAATTCTATGCTAATTTGCTTTTTGAAGCTTCTAATGCGCTCTGCCACTGCTCGTCTGTCAGTTTGTCCTACTGTGGTGGCTTGCATGTTGCTGTGACGCTGGAAGCTTTGCCACTGATAGTTCAAATACCAGCAGGGTCAGCCAAGGTGGACAGGTTTCAGCAGAGCTTCCTGACTAAGACAGACTAGGATGGAAGACCTGGTGATTGACTGGAAAACTTGACCAGTGAAAACCTTATGAATAGCAGTGGAACATTGTCTGATATAGTGCCAGAAGATGAGCTCTTTAGGTTGGAAGGCACTCAAAAAATGACTAGGGAACAGCTGCTTCCTCAAAGTGGAGTCGAGCTTAATAACCTGGATGGAGGAAACTTTCAGGACTTTCATTTGCTGATGCAGTATGACTCAAAATGAGAAGAAACAGCTGTAAACATCCACTTATGAAGTATGAATATACCAAGGTTAGAAATCATCAAATTTGAAATGGAACACATAAAGATTGATATCATAGACATTAGTGGGCTGAAATGGGCTGGTACTGCCCATTTTGAATTAGATAACCATACTAAGCTAGAAATAACACATTCATCATCAGAAAGAACATCTGAAGATTTATCTTGAAATATAATGCTGTCATTGATAGGATGATATCCTGCAAAGAAGTCAGTTAATATGACTATTATTCAAATTTATCCACCAACCACTAATGCCAAAGATAAAGAAATTGAAGTTTTTTTTTTTTTTTTAAATTATCTTCTGCAGTGTGAAATTGAATAAATATGCAGTCAAGAAGCACTGATAATTTCTGGTGGTTGGAATGCAAAAGTTGGAAACAAAGAAGAAAGATTGGCAGTTAGAAAATGTGGCATTGGTGATAGAAATGACACTGGAGATCACATGATAGATTTTTTTTCTTTTTTACTGTGCTTTAAGTGCAAATTTACCAAGAAAAATTTGTTTTACGTTAAACATTTTGTGTACATTTGGTTTCACTCCCCAATTACCATCCCCAGCCCTAACCCACTCTCCTCCTTTCCCCCACCTCCCTGAGCCCTTCTTAGTTATGCACTCCTGTCTGCCCAGCTTTTCCTCCTTGTGAATGTTGCCCCTCTTGTGCCCCATGGCCGACTGCACCAAGGGATTTGGTGGGTCTACCATAGAGTAGGTGGGTTCATTGCCTTGGGCTGCGTGTTCTGCATGTAAGTCTTATTTACTATTGGACTGATAGCCAGACCTTGGGAATGAGTTTTATTCCAGGCCCAAAGCATATCCCAGGGCCATAGTCTTGGGGGTCCCATCAGACTCCATCTGACCAGTAATTCTGGTCATTATTGTGTTTTTGGATTTTGTTCCACGTTTTTCCTCCCACTCTATCCAGGATCTCCAGATTTGATCCTTTCTTGAGTGATTGGCATTGGTAGCCTTGCTCTATCTAGTTCTTCTTGTCGCGAGGTCCGTCAAATCCAAAGGCCGTTGTTTTTTTTCACTCTTCTTTGCTTCTGACAATAGGAAACCATTAGCTGCATCTTAGATGGCCGCTCGAAAGCTTTTAAGACCCCAGTCGCTACTCACCAAAGTAGGTTGTGGAACAAGATTTTTTATGTATTTTGTCACATGATAGAGTTTTGTAAGACCAATGACTTATTCCTTGTAAATACCTTTTTCAACAACATAAATGGCAACTATTCATGTGGACCTCACCAGATGGAAGACACAAGAATTAAATAGACCACATCTGTAGAAAGAGATGAAGGAGAAGCTCAAGATCATTAGACAGAGCAAGGCCAGGGGCTAATGCAAGTTCAAGTTGAAGCTGAAGAAAATTAAAAAAAGTCCAGAAGAGCCAAATTATGACCTTGAGTATACCCCTCATGAATTTAGAGAGCATCACAAGAATAGAGTTAATGCATTGAACACTTGTGGCCAAAGACCAGATGAGTTGTGCAATGACATCAAGGTCATCACATATGAAGAAAGCAAAAAGTCATTAAAAAGACAGGAAAAAAAGAAAAGATAAAAATAGATATCTGAAGAGACTCTGAAACTTTATCTTGCTAAAGCAAATAGAAGAAATGAAGTAAAAGGGCTGAAGAGAAGATTTCAAAGGTGGCTTGAGAAGACAAAGTAAAAAATTATAATTAAGTGTGCAAAGACCTGGTGTCAGAAAACCAAAAAAGAAAAACTAGCTTGACATTTCTCAAGCTGAAAGTACTGAAGAAAAAATTCAAACCTGGAGTTGTAATATTGAAGGATTCTATAGGTAAAATATTGAATGACACAGGAAATATCAAAAGAAGATGGAAGGAATGCACAACATCAGTGTACCAAAAGTAACTGGTCAATGTTAAGCCATTTCAGGAGGTAGCATATGATTAAAAACTGATGGTACTCAAGAAAGAAGTCCAAGTTGCACTGAAGGAATTGGTGAAAGCACTCACTTATCCATGTCAAGAAATTTGGAAGCTATCTGCCCAATAGATGGAAGAGATCCATACCTGTGCCCATTCCAAAGAAAGGTGATCCAACAGAATGCAGAAATTATTGAACAACATCATACACAAGTAAAATTTTGCTGAAGATAATTAAAAAATGATTGTAGCAGTACATTGACAAGGAACTGCCAGAAATTCAAGCCAGATTCAGAAGAGGATGTGGAAAAAGGGACATTGCTGATGTCAAATGAATCTTGGCTGAAAGCAGAGAATACCAGAAAAATGTTTACATGTGCTTTATTGACTATGCAAAGGCACTTGACTGTGTTGATCATAACAAATTATGATAACAATTTGAAGAGTGGGCATTCCACACTTCATTTTACTCGTGAAGAACTTGTACACAGACAAAGAGGCAGTTGTTCAAACGGAACAAGGGGGTACTGCACGGATTAAAATCAGGAAATGTGTGTGTCAGTGTTTTATCTTTTCATCACATTTATTCAATCTGTGTGTTTATCAAATAATTAGATAAGCTGGGATATCTGAAGAAGAACGTGGCATTGGATTGGAGGAAGACTCATTAACAGGCTGAGATATGCAGGTGACACAACCTTGCTTGCTGAAAGCAAAGAGGGTTTGAAGCACTTACTGATGAAGATCAAAGAATATAATCTTCAGTATGGATTATACTTCAAGTGAAAAAACAAAACAAAACCCCAAACAACTGGACCAATGAGAAACATCATGATAAATGGGGAAAATATTGAAGTTGTCAAGCACTTCATTTCACTTGGATTCACAATCAATGCCCATGGAAGCAGTAGTGAAAAAATCAAATGACATATTGCATTAGGCATATCTGCTGCAAAAGACCTCTGTAAAACGTTAAGAAGCTTTGAGGATTAAGCATGCCTGACCCAAGTTGTGGTATTTTAAATCGTCTTATATGCATGTTAAAGCTTGACAATGAATAAGGAAGACAGCAGAAGAATAGATGTTTTTGAAGAAGAATATTGCATATATCATGGACTGTCAGAAGAATAATCAAATCTGTCTTCAAAGAAGTACTGTGTGAATGCTCCTTAGAAACAAGGGTCATGAGATTTTGTCTTTGGACTTGTAATCAGCAGGGACCCGCCCTTGGACAAGGACATCATGCTTGGTGAAGTAGAGGGTTAGCAAAAAAAGAGGAAGACCCTCAAAGAGATGGATAGACATAGTGGCTGCAACAATGGGTTTAAACAAGACAGTGAGGATGGCACAGGACTCGGCAGTGCTCACCCTGCTACACAGTGTTCCTGTGAGTTGAAACATATTCAGCGATATCTGACAATTCACTCTGATCTGAGTTGCCATTACAAACCAATTACAATGACGATTTGAATCGTGTGGTTTCATCTGTACATTTTAGTGTACTTTGAAGGTATAATTTTAATTTTACTAGTTGTTTATGTCGTGACCATTGCCATTATATTCAGTGATATACAGGAATTATGATTTATGAATTATATTAGTACAAAAAAATTCGTAAGGATTCTGTATGGTCTGCCATGGGGGCAAGTCCATGGGGGGAGGGGTGGCATCACGAGTCTCTGCACTGAGTGACACCAACTCTAGTGATACACTGTCCTCAAGGGCCAGGGTTTATTAGATGGATATATTTGTTTATTTTTTATTCAGAGCTTGACGTAAAAATGTTTACTGACCCAAACGAATATCAATAGCTAATGCAGTGGCTGCAACGATGGGCTCAGGTGTAGCAAGTATTGTGAGGTTGGCACAGGACCGGGCAGTGTTTTGTTCTGTTGTACATAGGGTTGCTATGAGTTGGAGCTGACTTGATGGCACTTAACAACAACAACAATGCATATTGTGTGGTTTCTCTGATTTCTCTAAGTGCTATTGCAGAGATTATCTCATTAAAACTTCTCCACAAAGCCGTGGGGTAGGTGTGCACATGCATGTCCTCTTGCCACAAGCCACCCTCTTGCATGCTACATTTTAGTAGTATTTGATAATTGTGCTGTGGGTTAGGCTGCCTCAAGGCTACACACCTTCCAAGACTGTTACAGCTGCCATGTCAGACTGGTCTCAACAGACTTCTCTCTTTTCCTGAGCTATTGGAGGGGCTTCTCTATGGCACAGCTCAGGAGCTGGGCAGACAACTACTGATACACCCTAAGCCTAAGAATCAACACTGTGTTTTATCCATATTCTGAGATGCCCACTGAATCCTAAATCAGATATATTTTTCAAATTTGAATTTTTAAAGAACTTACTAAGTTACCTTTACATTTTAAGATTCTCTCTGATTCCTAATGCAGAGATTTTTTTTTCCCAATTTCAATTTAAAAAGAATTAATACTACTAAAATTTTATATTTAGACTCAATATTTAATTAGACACTGGCTCAAATGTGGGCCCCCTGGATTTTTCAAAAAGCCTATGAATTAGGTAGCCTATTGGTGTTGAGTTGATTCTGACTCATAGAGACCCTATAAGACAGAGTAGAAACCATAGGGGTTTCAAGGCTATAATCTTTATGGAAGGCAACTGTTACATCTTTCTGCTGTAGAGTGACTGGTGGGTTCAAACCGACAACCTTTCTGCAGTTAACCACTGAGCCACCAGACTCTTTGTGACTTAGGTAGTTTCTCCATTTTACAGATGAGAAAACTGAGGTATAATAGTGCCTTCCCCATGGTCACACAGCTTGTAGGTGACAGAGAAGACTGAAAAGAGGATGCCTGGCTGCAAATCCATTGCTCTTTTTCTGACACCACAGTCCACGCACACTCACAATAGTGTGTGGTGTGTTCCTTTTTTTCGGAGTTCTTCCATTTCATGTGATTCTCACAGGCTCAGGTGTTTTTAACCCTGCTCAGTAGAGATGATATATAAGCACATGTTTGGCTGTTAAATGAAGGATCCAGAACTTCACCTCCGACCTTCTGACAAATACCCGGATTTACAGAAATGATTGGAGATGTCAGGGAAGAGAAAGGTCATCTTCTCTGTTGTGTCTTTTAACTGAGACCTAATTTGCACACTTGAGGCGTGCTTTTCACTTTTTCCAAGGTGGATTCTGAGACTGGGAAAGGTGATGAGGGAAGAGGAAGGTGTTACGGCTGCACATCTCATGCTTTCCCAGAACTTGCTGTGACCCCTGCCCTGCCCCATCTTCAGAGACTGCAGATGGGAAAACTGGAGCCTGGAGAGTAGAAAACTTCTCTGTGCAAGGGAAGGAGGCACTACCTTTGGAGTTCAAGTAGTCTTGGGGTGGGCCTGCTTGAGCCTGGCCAAAGGCACGAAGGCAGTGCTCTTTTCATTCTGATGGATCCTTCTATCTTTTCCAGACATCTCCTTCAGGCCACTGGTCTGCTCTAGAACAGACAATGGCTGTCTATAAGCTTAAACTCTTCTTTTGATTATCCGTCACCTCATATCCAGCCCCATCCTACTTGTCTGTTGGTTATGTCCTGTCCTTCCAGGAGACCCTGGCATGCACAGACCTGCACTCAGAGGGTGTGTGGTTCTTGGCCAGCCCTGCCTTGCCTCTGCCCGTGACTTCAGCTGAGATGTTTGCACTCTTCCCCATCTAGCCACATCTTCCGCATCCTTTAGGACCTAGCTTAGCTCAAGTCCCAACTTCCCCATATAGCCTTTCAAGCTAATTAGTTCCCTTTCATTTCTATCTCCTTTGAGAACAGCACTCAAAGTAGCACTTAAACATGGAATGTCTTGTGACACTTGACATTATTTTATGGGCATTGTTCTAATCTGCATACTTAATAATAAAATCCACTGCCATGGAGTCAATTCCTACTCATAGCAAGCCCCCTCCAATGGGTTTCCAAGGCTATATTTATAGGAGTGGATTGCCTCATTTTTCTCCTATGGAGCAGCTGTTGAGTTTGAACCACTGATCTTCTGGTTAACAGCCAAATGTCTTTCCCACTATGTCACCAGAGCACTTTACTTAATAATATAATAATAACAACTAGTAGCATTTTTGAGTATTTACTGTGTACTGGGCTTTCTTCTAAGTGCTACTCATTTATTGACTTACTCGGATTCTCATAGCAACCCTATGAGATGTTGTTGTTATGTGCTGTCGAGTCAGATCCAACTCATAGCGACCCCTCATTGGATTTCTGAGGCAGTATCACTACAGAAGTAGATTGCCCAACCTTCTTTCTGAGGAGTGGCTGGTGGGTTTGAACCACCAGCCTCCTGGTTAGCAGTCAAGTGCCTTAGGCACTATGCTACCAGAGCTCCTATTACCATTATGTTAGAAATTTGGAAACTGAAGTAAAGACATGTTAATTACTTGCTCAAGTTAGTCTGGGTCTAGGGCCCACCCTCAACTACCTCACTAAATTGATCTCTATAAAATGTAAGTTCCTGCAGCCAGGAACCATGTTTTCTCCCCAGATCCATCACTTAAACTCTCTCAGGCCAAGATTCCCATTTGTTCAGTGAAAATCAGGACAACTTCCTCAGAGGGATGATTGAATGTGGTGCTAGGCAAGCATGGTGCCTGGTACATGGTAGGTATCAAATATTCAGAACAAGGTTTAGGAACACTTCACTTCTAGCTGCTGTGATGTTAAGAAAAACCCAGCTGCTCTGGGACAAAAACACAAATCTCTAAATTGAGTGTCATTTATATCAATCAGCATGGTGAGTATAAACAGATTTACTTCAAGGACAAAGTTTTGAAGCTAAAACCATCTACTACAATCAAGCAGAAAGTCAACACTCAAAATCTAACTGACTTGAAGCACATGAGAGCTTTAAAATGTGATTCATCTCAATTGTATAGGCACAAGTTGGAGATACTGTGGTTCCATTTCAGACCATCACAATAAAGTGAGTCACACAAGTTATTTGGTTGCCCAGTGCATGTAAAAGGTATATTTACACTATACTGTAGTCTATTAAGTGTGCAATAGTATTACATAGTATTACAAAAAATTTTGAAATATTGTGAGAATCACCAAAATGTGATTGAGACAAGAAGTGAGCACATGCTATTGGAAAAATGGTGCTGATAGACTTACTTCATGCAGAGTTGCCACAATTTTAATTTTATGAAAATCACAGTATCTGCAAAGTGCAATAAAGTGAAGCACAATAAAACGAGGTATGCCTGTATTGACATCTGCTCAGATATGCAGTCTGCAGAGTGATGGAGATACTGGGACTCACAAACTTGGTTTGTTTCCACAGAGAAAAGTGGTGAGTTCTTTATTTCAGGTAATTTTGTCAGCAAAATGACATAGGATAAAGACCATTTCTGGAAACTACTTTCCCTCACTAATAGCCTCAGTTGAAGGTGGGATGGGTCTGAGGGTCATGGTTTTATCATGCACTCTACCCTCCCAGTCACAGCTGATTGGACCTGTGATGGATACCTGGACAAAGTCCAGCCAATCAACTGGCTGGCTGGCAACCAATCAGATTCCCTCTTGAAAATTTGAACCAGGAGACAAAGAGTGAAGTAGTCCTGAAAATCTAGTAGAAAGGTCTAGTCTTGTGGCTAGAATGCAGAGAAATCTAACTCAAAGAGAAATAAAGAAGAGAAAGAGTTGCAAAAGAAAGGTGTTCTGCAGAGATAGGAGGACTGTTTCCCATGTGGGAATTTCTGTGCATCCTTACAACTCCTTTTTGCTTGAATTGATTTGAGTAGATTTCTGCTTATTGAAAGTCATTGTTCCCTGAGATAGAGGTTTTAACCATATGATGTTCCTTTATTGTAAAAGTATGTGTTGACTTATCCTTAACATGTTAATTGATGTAAATGGAATCTACTTTAGAGGTTTTATTTTTATTTTGGTCAAATACAGTAGTGTTTCCCTCAACAAGATAGTTTGAAGTGAAGTTCCAGAGTCCCATCCCTAATTTTTGCTCAGCAAATATTTGAGTACTTGCTGTGTGCAGAGGGAATCATATGGCTGGACACATCAATATGACCTCCAGATAGCTTTCCATCACCCTTTCTACATAACTAACAACAACAACAACAACAAAATACCATAAACTCATTGCCATTAAGTTGATTCCGACTCACAGTGATTCACATTCGGTTTCTAAGGCTGCAAATCTTTACTGAACTAGATTGGCTCATCTTTCTTCCTAGAGCAGCTTGTGGGTTTGAACCAGTGATCTTTTGGTTAGCAGCCAAGTATCTTCACCACTACACCATCAGAGCTCCTTTCTACATAGCTAAAAACTCACTGGTGTCAAATCAGATCAGACTCATAGCGACCCCTCCTTGGGTTTCCGAGGCGGTATCACTACAGAAGTAGATTGCCCAGTCTTCCTTCTGAAGACTGGCTGGTGGGTTTGAACTGCCAGCCTTCTGGTTAGGAGTCAAATGCCTTAGGCAGTACGTCACCATTGCCCCCTCTACATAGCTAAGTCCTGGTAAATATAGTCATGATTATCCTTCTGGATGGTTCACATTGCTTGGCTCCTGTCTTCCTGCTCTGAGCATTTTTCGAGTTACTGCCCTTGGTATGTATCCCTGTCACTGGTTGGAGGAAAGAACAGAGGTGATGCAGGGGAAAAAACAAACAAACCAATCTTGCTCTATATTTTGAAGTCTAGTTTGAAGTTTGTTGGAGGAAAAGGTTTATAGGCTGACAAAGAGAATGTTTATTTAAGAAGCCCTTTTCTGTGAATCCTTGCCCTCATCTCAGATCCCTTCTTCCTCGGAGGGAGAATGTGACAGGATGGATCTTGGCTTGAGGCACAAGGTGTCCTCCCCAGACCTGGCTTTGCTGACTGGGTGACTTAGGCAAGGTCTACTTCCCATCTCCAGGCCTTTGTGTCCCTATCTGCAAAAAGAGGGTCAGTGACAGTGCCCTATCCAGCTCACAGGGCAGTTGTAGGATCAAATGAGAAAACAGATGCCAAGAGATTTTTAAGTCATAAGGAATAAAGAATGTGTGGGGGATTGTTAGTGAGATGGTAGTGGGGAAATGGCTCTGTCTAAGCAGTGCAAGTCCCAACCTGCCCTGGCTTATAGTTACACCAAGATTCCAGACTTCTGGTCTCCCTGCTACCCTCCTCCACCCTGACCCACTGACTTCTTCAGGATTCTTTTCCTTTAACTCTTTATTCTTTTTACTATGTGGTTTAGGCAAAAGTTTAAAGAGCAACTTAGTTTTTCATTGAACAATTTATACACATTTTGTTTAATGATATTAGTTTTTTTAATGCATTTTATTGAAATATAATTTATGTACAGTGAAATACACGAAACTAAAGTGACATGGGTCAATGCATTTTTTTTCTTTTTTTGCAGTGTTCCCTCTCCTCCCCTCCCACACCTGGCAGCCAACAAAGAAAGTTTCCCTTCATATATAAACCTTTCCTTGACCCTCCACAACAACGAACTAATACTTTATTTGTCCTTCTGTGATTGACTCATTTCACTCAGCATAATGTCCTCCAAATTCATCCATATTATGCAGTGTTTTGCAGACTCTACATTATTCTTCAGTGCTGCGTAGCATTCAATATGTGTATGTATCATAGTTTGGTCATCCACTCTTCCGCTGATGGGCACGTAGGCTGTTTTCATTTTTTTGCTATTGTACATAGTGCTGTGATGAACATGAGCGTGCACGTGTCTGTTCCTATCCTGGCCCTCACCCTCTAGGATATATACCTAGTCATGAGTCAAATGGTATCTCCAATTCCAATTTTCTAAGGAATCACCATATTGCTTTTCACAGTGGTTGTGTCACTTCACAGTCACACAAGCAGTGTATGAGAGTCCCAATCTGTCCATGTCCCCACCAGCATTTGTTATTTTCTGTCTCATTGAACCTTGCCATCAGTGCTGGGGTGAGATGGTATATCTCATTGTTGTTTTGATTTATATCTCTCTGATGGCCAATGATTGTGAGCATCTTTTCATGTATTAGCTGAACACCTGAATATCCTCCTTGGTGAAGTGTCTATTCATCTCTTCTGC
>NW_006921700.1:941369-980430 GCF_000298275.1 Orycteropus afer afer | reverse complement strand
GGCCTTCAACGAGATGGATTGATACAGTGGCTGCGATGATGGGCTCGAGTATAGCAGGGATTGTGGCGCTGGTGCGGGATCGGGCAGTGTTTCGTTCTGTTGTGCATGGGGTCGCTATGAGTCGGAAACGACTCGACGGCACTTAACAACAACAACAACAACAAACACCAGGCCTGATGAAGGAAGACCTTCAACTCCTTAGTCTGACCTTGCAAGGCTCCTCTGTTTTGGTTTTACCCTACCTTTCTAACCTGATTGGAGCTCAGTGGGACTGGACCTCTATTTTCTGAACACATTCCAGAAGACCCATCCTATCTTGGGTGTTTGGTCTCAATCTTCCACCCCCTTCTCTGCCTAGAGTATCCCACTTGTCCTTCTAAGTCCAGCTTGGGTGCTGCCTCTTCCACTCAAGTCTTCTGGGACAGTGTTGTCACTAGGGTGGTGTTACCCAATGTAGTAACTCATGATGTCATCCCCCCCACCCCATGGACCTCCTCCCATACCAGACTATGCAGAAATAATAGATTTAAATAATAAATTTAAACCATTCGTAGATGACCTTCTTCTGGGTTGGGATTAAATTCCCCTTAGGAATCCTGCCTCTCTATCCCACCTCTTCCTGCATTCCACAGGGGCCACTCTGCCCTGACCTGGGACAGAGTGTGGAAGAGGTGGTGGGGAACAATGAGGACTTAGCACTGATAAGCAGCCATGGCCCCATTCCTAGGAGGTGTTGTGTGTGTGGGGGGTGGTGGCCACACATGTGCTAGGATGATGTCATGTGTATCCCAGGCCCCCTCCTGATGGCATGGTGTTTGTGTGTGTGTGGTTCAGGCTAGGTGTTTGCCCTTGCATCTCTCCCCTCTCCCAGATGTCCAGGTTGACCAGCCCACTGTGCAGGTCTCATGGGTCAGGATCTCAGGAAGAATGAGTGAGGGAGAGTGTGTGAAGTGTCGGCGCTTTAAATAATAAATTTCTGCTGATACACTGCCCCCCAGTTTTTAGACAGTCATTTTGGTGTCACTCCCTCTGACAATGTCACTCAGTTTGGCCCTCCCCACCTCCTGCATCCCCCTAGTAACACCACTGCTCTGAGATCTCCTGCTGAGATCTCTGTCTCTCTGAATTCTGGTAGCATTTTACTTATGCATGACTTTGGGCATTTGGTAGATGCTGAGTTTTACACTAAGGCTGTGATCTCGAGGGGCCCAGGGCCCTGCTCTGGGGGAACACATATTATGGTGCATCCCTGCAGAACACCTAGCACTCTTTTCTTTGCCATGACAGGTGTATATTAACTATTTGTTTCATGCATGAATGCATGATTGAAATACAAAAAGTTAAGTGACTTTTACCAGATCTTCCAACTAGCTCAGTGGGTAGAGTTGGAAGGGAATCCACATCTCCTGACGTCGGCACTCCACACATTTTCAAGAAGCCCGTTCACAAATAGCCCACTTTAAAAAATCTTTTTTATTTTTCCTTTTTACTTGCATCTCATCAAGAACATGTCTTTGTTAATTTGGAAAAAAGTATATATATATATATATATATGAGAAAAACAATGCAACAAAAAGTTAAGCAAATCTTATGACTAGCTCAACCAAAACCAAAACACTCAAAAATCGTAAATAATCCCAATATTAAGATTTGTGGAGAGCTACATTTCCCTGTCATTCTTAGGAAGGTCTGTGAAAATGGGAGAGAGGAAGGGGCAATAACAAGCTTCTTCCAGAAGATGAGGTGGCCCTGACTTTTAAAAAGGACCTCTCTACAAAACGCTTTGTTACTGCTGTATGTATTTGACAATGCATGATAGACTTGGTTTAGTCTGGTTTAGCAAGGGTTAGGACGGTTTCTTCTCCATTATCACCTCATTAAACTTCTGAATGCTGAGGCTTTGCAAGCTGACTGTATTAAGTTTAATCTCTCCTGAATTCCACACATTTCATTTAAGCTGCACAGTTAATTGCCTAAGGGATAATTGAAAATACCGCATGAAATGTGTGGTGAGTGAAAGCTATTATACAGACCTTAAGTTCTACATTTCTGATTAACTCTGTGAGCTTAGCACCAATTAATGGCATTCCCTTTGATTACCAGCATTTGGTTCAGGCCAGTGAGTTAGCCCTAAGCGTGTATTTTTTAGAATCTTAACTGCAACCATGATCTTTCTCTCTCACACACACACTTACACACACTTTCCTCTTTCCTATTCTTGGGACAATGGATTTCCCAAACCATTCATTTTCTTAAGAAATGGGCTCATTTAAAATGCAGCCTAGAAAAGCAATTACTTGGGCTTGTCTGATTTGATCAGGTGAGTGGAGGTGGGTGGAAGGTGTCTGGTAGCACTGCTGTGTGCTAACTTGACTTCTAGTTTCTCCTCAGGTCCCTGCCCCTTTGTGGACAGAGAGGCTTCCTGGATTATGGAGGAAGTGCATGGGCCCCTTCCTGTTTCTATAGCTCTTTGATGGAGGCCACAAGGGTTCTGGTGAGCACACTCTGTGTATAATTTAGTATTTAACCACCAAACAGAATTTTACACTCATGTAACCTTCTTTCCCCAGATAAAACAAATCTTTGTCGTTTCTGTTTCCTTCAGGGCTTCAGACCAGTTCTCATCACTTCAATAATGGCTGAAGTGAAACCAAATGGACCTGAATTTGTAAAATGTGGGGTACTGGAACAATAACTGGAAAAGAAAAAATTATGGGTTGAAGTCCTGCTAGAAACTTAATCTCCTTCTTAGAAAACAAGGGCAGCATGCATGTTGCATAGCAACCAAATTTCTTGACCAGTAGAGTTAGAAAAACAATTCTTTGCTCAAAGATAGCAGCTGACTGTGTCACATTGAATGTGTGTCACTCTCTACAGTCCTGGTAATGATTCAATCTTCCACATCAGGGTCCTAAAAGGGCTCACTAACCCTCTTCCAAGTCTCACATTCCAGGGCTTTCATCCACTATTTTCCCCATTCCACTTATTGTTCTGCTTCACCCAAATTTTACAAAATTGGCTTTGTTCTAATTCTGCTCCATCAGCTATGACTGAACTGCTTTGAATAAGTTCAAAATCCTGATTTCTTTAGAAGGTAGGTCTTGCACCTTTGAGGCTTGTTTCCTAAGGTAACCACAGTACCAAAGAGCGGTATCTGCCACTCTGCAGTGTTGGCCCTGATTTCCTTATGGAATCTTACAGCAACATTCAACTGGACTGAACCTTGTGAATAAACTCATGGAAGATCATTGCTGGATTACGGCACTGACTGCTTTTTCATATTATTTTAATAAAATTATGTCATATGGAATGCTTACTAAAATTGCTGGTCCCTGGGTGCTACAAATGATTAACATGTTCAGCTACTAAGTGAAAAGTGGAAATTTGAGTGATCTCTTTCCCAAAAGATTGTTGACGTTTGTTGTTATGTGCCGTCAAGTCTGACCCAACTCATAGCGATGCCTTCCTGGGTTTCGAGGCAATATCACTATGGAAGTAGATTGCTCAACCTTCTTTCAGAGGAGTGGCTAGTGCATTTGAAACGCCAGCCTTCTGGTTAGCAGTCAAGTGCCTTAGGCACTACACTGCCAGAGCTCAGCCATTAAAAATGCTATGGTGGAGTTATTCTTTG
Organism: Orycteropus afer afer; assembly: GCF_000298275.1. Lineage (NCBI taxonomy): Eukaryota > Metazoa > Chordata > Mammalia > Tubulidentata > Orycteropodidae > Orycteropus > Orycteropus afer. The sequence goes on along the minus strand of NW_006921700.1, from coordinate 976,799 downwards.
ATGCACATGGACTTTCCATGAGTTGGAGTGGACTGTTTTTTGATTTTTTATTAAAATACATAGACAAAGTGTGTGATAGACAGAGAAATAGGGCAGTGGGGTAGAATGACCTTTGAGCTGAAAGTGGAGGCCTGAATTCTGGCCACAGCCCTCTTGCTGAGCATCTTGGGCATTCAACAAATCACTCAATGTCTCCAAGCCTCACTTTTCCCATCTCCAACATGATGTTTTGGGGCCCTTTTAGCTGTGAGAACCTGTGATTTAAAGGGTTTCTGATGATGCCATTGTTTAAAACTATGTGGAAGTAAAGCAGCAAGGCACAGATTTCCAGGGCCAAGAGATAGAAAGCCATGGGGGACATAATAATAAAACCCAGTTGCTTCTTAGGCCACTGGACTAGTCAACATCAGCCAGCTGACCTTCAAAATCAATCACCCAATTTAATTGAACCCTTTCCACTCCTTGTCCACTGACTTCACTTAGGATCAGTCATTGTAGATGTACAGATCTTTCCTCCTCTCTTGTGGGCTTAAGTGTCCATGGAAATTGATTGGTTGTGATTGGGAAATACTGATTAAATTAATAGCTATTCCCAACAAGGAGAAACTTAACTAAGGTAACAGATAAGATGTCTAATTAAACAGGTGTATCAATGTCTACTTTGGGTCTGAATAAATTTACCCTTTAACTCAAGTGAGCTAAGTTAATTAGAAAGCAGGGGATGTGACTCCACCTGCATGCTCCATGAAGAATGGAGGGTCTGTCACACTCCGTGTGGGCTTTAGAAGGGAGGAGGTAATGTCTTCTCCAGCATCCAATGTACTTTTTTTTTTTTTTTTTTTAATGCATTTCATTGAAATATGTAGGTGAAATACACAAATAAAGTGACATGGGTCAATGCATTTTTTTTTTTCAGTGTTCTCTCCCCTCCCTTCCCACCTCTGGCAACCAACAAAGAAAGTTTTCCTCCGTATATAAACCTTTCCTTGACCCTCCACAACAATGAACTGATACTATATTTGTCCTTCTGTGATTGACTTATTTCACTCAGCATAATGTCCTCTAAGTTCATCCATATTATGTGGTGTTTTGCAGACTCTACATTATTCTTTAGTGCTGCATAGCATTCCATTATGTATATGTGCCATAGTTTGGTCATCCACTCTTCTGCTATAATTCTTAGAGATAAGCCCCTTGCCAGATATGTAATTATGAATGTAAATATATAAATATGAATTTGTTACTGTCATTTCTGTTATGTGCTTTTTTGTGGTGTTGATTTCTTTGTTCCATATAATTTTCTATGCTGAGTTCATTTTGTTTATGAATCATGTTATCACTTCCTTCATTGCTATTGTTTTTTATTTGCTGAATATTTATGCTGGTCCTCTTTTTTGATGTCAAGGTTTATCATTTTTCTTAGAGGTTACCTGTGATTTATAGTTTTCTTTCCAAGTTTAGAAAAGTCCATTCTATCTTGTAGTTGTCTTGACTTCCCTACCATCTAGAAGTTCTGTAACAACACAGTTTTTTCCCTCTTTTTGGTTTGTAGCTGTTCTCATTAGTCAATTGATGTCTCTGGTTCCTTGTTTACAATCTTGTAGGCTTATTTACTTTGGATACTTTCATAGCTGGGTTATATCATCATGTGTGTTAATTGTCTGTTGTTGTTTGCTGTTGTTACTTCTCTGTCCAAAGGGCTCCCTTTAGCATCTCTTGTAAGGTTGGTCTGGTTTGAACAAATTCCCTTAATTTTTGCTTATCTGGAAATGTTCTAATTTCACCATTATATTTGAGGGACAATTTTGCTGGGTACATAATTCATGGTTGGAGATTTTTCTCTTTCAGGGTTTTATATATACCATCCCATTGTCTTCTTGGCTGCATGGTTTTTGTTTAGAAATCTGAGCTTAGTCTTATTGGTTGCCCCTTGTAGGTAACTTTTTGTTTTTCCCATGCTGCTCTCATGATTCTTTCTTTGCCTTTGATTTTGATGAGTTTGATGATGATATGTATGTATGGGTGATTTTCTTTTGAGGTCTATCCTGTTTTGGGTTCACTGGATGTCCTGAATGGATATTTTTTCATCTTTCATCCTACCAGGAAAATTCTCTTCCAACAAATCTTTGACAATTTTCTCTGTGGTTTTATTTGTCTCTTCCTGTTCTAGAATTTCGATTACACTTAGGTTATTCTTTTTGATGGTATCCCACATGAACCTTAGACTTTCTTCATTTTGTTTTGATCTTTTTTTTTCCCTGATTTATCTCTTTCTAAAGAAGTGTTCAGCTATTTGCCTTCAATCTCCCTAATTCTGTCTTCCATTGATTTAGTTCTGCTCCTTTGCCCATTCAATGTCTTATCTATTTCTGACAATTTAGTATTAATCTCCTGGATTTCTGTGTGTAGATTTTGTATCATTTGTAATTTTTCATTTATTTTGTAATTTTGTTCTTGTGTCTTTTGAAATTGTTCTAGGGTTTTCTCTGTGTTTTCCTTGATCTGTCTTTCAATTCGTTGAAGACACCTAAATTGTTCTAGGGTTGTTCTAGGGTTTGAAATTGTTCTGGGGTTTTCTCTGTGTTTTCCTTGATCTGTCTTTCAATTCGTTGAAGACACCTAAATATAATTCTTTTGAATTCCTTATCAGGGAGTTCCAATGCTGTGTCTTCCACAGGGATGTGTTTTGGGTCTGTATTCTGGTTCCTTGTTTCTCCTGCTTATCTTGCTTCTTTGTGTGGACTGTGATGCTCTGTTTTCTCTGAGGCATTTTGATGTTTTTTGTGTTTATGTTTAATTGGTGATTGTATGTTGGAATGACTTGCCCACGATTTTCATTTTCTTTGTATGTTAGCTACATAAGCAGGGTACTGTGCTACTCTATTTACTAGTTGACAGCACTTATACACTCACCACCTGTCCCTTTTCCTGTTGTCAGCCTCTCATATGTCCCTGCCGACCTCGGCAAACAGAGCCTATTCTTAGGTCCGTGGAATTCGAATGAGAATATTATCACTTTAAAATCCAAAATGGTTGCCACTTGTAAACATTCGAAATGGCTGCACCTTTGGTCACTTTAAATATTCAAAATGGCGGCCACGTGTGAACAGTCAAAGTGGCTGTGCCCTCCAGACAGTGGAAAGTCAAGAGCTCAGGTTGTCTGCCTCCTTGCTGTTTCCCTTCCTAGTCATAGGCCACCAGAGCAGTTGTCCCTGTAGACTTTGGTGACCAGGGCTGATCTTCAGGTGAATTCTCAGCTCCCAATACCACTTGAAAATATTCAGGCTGCTGGTCCCGTCAGAGTAACTGACAGTCCACAGCTCCAACTGTCTCTGTATTCACTGTTTTCACTCAGGTTATTCCACTAGCTGGTGCCTAATCCACTTCTGGATAGTTCCTTTCAAAGCTCAGGGCTCCAGGATTATTTTCTGTATCCCTGTCATTTGGTTTTTCTTTTCTTTGTTGAAGAGGGTCTGTGTCACTTGTCTGCTTATTCCTCCATATTCCCGGAAGTCCTCAGCATCCAATGTCATTTTAAAGGACAGAGGCCAAGCACTGCTCATGGTGTGATCCACACAGTCAGCAAATCACCAGTGAAGGTATTTGTTTCCTGTGAATGAAGATAACTCACAAACACAGGATGGAAGAGAAGGATGGGAAACCTGGAGGGAGGTTTGTCTGTGTCTGGGTAATGACGGTGACATGAGGACAGTGATATGAGTACATTGATGTGAGGACAGTCATGTGATTTGGGCTCAGTCACATTTTGCATTATTCTGTGAGTTAACGCTAATACCTCTTCTCGTCTCCAGCAAACCTGTGATTATTTTATTCAGTCCTTTCTTGGGGTCTACATTTTTCTAAGTTTAGATTATAGTTTACAATCTCGTCAGGTCTAGTCAGGAAGAGGGCACTCAAACAACAGAACACCTTTGTACTAACTGAGTGTATGACTGTAATTTTATATAATAAGATTTAGAAGACTTTCTTTATTTCCACCTTTTTCCTCCCTTCCCCCAAACAAACAAAACCCCTTAAAAAACTCAAATCTTTGTAGACTGCCACACACATATATATGTATGATATGGGAAAAATTCAGGCCACATGACTCCTTGTTTATTTAATTCAACCCAATTTATCAAATATTTATTGTTGTAGCTAGTATTGTGCTCAGTGCTCTGCGAAACAAAAAGTAAAAGGTTAAGAGATAAATCCTAATCTGGAAATGTGTGGGGAGAAAAGATTTCTTGACAAAGAAGGAGTCAGAGAATCATATTGGTCAGTATATAACCGGCCTTTAAATCAAATGTAGTCAGATTACAGTGTAATCAATTGGAATAATCTGTTGGATGTTGGGAAGGGTCAGAGCTCAATTTTCTTGGCCTAGATAGTTACACAAGTTGGGCCAGGAAGGTGGGATCAGATAGGGAAAGCAGAGAAGAGGTTGAGAACATTCAGAGGGGAGAATGGGAGGAATACAGGTACCAAAATGATATTCTGTTCTCTTCCCAGAAATAGGGAGAATCCTGTATTGATTTACCAGATCAATTTGGTGGCCAACTTGACTGTAAGTCCCAAGAGAACACCTGTGGTCACCAGGTTCGCCTCCCTCTAAGAGTGGGAAGGTGCACACCTAGATTTTGGGATTGGCCTCACCTTTGCTCAGATGCCTTCCTAACCCTTCTTTACTTTCCCCTTTCACATACCCATTGAGAAATTAAGTTTTTGAGCTCCTCTGTCAGACTTCTTCCATGGGAAAGTAGTACTTTGAGGAAATTCTGTTCTCCTAGTGATGAAGGGTAGGGTTGGTCCCTCTTAGGGACCCTATCCTCACATCCAGCTTTAGAAACACCAAGGAATAGAAAGGAGGGAGAGCTCACTGTGGGGCAGTCATTTGTGACAGACAGGAAAGCATTACAGGTGCCCAGGTGACCTCATGGCTCATCTTTAAAATTCAGAATGTGTTACTCCTGCTGTCTCTCTCAGTGGAAAATTATTCAATCAAAATTTATAAGGACAAGCCCTGTGGGCTGCTCTTTGTTGTGGTTTGTGAGAGAGGAAGGTACAGAGCAAGAGATGGAGATACTCTCTTTTAAGATGAGAAAGCCCCTCATTTTATTTTTTGTCCAAAATGCTCTTTTTGAGGGGGTGGCATCCTTGCCTGTAAGATTTGCTGTTACTTTCTAGTGAGGAGCGTCTCTTTCTAGAAAATGGAGTCTAATAGATTATGTGCCGTCCTGCACACCTTTCTGATGTGGTAGGCATTTGACCCACTGTATACGGTCGTTTAGAGGAGCCTTGGTGGCACTGTGGTGCCAACCAGAAAGTTGGTGGTTTGAACCTCCTACCAGTTGTTCCATGGAACAAAGATGTGGCAGTCTGCTTCTGCAAAGATGACAGCCTTGGAAACCCTATGGGGCAGTTTTCTTCTGTCGTATAGGGTCACTATGGGTTGAAATTACCGGATGGCAGTGCGTTTGGTTTTTGAATACACTGGGAGTTGCCATGGGGTCGATTCCAACTCCCAGTGGCCCCATGTGTGAAGAGCAGAACTGCTCCATAGGATTTTCAAGGCTGTGGCTTTTCAGAAGCAGATCTCCAGAGGCCCCTCTGGGTGGGTTTGAACCATCAACCTTTGGGCTACTAGTCGAGAACTTAACCATCTGTACTACTACTAACCAAGCTAATGTTAGGTCCAAGAAAAGGAAGGCCTCTCTTGTGGTTCTGATTCTCTCCCCACTCCCCTGACTCCCATCCCAATAATCCCAGACCGAACCAATCTTATCCTCACCCTGCTGAGGGTACAGAAATTATCTAACTACTGCTTGTTTGTCTTTGCTTTCCTCTCCTTTTCACATGTTTTCTTTTTAAAGGCAGCTCAAGGTTAACAGTGGATAATTTGCCACCAATTGCCCAGAGTGGCTCTTTCTGAAGGCTGTTTCCCTGTGGTGTGCAGTCGAGGCTTGATAACGATACTGCTTTATCTTTGAAAGCAAAAGTCCCTTCTATCAATGGGCAGCCAAACCCTTTCCAAGGTTAATTAAGGTAGCCACAAAGTGGAAATAAGGAATGACAGCAGAGGGGCAGGGAGGAGCAGCTGTGAGTCGTAAGCAAAGGAGAAAAGATGGCACCTCTTCTGTCCCAAAGACACACCTGGTAAAGCCAGTCATCTCGGGGGCAACACAGGTTGTGTGGAGGTCAGTTTAAACAACTCTTGAAAAGCCAAAAGAAGACACATCTAAGTACCAATGTGTTCAAGTCTCTTATGGCGTTACAGTGAAGCATTAATGATGATGATATTATGGCAGCTAGCAACAGAGTGCAGCCTATGCACCAAGCACCATGTTAAGCCCTACATTAGGGTTTCTCAACCTCAGCACTATTGACATTTGGGACTGGAAAATTTTCTTTATTAAGGAGCCATGGTGGAACTATGGTTAAGTACTAGGTTGCTAACCAAAAGGTTGGTGGTTCAAACCCAGCCAGCTGCTCCAAGGAAGAAAGATGTGGCAGTCTGCTTCTTTAAAAAGGATAACCCAGAAAACCCTATAGGGCAGTTCCACTTTGTCACACAGTTTTTATGAGTTGAAATCCACTGGACAGGACCCAACAATTCTTTATTGTGGTAGCTCTCATGGGTCTCATTGTAGGATGTTAAACAGCATCCTTAGCTTCTACTCACTGGATGCCAGTAGCACTTCTCTCCTTTTCACCTCTGGTTTGCAGAAACCAAACACGTGTCCAGACATTGCCAAATATCTGCTAACATGTACAACCAGTACTCTGCATGGATTATCTCATTTAATTCCCCCAACATAGTATGAGAGACATTATTATTATCTCCATCTTACCACATAGAAGCTGAGAGATGAAAAGTTTAGATGGTTTGCCCAAGGTCATAGCATGCATGAGTTTAGTCTCCTAGGACTGACATAACAAAATATTACAAAGTGAGTGGCTTCAGATAACAGAAATTAATTTTCTCACAGCTCTGGAGGCTAGAGTCTGAATGCAGGGTGTCTCTGAATACAGGGCCATGTTCTCGTCTACTCTAGGAAAAGGTCTTGCTTTGACTCTTTCAGCTTCTGGCCGACTTGGGTGATTGTTGGCATTCCTTGGCTTGTAGATGGTCTTCACATGGCATGTCCTCTGAGTGTCATGTTGTTTCCCTGTCTATTCTTCTCTTTTACATATTAAAGAGATTAGGACCCACCCTACTCCCATATCACTTTGCTAACTTAATTGATAACATCTGCAAAGAAAAGCCTTATTTCCCCAAACAAAATCATATTCACCAGTATGGATTAAGGCTTCAGCATATCATTTTGGGAAGCACAATTCATTCAATAAGAGGGTTCTAACCACAAAGCTAAGTGATCTATTACGATGAAATTTTCTTGTGACTAAATAGCCATTCTTAGCAGTGACTACCCTACCGACCCCAATCCTAACCATATACAATCATTTTTCATGCCCTTCTGTGGTGCAGTGGATAACTTGGTACGGCTCTTCTAGCCATGGTCTTTCCAGCATCCTCCATATGCCTGGGTGGAATTATGCACATATATGGTGCTTGTGCCTCACTAAAGAGATTAGATAGCTTGTTAGTAATGGAAATAAGGTACATGGCACCCTTTAGGGGCAGGATCATGGAAATAAGGTGTCTGCAACCCTAAGATTGGTCAGTTTTGTAATTGTATTAGGCTTAAAATGAGCCCTCCTTGAGGCAGAAAGTGGGATCTCACTACCATCAAGACAGAGAGCAGCCAAGAGTGGAGCACACCCTTGGACCTGAGATCCCTGAGCTGAGGTGGCAGAAACAACCAGCAGAGATGACTGGTAGAAAGACAGTGACCGTGGAACCAAGAGGCAGGAGAGACAAAGCAGTGGGCTTGCCTGCAGAGCAAGAAACCTGAGTGCCTTTGGGGTGCACTTAGGTGTATCTAGTGGCAGTGCTAAAAGAGCTTTATAACAATTGCCCAAGCAGAGCAGCTCTGGCAGTGTAGTGTCTAAGGCATTTGACTGCTAACCTGAAGGGTGAAGGTTCAAACCCACCAGCCACTCCTCAGAAGGAAGGTTGGGCAATCTACTTCTGTAGTGATACTGCCTTGGAAACCCAAGGAGGGGTTGCTATGAGTTGGATCCAACTCCACAGCAGTGGGTTTGGTTTTGTTTTTTGGTTTGAGCAGGGCAGAGGCCAGATTGAAGGGCTAAGCGCCAGAGAGGCATGCCTGAGGGCATGGCTGAGGGGAGGCTGTCCTGATAGAAAAATTGTATCCTGAGCATTCCTGACCCACACTGGATTTCCCAGGAGCTCTGGTAGTGTGGCACTTGACTGCTAATCAGAAGTCTGGTGGTTCAAACCCACCAGCCACTCCTCGGAAGGAAGATGGGGCAACCTACTTCTATAGTGATACTGCCTCGGAAACCCAAGGAGGGGTAGCTACGAGTCGGGTCCGACTAGACGGCACATAACAACAACAACAACAAATCTTTACGGAAGTAGATTGCCCCATCTTCCTTTCGCTGATGGGTCTGTACCATGAACCTTCCGGTTAGTAGCCAATGCCTTAGGCACTTCATCAGAAGAGCTCCTTAACCCTGTAATTGTGACTATTATCTGAGTTCTGTGTGGCCATTGCAAGGAATTATTGAACCCAGCAGAGAAGTAGATAGTGCCATGGGAAGGACGATTGTTGTCAAAATTGGTAAAAAGGTTGGAGGGTAACAGTATGTCTGGTCTCATAGGAATCGGCTTTGGGCTGTTGGTGTTGTTCCTTCTCTCTTGTGAAGTCTGAGGAGATCCAAAGATGCTGCCTCCATGCCTTTTTGCACCTTTCTACCCTACAAACATTACCACTTGAGGCAGGAGGTGTCCAGAAACCTTTCCTGACTCACAGTGTCTTTTTGTATATAAGAATATACAGATATACCTTGTTTTATTGCATTTCACAGATACTGTCCCAGGAGGAGCTCTGGTAGCATAGTGGCTAAGGCACTTGACTGCTAACCAGAAGGCTGGTGGTTCAAACCCACCAGCCACTTCTTGGAGGAAGGTTGAGCAATCTACTTCCATAGTGATACTGCCTCGGCAACCCAAGGAGGGGTCGCTATGTATTGGGTCTGACTCGATGGCACACAACTACATCTTGTTTTATTGCACTTCACAGATACTGTGTCAAGCAAGTCTGCTGGTGCCATTTTTCCAACAATATGTGCTTACTTTGTGTCTCTGTGTCACATTTTGATAATTCTCACAATATTTCAAACTTTTTCATAATGCTATTGCATACTCAATAGACTATAATGTACTGTAAACATCACTTTTAAATTCACTGGGAAACCAAAACATCCATGTGACTTGCTTTATTGTGGTATTTGCTTTATTGCTGTGGTCTGTAACCGAACCTAGTTATCTGAAAAAAACCATAAAAACCAAACTCATTGCCATTGAGTCAGACCCAACTCATATCGGCCCCTCCTTGGGTTGCCGAGGCAGTATCACTATAGAAGTAGATTGTCCAACCTCTCTTCCGAGGAGTGACTGGTGGATTTGAACCACCAACTGTCTGGTTAGCAGTCAAATGCCTTAGGCACTCCAGAGCTCCCAATATTCTCTGAGGTATGTCTGTATTTCAAATATACCAAGACATAAAAAGAATAATATGATAAATGGCTAGATACACACTATGAGGTTTAATTTGCTTCAGTATTTGCTTTAGATTTGTGTTTAATTAAAAAAGAAAATATAACATCTTCCAGTTCCTGTTCCACACTCATGAATTTTCTATGTAAAAAATTATATTATGCACATATAAGGAGAGTTTGTCTCTCCTTTTATTATTTTTATACTTCTTAATTCTTTTTCTTGCTTTATTGAACTGGGTGGGTGAGATTTCCAATTTATTATTAAACAGTTATTTTTTCCCCAAACATTTTAAAACTCTTTTTTTAAAAAAATTAAATATTGATTTTAACCTAATATAATGGAGACCAGAGAACATGATTTGTCTCATAGTTATTTACTGAATTTGTTGAGAATTCTCTTTAAATTCCATCCTTCAAACCAGGATCCTACTTGATACTCTTACTTGCACACCGTTTTTATTATTTATTATGGTTTTCAGTTTATCTCTATGTTTCATTCTTTGACTCCATTACACATCAGATTAGTGTCTATGATTATCTCAAAGGCTGAGATCTGCATCTAGAGAAACACACTATGGGCTACGACTAATCAAGACAGAGACCAGAGACAATGATGGCTGCCTTGTTTAGACAAATCCTCTCCTGAAAGCCTTGTAGACATTCAACTTCATTCGCAGGTACATAGGCTCAACACAACACATATGATATGTCTTTCCACCCTTTATATATATCCTTGGGAATTTCAGCTCCTTGAGAAATATTTTTATTTCTCTGTATATTTCTATCTTTCCTTCTTCATTGGGATCATTTCAAATGACCAACTCAGAATTGCATTTCTGAGAGCTTTCCAATCTTTTTGAAACTCCTCTCCTTCGGAATCTGTTCTTGTGGAATCACACTCATCCTTTGTTAACTTCCTAAAATCTAAAATTCTAGAACACAGATCTGACTATGCCCAAAGTTCTCCTGCTGGTTCTAAAATGATAGGGTACTTTTTTGTTTGCTTAATCAAAGGTATCACACTTTTCTTTTGCCAATTTCTTTCTCCTCATGGAATAGAATTAGGTACAGGATGGCAGTTTCTTTAACAGCTCCCTTATCCTCTGGGTGATAAAATGCTAAACAACTCAGATGCTCCATTTTTATTGGACTAAGATTTCCACCTTCCAAATATCAGAACTCTCCTGTGACTACTGCCTATTTTCTTTACGGTCTACCTTAGGACTATATCGTTTCATGGTATTTCACCATCTAAGCGGATAGGAAATTGTGGGACAGGTGGTTTGCAACTACATGAAATAGAAATTCATACCAAAGTTCACATCCACTAGCAGGATGTTAAGCAAATATTTCACATAGAAAGAGACAGAAAAGAAGAAACCAGACAGCATTGCATGTATCTGCAAACATACATATCCATACCACTGCCATCTGCCTTTCCAAAAAGGCTCAGCACTGTAACCTGAAGGCTACTTGTCTTTCAGCCAGTGAAAGGTGTACAAAGACATGGTTAATCCTGCATTATCCACTTTCCACTCCTGTGCCTGGTCATCAGATAAGCAAGGACACACATTTTGAGACAGCTGATTGTGAGTAGGGATGCAGTTTGAGTGTGTAGAAAATTTTCTCTGTGTAAAACAATTGGCCATTTTTGGGGTTGAGAGTTCATTGTGCTTCTGTGATTGGTTGATTATGGCACCTTTCTATCCAGTAACTTCCTCTTCTCATGTGTCACTTCCTGTGGTAGGGTATGGTTTCGTAGTTAACGAATTGATGTTTGGATCTGGCTGGGCTACAACTTCTTTCTCAGCAGGCCTTGCCTCACTTTTCCCCATCTCACCCATGAATTGCAGAAATATCTTTAGCAAAGTAGGAGACAGGAAGAAATGTCCTACCCTCCCTGTAAGGAGAAACATGTTTCTTTAGAGTTTCTCCACCCCGGTGCCATTGATATTTTGCACCAGATAATACTTTGTTGTGAAAGGCTGTACTGGTCATTGTAGAATGTTTGACAGCATCCCTGATCTTTATTCACTAGATGCCAGTAGCAACCCCATCCCCAAGTCCTGACAATCAAGACTGTCTCCAAACATTGTCTCTGGGTAGCAAAATCACCCCCCAATGGGAACCACTTCTTTAAAGTCTTTGAAACTTTGGAAATTTGAAAAATGAGTATGAATGATGATTAACATTCTAGAATCCTTGTACCATAACTCCTAGGCATATATTAGGGAGCTCTGGTGGTGTAGTGGTTAAGGCATTTGGCTAGTAATCAAAAGGTCGGTGGTTTGAAGCAACCAGCCATGTCATGTGGGAGGAAGATGAGGTTATCTATTTCCATAATGATTTACAGCCTTGGAAACCCAATAGGGGTTACTATGAGTCAGAATGGACTTGATGGAAGTGTGAGTTTTTTTTTTTTTTTGTTGTTGTTGTTTGTTTGAGGCATATATTAAAAGGAAACTTTAGGGCACAATTGTTAACCAAAACGTTGTTAACTGAAAGGTTGGCGGTTTGAACCCTCCTAGCAGCTCTGCAGGAGAAAGATCTGGACATCTGCTCCTGAAAAGATTACAAACTTGAAAATGCTAAGGAACAATTCTGCTCTGTGACATGGGGCACTTTGAGTTGAAAATAAACTTGATAGCACCTACCAAGAGCAATAACAATAGGAGTATATTGAAACTAATCTCGTGTAGTATAAGACTGATTAATTGGTGTTTGTAGAGGGCTTTGGGATCCAGAATTGTAGTTACAAAGCACAAAACACTTCACAATGATTGATGTGCACTCTGTTATTTAATGCTAGGATATGGCTGAGGTTATGCAATTTATTATCATAAGGTGAAGGACAGCTCATTGTATACCAACATGAAAATATACAGTAGATACAGTAATATATTCATTACACGTATTTTAATAGGGAGGTGTCTGCTTGCATTTATCACCTGTGTTATGTGAGGGTGAGTTATGAGTCCTCACCAAAAAAGGCGTATCTCTTTTTATGTACTCATAATTCAGAAATGGGGGCTGAATGGGTTTTGGAGAAGTTCTCTTGAAATAATAATAATAAAAAGAGCACCATAGGACTTAGATCAACTCTGGAATGTGAAGGCCTAGAACAATTTTTCCCTCTAGGGGAGTAGTGAAGTGAACTAATCAGAAAGTTCATGCAAAGAAGGAGATGCTATAACTTTTGTCTCTGTTGCTGTGGGCTGGTGGTGTGAGCCAGAGTCCCAAACTACCATGACTATTTTGAGGTGTCATGCTACTTGAACAGAAAAGTCATTATTATTATGTGGCAGATTCCTTCATTATTCGTACTTTATAGGTTAAAAAAGCTAACTAGAGGGAGTATTCTTCTGATACTTGAGCTAGAAATTACGTCAGCCCTTGTCACCACAGCACTGATCACGAGGAATGAACTGTAGTTTATTGAGGAGCTCTAGTGGGGTGGTGGTTAAAAGCATTAAGTTGCTAACCAAAAGGTTGATGGTGTGAACCCACCAGCTGCTTCATGGGAGAAAGATGTGGCAGTCTGCTTTTGTAAAGATTTCCAGCCTTGGAAATGCTATGGGACAGTTCTACTCTGTCCTATGAGGGTCGGTATGAATCAAAATAGACTTGAGGGCAGTGGGTGGGTAGTTTATTAATAGAGTTTTAGTTCAGAGCCTGGCACATGGTGCCCGTGTTGCTGTGGTGTTAAACACTGGACTAAGGACTTTAAGAAGGTTACATCATTTGATCCTCATGACAGCCCTAAGAGGTGGTAGGATCAGCTCCATTGAAGGTGCTAATACCAGTTGTCCTCAGGTCGCCTTGCACTCATGGTGACTCATGGGCATCAGAGTAGAACTGTGCTCCTTGAGGTTTTCAATGGCTGATTTCTCAGAAGTAGGTCACCAGGCCTTTCTTCCCAAGTGTCTCTGGGTGGACTTGAACCTCCAAATTTTCATTTAGCAACCAAGCATGCTGATTCCAGCACCCAGTGACTCTAGCTCCATTTTGGAAATGTAGAAACTGAGGCACAGAGAGGTAAAGTTAGCCAGTGATAAATCAGAATGCAAACCTATGTCCGTCTGTTTCCAAAGCCTGTGCAATTAACCACCAATGCACAGTTGCATTGTTCTGCTGTTGTCCAATACAGAAGCCACTAGGGACATGTGGGTAGTGAATGCTCAGAATGTGGCTAGTCAACCTACAGTCAGAATTCAATCTAAGTGTAAGATAAACAACAGATTTCAAAGACTTGGAGCAAAAGAAAATAAAATATCTCATTGATATTTTCAAAATATTGATCACATGTTGAACTAATAATATTTTTTTATAAATTGGGTTCAATAAAATGTATTGCTAAAATTAATCTCACTGATTTCTTTTTAATTCCTTTACAATGTGACCACTAACAACAAACATATGAAGAAATGCTCATGATCATTAGCTATTAGAGAGATGCAAATCAAAACAACAATGAGATACCATTTTGCTCCAGCACTAGTAGCAAAGTTCAACAAGACAGAAAATAACAAATGCTGGAGAGGTTGTGGAGAGATTGGGACTCTCATACACTGCTGGTGGGACTGTAAAATGGTACAACCATTGTGGAAAGCAGTATGGCAATTCCTTCAAAAGTTGGAATTAGAAATAGCATTTGACCCAGCCATTCCATTACTAGGTATATACACTAAAGAAGTGAGAGCCATGACAAGAACAGATATTTGCACACCCATGTTCATCGCAGCATTATTTACAATAGCCAAAAGACTAAAACAACCTAGGTGTCCATCAACTGAGGAATGAATAACCAAACTATGGTAATACACACAATGGAATACTATGCTACGCTAAAGAATAATGTAGAACCTGCAAAACACCACATAACATGGATTGAACTGGAGGACATTATGCTGAGTGAAATAAGTCAATCACAAAAGAATAAATATTGTATTAGTCCGTTATTGTAAAAGTTAAGGAAAGGTTTATCTATAGAAGGAAATTTTCTTTGTTGAGTACAAGGGATGGGAGGGAGAGGAGGGAAGGCTGTTAGATAGATAGAGATAAGTATTGATTTGGGTGAAGAGAAGGGCAATGTACCAAATGTGAGTGACCAATATGGCACCATTGAGGATGAGAAAGACAGAGAGAGGTACGTGGGAGGTACAGACAACAAATACGAACTCTTTTGCACATACAGTACTGCGTTGTCAGTGAAGGCAAACATGGGTATATGGATGGACTGATGGGTGGACAGGCTACATGATTAGGTATGTCTGTGAAATGGGGAGTATATCCAAGAACATATATAGGGTTGGCAGACAACGGTCCTCTAAGTTTATGTGAATGATCAGGATTCCCTGGTGTGTAGTAGAGCTGACAAGGGGCAAGGTTGTGGTCACTGTTTGGTCACAGCCAGCTACCCAGAGGGTCTGAGTAGTTGAACTTGTGGGCTTGGAACCATAGTCACAGGGGACATCAAGCTCAATTGACATAACATACTATACAAAACATTGTTCGACCTCCTACTTTGGCGAGTAGCAACTGGGATCTTAAAAGCTAGCAAGCTGCCATCTAGGTGCAATGATGGGTCTCTCCTCATCCAGAAGAAAGAAGAAAACCAAAATTCATGGAAACAGTTAGTCCTAGCGATTGGTACACCATCCAATCTGCAGCCTATACAACTATGAGACCAGAAGAAGTAGATGGTGCCCAGCTACCACTGTCATCCACTGTAGGAGATCCTTGATAGAGAGGGAGAACAATGTGGAACTAAACTCAAAATCATTTGGAGAAAAAAAAAAAAAAGGTGGTGACCAGGTTTGCTGGTCCGATAGAGCCTGGTGGAACCACTGAGACTATGGCCCCTAGCTACCCTTCAGGTCTGGAATTGAACCCACACCTGTGGTTTCCAGCCAAACAAAAGACAGGCATATGAGTTAAACATTTACCTCAAGTAGATACACTCCTTGGAGAGAACAATCATGGGAGAAAGAAGGGTTTCTTATGCACAGGGAGATAGCTCAGGGGGCAGGAGTATATGGAGGGATGGACTCTGGGAAGAGGTAACTATGGAGAGGAAGTGGGAGGGGAGCTGTTGCATTGTGGAAAACTGTGGTCAATGACATGAGACAAAGTATATGTGAACTGCTGTATAGAAAGTGAATTTGCTCTGTAAATCTTCACCCAAATCACACACACACATACACACACACACACAAATGTGGCCACTAGAAAATATAAAGTGATATGTGGCTTGCATTGCATTTCTACTGGGTAGCAATACTAGGTGTGCTGTAACTGTCCCCTTGGACCTCTTATCACAGTTCTCTGTGCACAATGAGCCCTTGCCATTGGCTTCACATGAACAATAGTTAGAAGCAGAGAAGAGGAAAATGATGATGTAAATTGTCAAGTGATTCCTCTTGGCATGATAAGGATCCAGGTTAAAAAAACACAGAAGATGGACTGCACAGTGGCAATTTCCAGGCTCAAGGCCCCATCATCCCTTCTTATCTACTCCTGTCCATCAACAAACAAGCTAGAAGCACTTAGTATCTGCCAGGTGCTGAGTAAGGCCCTGGAAATTACAAAGATGAATAAGATCCAGTTTTTTTGGAGTTCCACCCAGGGACACTTCAGAACCTTGGAAGAAGTCCTGGGGATCTATTTCCAAAAGATCACGGCCACTGAAAACCCTGGAGCACAACTCCGAGACACTTTCCCTAATATCGAAACTTTCCCCACATGTGTACTAACCCGTAATAGTGCAGAACCCGCATACTCAGCAAGATATTTACTAGGAATATTATTTGTTTCTTTATTGTATCTTTTAAACTATTATTTGTGTATTTTATAATATACTTATTATTAAAACAATGGTAAACCTGTTGCCACTGTGTTGATTCCAACTCATAACTACCTCATAGGACAGAGTAGAGCTGCCCTGAAAGGTTTCCTAGTCTGTAATTTTTAATGAAGCAGACTGCCTGCTGTATGTTTCTCCGGTGGAGGGGTTGGTGGGTTCAAACCACCGACCTTTCAATTGGCAGGTCAGTGCTTAACCACTGTACCACCAGGGCTCCTTAGAGCAACAGTGCAGGTACTTAGTTTATAAATAAGTAAATATATATAATTAGGTAATGCATGTTCCAAATTTTACTGAAAGATGTGTGCAATTACAAAATTTTGGAGCCCACTGTTCTAGACAATGAGAAATTGAAATGAGTGCACAGGTTTCTGGTAGAGTCCTGATTACCCGCTGGGTGTCCTGTAAGTGTTTGTCCAGGTTTGACTACTAATCAGTGGTTATTAGTTCACTCTAGTCTTCCTGCTCTGGATACTCTAAGGTACTCAGTGTAGCTTGGAGATACAGGTACGGAATTCCTTTCCATAATGGCTTCCATTCCAAGAAGTGTCCAAGAAGTGGTTTCCTTGGACTGAACCATTGCAGGAAATGTCTTCATAGTAGTCAAATTACATAGCCTGTGAGCTCTGGTGGCATAGTTCCTAAGGCATTTGACCACTAACTAGAAGGCTGGCAGTTCAAACCCACCAGCTGTTCCTCAGAAGGAAGGTTGGGCAATCTACTTACGTAGTGATATTGCCTTGGAAACCCAAGGAGGGGTCCCTATGAGTCGGATCCTACTCGATGATGGTGCATGTGATGCGATGTGAGAACTTGAGGCACAGACGGAATTTTGCTGCATTTTGCAACAGACCTAGATAGTTGGTAAGCTCCTTGGATACAGGCTAAGGGATGCTCACATCCACCTGTGGAATATTCTTAGCCTAAGTGGCCAGTCAGGTCTTGAACTCAGCCTGGCTTGAGGGTACTCAGATAATGTCCCTCCCAGTGGCTTATCTCCCTTTCTGTTCACTCTGACATTCCAGGGAATATACTGACTGTCACCCATCTGAATTTTGACTCATATCCTGTTCCATCTGGATTCTCCCTGCTCTGGTTGGTTCCAGCCCACATCTGCATTATTCCTCCAACACAAAAATCCCTCTTTCCTTCTTTTCTACCTCATGATTCTGGATTAGGCATTGAGGAGCTTAATGGCCCAATAGACAGAGCTTCAGCAATACAACACTTGTTTTCCTGCTTCAAGTGTATGGCAGGCTTAGTGTTTGAAACACAATGTCATTCTTCACACAGGAGTGAGGGTGGAGGGAGGAAAGATGCTTCCATTATTATTATTTTTTTTTTGGCATAACCTCCAAATCCCTGCCCAAAGTGGGATAAAATGGCTCCTTCTACCATGGAAAGAAAGTAAGGAAGATTAAAGGAAGATACATTTTATAGGAAAAATACAATTGAAAATCCCAGTACACTTTTTGTTTTGTTCCCGGCAGATAGTCCTTTCAAATGACACCCGACTCTGCCAGTTTCCTCCTTTCCTGCTCTTGCTTGCTATGCCAAAATGTGCTCCCAAGTTTGCCAAAATACAGTTTGCTTTCTCCTCAGCCCTCTGTCACGACTTCTTGGTTCTAGATGGGGATGATTTTGCCAGTTCTGTTCTAAGCTCCAACCTACTCCATCAGCAACCTTAATCAAACAGGACTCTCGGTTGCAAACAACAGAAAGCAACTTTAGGTGCTTTTAAGCATGACAGGGACTTCATTGGTTCACCAAACTGGCAAGTCCAAAGCATGGAGCCGGGTCCCTGTGTAGCTGAACACTAAGCTCTTCTCTTGGCTGTGCCTGAACATAGTTTGGCTTCTTTCCCACAAAACTTTTCTCTAGGAGCTTCTCCAAGCCCATACTATAATTTCAAGTCTATTAGGCCATTAAGCTTCTTGATACTGAATCAAGAACCATGACATAGAAAAGAAGGAAAGAGGGATTTTTGTGTTGGAGAAATAAGGCAGATTTGGGCTGGAACCAACCAGAGTAGGGAGATCCAGATAGAAAATGGTCTGGATCAAAATTCAGAAAGAAAGATCTTCTTTTTCCCAGAATCCATACGTCAGTCCTCATAGAGGACATTTTGATTGGCCTTGCTGGGGTCTCCTGCCCATTCCAGAACTCATTACTGTGGCAAGGATGGGAAGCTCTGATCAGCCAGACCTAGTTATAGGCTTGCCCTGTGGCTGAAAGATGGCTGTGTCAGTCCTATCTGACCACCAGATTGGGTTTCCCACAGGAAAGAGCAGTTCTATGATTAAGAAAAGGGACACTGGCAAGGCCATAACCAGAGCTGTTACTGTTGTTGTCCGATGCTGTTGAGTTGGTTCTGACTCATAACGATGCCTCTGTACAAGAAAATGAGACGTCGCCTGGTCCTGTGCCATCCTCACCATCATTGCTATGTTTGAGCCTATTGTTGCAGCCACAGTGTCCATCCATCTCATTGAGGGTCTTCCTCTTTTAGTGCCTAAGGCACTTGACTGCTAACCAGAAGGTTGGCAGTTCAAACCCACCAGCCACTCTCAGAAGGAAGATGGGACAATCTACTTCCATAGTGAGGCCACCTTGGAAACCCAAGGAGGGGTCACTATGAGTCAGATCTGACTCGATGGCAGTGAGTTTGTTTTTTGTTTTTTTCTCCTATATCAAACATGATGTTCATCTCCAGGAACTGGTCTGGTTCCTCTTAATAATATGACCAAAGCAAAAGAGAAAACTCTTGCATTCTTGCTTCTAAGGAGCATTCTGGATGTACTTCTTCCAAGACAGATTTGTTCATTGGCAGTCCATGGTATATTAGATATTTTTCACAAATACCATAATTTCCAACAAACTGGGACCATTGGGCCACACTTTGTTACCAGTAGGGAACCTATATTAGTAACAAACCAACATAAAATATAAGCATCATGTATCAGCATCACGGCAGACATTTTGCCATGTTCTTTATACGTTACTAAGTTTAACCATTACAGCAATCCTAGGAAGTACACAGTATAGCCACACTCATTTTAGAGTGCAAAAATAGAGGCATGGAGATATGAATAAAATAGCTCTTTTAGCTTTTACTTAATCCTCCTCTTCCTTATTAACATTATTATTTACTATACTGTCCTTGAAACTTAGGGATGATGGGCTGAACTTGGCTTGGAGGCAATCTGAGAGAGAGATACCATGAAATACTCAAAATTATCACTTTCCTCTGATCCTTAGCTATGGCACCCAGACTTCTCTTTATTTAGGGTAAATTATTATTCAGATAGGGCTTCTTGGTGATTTGAAGGTATACACTGCTGTGGTTCTCATATATATAGGGTCTCAAGTTGAGACCTTCAACCCACTAACTCCTTCTCCTCCAACTAGACACAGAAGGTGGAGTCTCCTGGACTTTGTTCTCAGTCCTCTTACTCCTGAGCTATTATATATACACTACTCATTGTTGCCTTTTCCAGATGAGGATGTTCAGAGTTGTCAAGTGACTGGCTCCAAGTCTTACAGCTGGTTTGTGGCAGAGCTAGGATTCTTTGTTTAGTCCACCTTCACCTTTTCCATTCTCTGTGTACTGTGATATGTCCCAGGCAGGCAGTAGGTACAATGAATGAACCCTGACACCTCTGCCTGCACGTACTTGTTGGCATCATGAAAAGTCCTTTGGATCTGGATTCAATGCCTACTGAGAGATCTGGCTCCAGTCCTTTTACATCCTGGAGCATCACGCTTTCCTCACCTAAAACCTGAGGTAATTATATCGGCTGCGTGTATGTGAACATCTTTTGAAAGGGTAAATTCAGGTGAAATATTTCAATGGGTTTTGGAAATGGTATCATTCTCTACAAATGTTTGATAGCATTTTAGTAACTCACTACAAATCTTCAACAAATGTTTTCTTATTAAATGGATGGGTGCAGAGCGCTTCTTTCCAAATCAGCTCCCATGCTCTGCAGAGGTATCCAAATGGTATTTTCTCTGGATTTTGGCTGATAATGGTTATTCATTTGTCATTTCCTGATGGTAATTCCAAAGCAAAATTTAAGTTTTTTTTTTTTTTTTTAATTTTCCACTCAGTCTGAAGGTACATTACTGGATATTTGCTCAGAAAAAGGCACACATAATCCACAATAACAGGGCCAATGTGTTTTGAAGATTTTCCTGATTAAAAATGTTAACTCAGTTGGGAATCTGTGCAAGTCAATGGGGGGCTAGGCCCTGCTGGTGGCACAACAGCTTCAGCAGCTCAAGGAGCAAAATTTAATCTGCTCTTGTGCAGAAAGAGCTGAAAATGCAATTCCCTTTGTTGTGTCCTTTGGGTTTTTGTGTGTCATTGAGTTCTGGAAATGTGTCTTTAAGAGACACTGTGGAAACTGATAGTTCAGCTTTAACATTTACTCTGTATTTAGGCCCTGATCAGCTCAAGTCTTCATTAATACTGAGTTTCTGTTTACTGTGATGGAAAATTTGCATTGATTAAGGGTAAGGGTGGCACAGCTGGTTAATGTAATTGATGTCAGTAAACTGTACACCTGTAAAAGGCTGAATTGGCAAATGTTGTGATATGTATCTATATATATCTATATATATGTAGGTATGTATCTCTCTCTCTCTCTCTCTATATATATATACATACCTACAACAGCAACAACAGAGCAGCTGCTGAGGCTGCCTATGTACAACCAAATGGCAAATGAGATTTGGTTTCTTGGTTTGGAGATTTAGGGTCATGGTTTCATGGTACACTCCAGTTAATTGGCCTAATATCCTGTTTAGTACTTCTATCTTACCTTCTAGTTCATTGCATAGTGCCTGGAGTTTTAGAAGCTTGCAAGTGACTATCCAAGGAACAATTAGTCTCTGAGTTATCAAATTTACCCTCTACTATTTTTAGTTTTGCTTGATAGATTATTTAGGCTAAAAATTAGGTCCCCCAATTAGGACCCTATGTTATCTTCCAGAGATTTTATTGTTTAAATAAATTTAGGTCTTTGATTCATTTGGAGTTAATTTTTGTGCGTGGTATGAGGTATGAATCCTGATGCATTTTTCTGCATAGGGATATCTTTGCCAACACCATTGGTTAAGGAGGCTGTTTCTTCATCATTCAGTGGTGTTTGACTATTTATCAAAGATCAGCTGCCCATAGATGGATGGACTTACTTCTGGGTTGTCAATTATATCCCATTGGTTTGTGTCTGTCATTGAAGGAGGGAGACCAGGAAGTTAGCAGACAAATTTAGAACAACTAAGGGAGACAAACCTGTCTGTCAGTTTGTCCTACTTTAGTAGTTTGTGTACTGCTATGAGGCTGAAGGCTATGTCACTGGTATTTCAAATGCCAGCAGGGTTACCCATGGCGTACAAGCTGTACTGAAGGAATCAGTAAAGAACAAGGCTCCAGAAATTGATGGAATACCCATTGAGATGCTTCAACAAATGGAATCTGTGCTGGAGACACTCACTCAGCTATGTCAGGAGATGTGGAAGACAGCTACCTGGTCAACTGACTGGAAGAGTTCAATATTTGTACCCATTCCAAAGAAAGGTGAATCCACAGAATGTGAAAATTATTAAATATCATTAATATCACACCAAGTAAAATATTACTGAAGATAACTCAAAAATGGTTGCCACAGTATATTTACAGAGGATTTCCAGAAATGAAAGCTGGATTCAGAAGAGGATGTGGAACGACGGATATCATTGCTAATGTCAGATGGATTCTGAATGAAAGCAAAGAATACCAGAAAGATTACTTGCCTTTTATTGACTATGCAAAAGCATTCAATTGTGTGGATCATAACAAATTGTGGATAACATTGAGAAGAATGGGAATTCCAGAACACTTAATTGTACTCATGAGGAATCTGTCCATAGATCAGGAGGCTGTCATTTGAACAGAACTATATGAAGAAACACATGGCATCAGGATAGGAGGAAGACTCATTAACAACCTACGATATGCAGATGACACAACCTTGCTTGCTGAAAGTGAGGATGACTTGAAGCACTGACTGATGAAGATTAAAGATGATAATCTGTGGTATGGATTACACTTCAATATAAAGAAAACAAAAATCCTCACAACATAATGCTGACCAATAAGCAGCATTATGATAAATGTAGAAAAGGTTGAAGTTGTCAAAGACTTCATATTACTTTGTTCTACAATCAACACCAATGGAAGCAGCAGCCAACACAACAGACTATGTATTGCGTTGGGCAAATCTGTTGTAAAAGACCTCTTTCAAGCAGCGAAGAGCGAAGATGTCTCTTTGAAGACTAAGGTGCGGCTAACCCAAGCCACAATACGTTCAATCACCTTGTATGCCTGTGAGAGCTGGACACTGAATAAGGAAGACTGAAGAAGGATTGGTGCTTTTGAGTTGTGATGTTGGTGAAGAATACTGAGAGTACCATGGACTGCTAAAAGAACTTACAAATCTGTCCTGGAAAAAGTGCAGCTGGAATGTTCCTTGGAAGCGAGAATGGCCAGTTTTTGTCTCACCTACTTTGGTCATGTTGTCAGAAGGGACCATTCCCCAAAGAAGGATGTCATGCTTGGTAAAGTGGAGGGTTGACAAAAAAGGGGAAGGGCCTCAGCAAGATGGATTGACACAGGGCTGCAGCGATGGGCTCAGGTATGGCAAGCATAATGAGGAAGGCACAGGACCGGGCAGCGGTTTGTTCTGTTGTGCATAGGGACACTATGAGTTGGAGGTGACTTGATAGCACCTAACAACAACAACAACAACATTGAACCAGTACCAGGCTGTTTTCATTACTGTGGCTTACTATATGGTAGGTTTTGAGATGGGGAAGTGAGAGGCCTCTACTTGGATATACTTCAATATTGTTTTAGCTATTTGAGGCATCTTTCCTATCACTGAACATTTTGGTCAAAGATTCTATAGGTCAGTCATAACCAAAAGAGGGAAAGTGCAGAACAAATATTACAGTTCTAATGGAATCTAGTCTTTCTTGAACCATGGAGGCTGGATGAACCGCTGAACCTATGGTCCTGGGATAATCTTTAACCTTAAACCACAAACCAAAAATATCCCCTGAATTCTTCTTTAAACTAAACAATAGTTTAGCTAAATTAGTAAAGAATGTGTATGTTGAGCATTGTGGTCTTTTAATGAACTATCTATATGGGATCAAATTAACAACAGCAACTCAAAAGATTAGACAAGAGACTTAGGGGACAATAATTTTATATTAATGGGAGAGGAAAGATTTGGAAAAGGAGAATGAGAATGATTTTACAACTTAGAATGTAATATCAATGAATTTTACATGTAGAAATTACTGAATTGTGTGTGTCCTATTGTGTATATTTTCAACAACAACAATAAAATAAAATAATTTAATAAAAAAAGAAGCTTCAAAATAGTTTCCATGGATTGAGTGCCTTCCTCTTCCAAATCTTCCTTTTGAATTCACAAATTCCATGTTCATCACATCTCTTCCTGTTCAAGAATCTTTAGTATGGTGAAATTGTATAAACACCCTAATCTAGTATTTGAGGAATTTAAGTAGCTGGGTCAAGTTATCTTTCCAATACTATCTTCCACTTATTTTCTGCATGACTCCTCAGGTCCAGGTTAACCAGGTCCATTCTCTGATTTTCAAATCCTCCATTTCCTCTCTTGGACCTTTGCTGACACCAATTCCTACTGCCCCAGGTTTGTGTCACTCTCCTTGCCCGGCCTGACCTCCATTGGCCTCTTCAAGTCCTACTTATCCTTGTTGCTGTTAGTCACTGTAGAAAGGGCTTTGACTCATGGTGACTTCATGGTCCTGTGCCATCTTTCTGACGATTGGTGTGCTTCAGTCCCTTGTTGTGGCTATTGCATGATACCTTCCTACCTCGGTGGCTCGTCTTCCAGCTCATATCAGTCAATATTGTGTTGCGGTCCGTTGGGTTCTCGTTGGCCAGTTTTCATACGTAGATTGCTAGGCCTTACTTTCTAGTCTATTCACCATGAAGTTCTCCTGGAACCTGTCCACCATGAATGACCCTGCTGGCATTTGAATACCTGTGGCATAGCTTCCCACATCATAGCAACATACAGTGTGACAAACTGACAGACGGATGCTGGTATTTATACTTAAAACCAAAACCCACTTCCATGGAGCTGGTTTCAACTCATAACAACCCTATAGGACATTCAAACTCTATCTCCTCCCTGAAACTATGTCTAACAGCTATAGGTTGTAGAAACTTTTCATTTCTGTAAACTCTTATTGCACTTACTCTCTATTATATAATCTGTCCATCTATCTATTTATCCACCTTCTATTCAATCTAAAAGGATTTATTCCATTTTACAAAATCCTTGGGCCAATCCTTTTATGTCTCATGTCATATACTGCTTAGACCATGTCTTATACTACTTTAGTTTCCTCAAAAGAAACTCATTCATTCAACACATTTAACAAATATTAACTTGTGTTAGTCCGGACTCTTTTGGTTAAAAGCAAGATAAATACAGTTTAAGAAGCATCACAGCCAAAAAAAAAAAGAAAAAAGAAAAAAATGGGAAATTATCATTGGTGGGATTCAGGAACTCAAACAATATTGTCAGACTGTCTTTTTTTCTTCTCTCAGTCTTTCTGGTGGGAAAATGGTCACAGCTCTAGGTTCACATCTTTCCAGTTTAACAAACAATTTGGGATGTGTGTATGTCTCCCAGCATCTTACACAAATTCAGAGAAGGGCCCTGATTGGACCTGCTTGGATTATTTATTTTCCTTGGCCATTCATTGTTATCAGGGGTGTGAGATGCTATGATAGGTTCAACCTGGGTCACATGCCCTCCTATGTGATTGTACATAGTCCTGAGTTAAGTAAGTCACTATTAGTGACAACCTCACCATGTCCAGCAGAATTATGCAAGGAGCAATTGCCCCTAAAGTAGAGAAAGTGGATAGATAAAATCCCACAGATATCCTTTACACATGTCATCCCAGAACTCTGCATATGGCAGATGTTTGGTAAATATTTCTTGATTGAATCTTTGATTTTTAGCTTTAGAATTATTTTTTAAAAATTAAATTTTATTTTTTGTTATTGTTGAGAATAAACATAACAGAACATACACCAATTTAACACTTTCTACATGTACATTTCATTGGCTTTGATCACATTCCATTCTTCAAGTTTTGCAACCATTCTCATGCTCCTTTTTGGAATTGTTCCTCTGCTGTAAACTCACAGACCTCTAAGTTTCTTACCTAATCTTTTGAGTTGCTATCATCAGTTTGATCCTTTATAGATCTTAAAAGAGCACAGTGCTCAAAGCAGACATTCTTTACTAATTAAGCTAAACTATTGTTTGGTTTTTAAAGAAGACTCCAGGGGATATTTTTGATTTTAGGCTTAAGGTTAAAGATTATAGATTATTTCAGGACAATAAATTCAGGGTTCATCCAACCTCGGTGGTTCCGGAAAGTCTGGATTCTATGATAATTTGAAAATCTGTTCCACATGTTCCCCATTTTGATCAGGATTTTTCTATAGAATCTTTGATAAAAGCATCTTCAGAATTGCTTTTAATTGGGAGAAAAATCCACTCCTACTTCAAAATCAGCTCAACCCCAGGATTACTGGATGTTGCTATTAAAATTTCTTAAAGTCCCTCCCAGCAGTGTCTTCCTTTTGGTGTTGGTGTTTCCATTTTATTTTATAGTCTAATCTCACAACGCAAACATGTGAAGATAGCTTTTCTGTTATCTTTTTCAATATGCCACTTTCAGGCTGAGTGCTCTCATTTCCATAGCAGCTTCTTATATGACATGTTCTCAAACACTTTTCCACATTGATTTATCTCTAGTTTTTATGGTTTGACTGAAATGCAGTCTCTAGAACTGAGCAAATTTTTTGAGAAGAGTAAGTTACCTTCCTAGTTTAATAATACTGTATATTAATTGATTTACCCCATGATTTCATTAGAATGTTTATACAGTCATACCATTGTGTATATTGATAAGAAATTTATGTTCTTAAAAGTGTCTACTAGGAAAAATTAGACCCAGCATCCATTTCTCAGCCTTTTATCTATCAAGTGGTTTGCAGCACTCTGTTACATGCACCAATCTGATCTCAGCTCTCAGTCCTACTGAGTCACCTGGTAACTCCTTAAGCAGCCAAGTAGGTACTGATACATGAAAGAAACTAGTGATCCAGGTTCCTCCATCATTTCTGAATGTCACCACAGTGCTAGTCCCCCCAAATCACTTTAATTTAGTTGGCCTGACCTTCAGAGCCAGGATCCAGGAATGATCTTCTCACTTAGTTTATATCCCAGGGATAGTAAACTTCTAGGCATAAAACCAGTTGCTATCAAGTCGATTCTGACTCATGGTGACCCATATGTGTCAGAGTAGAACTGCACTCCTCAGAGTTTCCAATGACCGATTTTCAGAAGTAGATTGCCCACCCTTTTTTCCAAGGCACCTATGGGTTGACTCAAACATCAAGCCTTCCAGTTAGCAGTGAGCACCTTAACCATTTGCACTACCCAGGGGTTCTCATCTGAGCATAGTAAAGGACAAACCAATAAACCACACTGAAGTGTTAGTTCGTATGTGTGTGCACAGGTCTGTAACAGGGGTGAGGGATGGTTACACAATCACAGTGCAGGAGATCTAAGGTGGAAGAACAAGACATTTTAATTAAAGTCCAGAGTTAAGATTTAATCAGGTAAACTAAGACCTAGTAGGCAAACGCTGACCATTCCCAATGCTGGACACTGGCTTCTATTCACCACTCTTATTTCTAAAGAGATCAGTCCCCGTACTATCCTGCAGAGTCAGGGAACTAATGACAGAAAGTTTGCACCTAAAAAGGAGATTTTCAAGACCCTGGGTCAACCCAAAGCCACACTGAGTAAAGCCTCTTACTTAATATTTTCTCACAGACAGGGATGATGGCCTAGCAAGTGGGCCAGTCAGGTTAGTCAGTGACACTGTGAGCATCATTAAATAGCATGCAAATCATTAGCTAGTAACATAGACAGGATACCCAGGCTTAATCATTTTTATTCCCACCCCCTGGTAGTATAAATGCCCTCAACTCTGCCATGAGGAACTGCTCTGAAATGCAAAGTTTGACTTGGGCAGCAAAGGAAAAGAAACTGTAATGGTCTCATTTCATCTTTTTGAGTAATGATATGCCAGTTTTCCAATAAATTGCATAAAGGTGAGTAAGAAAAATAAGTCTTTGACCTTTCTCGTTTATAACCACTCTTAGATAACTTCTTCTCATATCTTATGCTGGCCACAGAGCTTTGCATAGGAGAGTTTAATTTCCTGCTACTGCAGGCATTAAAATGGATAGGACTTCCTCTCCTTCTCTTTTCCCCTGCAATCTGCAGCCCTCTGCATGGCTCGTCACTCAAGTCATGGGAAGGTACACAACCTAATTGAGGGATATTTGCAGGTGAAATTCTTCTTTCTAGGCAAACTGTTCCCACTAATGGAAAACAAATAGGTGACGGATGGGAAAAATTGCCAACGCTGAGTGTGTGGAATATGGCAGTCACAACTTCTGGAGATGAATGTCTTTCATCTCGATAAATGTACTTATAATGTGTTAGTTTAATTACTGCAGCTTTGTGAAGTCTTGAGCCAGTAATTCCTTTCTCAACAAATTAAAGACCTTAAATAATTCTGCAGGAAGACTCATTCCTCACTCTGGTTTTTGTACATTTCTCTGAAACATATTTCCGGAACTCAGCTGGGTGCCATTAACAACTTGGGTGATTTCTCTGGTTGCATTGTGATCTATAAACATCTCCTTAGAGTGACTTCTGCATTTGTAACCATGAGGCATAAATTTGTTTTCAGTAATTACCTTCTCCTGCCCTCCTTTCAGGATGCAAGAGAGATTTCATCCTTTCTAAACTATCAGCAGCCTTCGTTCCAGAAGAAGAAAGTAGGGGAGTCCTTCTCCCTCTGACCTCAGTTCTGAGTCTCCAAGGGAGGGTCTGGTGAGGATGGACAGAGCATTGGTCATACCATCCGACCCTTATCCCTACCTCATCCCAAGGATCGGAGACTGAAAGTTTCAAGGTTTATTTTTGTCCAAAAATAATAATAAAAAAAGGTACGTTTTCTTCCCTGCTTTCTAATTCCTGATCATTTTCTCTATTTGGCTAATGTCTTTGTCTCTTCTCAAGGGAGAGTTGGCTCAGTTGGCATTCTGTTAATAGGAAATCTCTGCTAATTGGCGTTTCTCTGCTTTGCAAGCAAAAAGATAACTGATATTCATAATGATATTCTGGAAGGCTCTGCAAGATACCGAAAGGTCTCACGGATTCTCAGAAATGATTGACTTCTGTGCAGTATAATTGTAGTGTCAGGTGTATTTCATAATTTTCTGATCCACTGCAAATTGGATGTCCATGCAAGAGATATACCTTTCTACTTACTAGAGTATTTATTAATCACATATTCCATTTGGAGAGATGGAAAACAGGGCTTTTTAAATTTGGAAACTCCTGATGGGTGGGCAGGGGTGAAGTCTAACATCTCTCTTATGTCTGGTGCCCTTAGTAGATGCTCACCACTTGCAGTTGAGTTGACTTTGACTAATGATGACCCCATGTGTCTTGGTAGAACAGTGTTTCGTAGGGTTTGTAAGGGTTTTGATGGATGATTTTTTGAAAGTAGGCTGCCAAACCTTTCTTCCATGGTGCCTTTGGGTGGACTTGAACCTCCAGCCTTTGGGTTAGCAGTTGAGTGTGTTAACCATTCACACAACCCAGGGACTCCTGGTAGGTGCTCAGAGGGTCCTTATTGGATAGTTGGGTGACACAGGGACATGGTGGCTTTAGACTTGACAAAGGATCATCCTCAGAAGACCACTGAACTAAAGGCCTGGACATTCTTGTTCAACTTGGAAGATCAGATGGAATCAGAAGGGGTAATGGCTGCAAAGTCTGGAAAACACACACAGCATACAGGTTAGAGCAGACCTAAGATCCAAATCCAATGGTCAGAGTGTTGAGAGCAATTGAGGAGGCAGAAGCACCAAGGCAGGCCCTGGGCCATGTTTCCCACTGTGTGTGGGTGACATAGGATCACAATCTGTGCCTCACCATCATGCACGACCAAAGATGCTGGACCCCTGATGTCCCTAGGGAATAGAGGATGAAAACGACTGCTTGCTCAGACTATAGCAATGCAAACCAACAGTTTCTTGTCTCTTTGTGACAGATTCTATCTGAAGCAGCCAAATTGATCACATGGCAGTCTGCTTTGATAGTTAAGAAGGCCAAATCCACCCACTCATCCTTGCACTGTCTAAAGCAAGTGCTAGAGTCAGTGTCATTTGACTCTGGGAGCATTGTTTCCTTCTTAGTAAGAATCCCTGACATTCACTGCTCTCACTAGGTCAAGCCACCTGTGTTACATGGAGGAGGTGAGAAAGAGTTCATTGCCCCCTGTTTCATGTATAGAATTCTGTATAACCAACCAAGACATAAAAAAAAAAAAGAAAAACTCCAAGCCCATTACAATTGAGTCAATTCCAACTCACAGAGATGCTATGGGACAGAGTAGAGCTGCCCCATAGGGTTCCAACACTGTAAATCTTTACAGAAGCAGACTGACTCATCTTTCTCCATAGAGGAGCTGGTGGATTTGAACCTCTGACCTTTTGGTTAGTAGCCAAATACTTTAACCACTGTGCCACCAGAGCTCCTATCTTTAAGACATAGGGCCTTAAAAAAAAGCATTTATTATTTCTCATTATTTTGAAGGTTGACTGGAAGTTCTACTGGTCTCCTTTGAGGTGCCTCATGTGCCTGCATCAGGTTGGTTGCTGGGCTGGGTAGAATGTTCAAGAATATGTTTTCCACAGATCTGGAGCCTGGATACAGACTGTCACTAGAGTGCTTTTGACTGCTTGACATGATTTCAGTCTCTCTCTTTTTTGTCTTTCTGTGGTCTTTAACCCTCCAGATCTTCACAAAGTGATTCTTCTCTCCAGCAGAAAAATTGGACTTCCTTACAGCATGGAAGTTGGGTTCTTAGAGTTCAAAGGGAGAATATTCCAGCATAAGGCTTTTGCCTAGAACTTGCACCGTGTATCTGCCATCAACTTCAATTGGTCAGGGAGCTCTGGTGGTGTAGTGCCTAAGGCATTTGACTGCTAACCAGAAGGCTGGTGGTTCAAACCCACCAGCCACTTCTTGGAAAGAAGATTGAGCAATCTTCTTCTGTAGAGATCCCACCTCAGAAACCCAGAGAGGGGTCACTATGAGTTGGGACTGACTTGGCAGTAGTGATTCCCCCCCACAATTGGTCAGAGTAATTCATGGGTTCAGCCCACATTCAAGGGAGAAGGAAATAGCTTCCACTTCTTGATGAGAAGAGCCACAAATAATTTATATTTATCTTTAATCTATCATGTTGTCAGGTGCCATCAAGTCGTCTCTGACTCATAATGACCCTATGTACAGCAGAATGAAACACTGCCCAGTCTTGTGCCAGCTCCTCGATCCTCACTATACCTGAGCCCATCATGGTAGTCATTGTGTCAATCCATCTTGTTGATGGCCTCCCCTTTTTTGTTGACCCTCCACTTTGCCAAGTATGATATCCTTCTCCAGGGAATGGTCCCTTCTTATAACATGACCAAAGTAGGTGAGGCAAAATCTGGCCATTCTCGCTTCCAAGGAGCATTCTGGCTGCACTTCTTTCAGGACAGAATTGTTAGTTCTTTTAGGAGTCCATGGTACTTTCATCATTCTTCTCCAGAACCACATCTCAAAAGCATCGACTCTTTTTCAGTTTCCTTATTCATTGTCCAGCTTTCACATGCATACAAGGTGATTGAAAATACCATGGCTTATATCACTCACTTTAGTCTTCAAGGAGATATCTTTGCTCTTCAGTACCTGAAAGAGGTCTTTTGCAGCAGATTTGTCCAATGCAATACATTGTCTGATATCTTGACTGCTGCTTCTATTGATGTTGATTGTAGAACCATAATATGAAGTCTTTGACCACTTCAATCTTCTCTCCATTTATCATGATGCTGCCTATTGGCCCCATTCCGAGGATTTTTGTTTTCTTTATATTGAGGTGCAATCTATACTGCAGACTGTAGTCTTCAATCTTCATCAGTAAGTGCTTCAAGTCATCCTCACTTTCAGAAGGCAAAGTTGTGTTGTCAGTGGATTGCGGGTTTTTAATGAGTCTTCTTCCAATCCTGATGCTGAGTTCTTCATATAGTCCAGCTTCTCTGATTATTTGCTCAGCATACAAATTGAATAAGTATGGTGAAAGGATGCAACCCTGACACACTCCCTTCCTGATTTTAAACCATGCAGTATCCCCTTGTTCTGTTCGAACAACAGCCTCCTGGTCTATGTACAGGTTTCTCATGAGTACAATTAAGTGTTCTGGAATTCCCATTCTTCTCAATGTTATCCACAATTTGTTATGATCCACACAATTGAATGCTTTTGCATAGTCAATAAAACACAAGTATAGATCTTTCTGATATTCTTTGCTTTGAGCCAAGATCCATCTGACATCAGCAATGATATCCCTCAGTCCATGTCCTCTTCTGAATACAGTTTGCGTTTTTGGAAGTTCTCTGTCAATATACTGCTGTAACCGTTTCTGAATTATCTTCAGTAAGATATTACTTGTTGTTGTTGTTGTTTGCCGTCGAGTCAGCCCCGACTCATAGCGACCC
This sequence comes from Orycteropus afer afer, assembly GCF_000298275.1. Classification (NCBI taxonomy): domain Eukaryota; kingdom Metazoa; phylum Chordata; class Mammalia; order Tubulidentata; family Orycteropodidae; genus Orycteropus; species Orycteropus afer. Next base: position 944,538 of record NW_006921700.1, on the reverse strand, counting down.
CTCCTTGGGTTTCCGAGGCAATATCACTATGGAAGTAGGATTGCCCAACTATTAATCATATTGTTCAATAATTTCTACATTCTGTGGGATCATCTTTCTTTGGAATGGGTAGAAATACGGATCTCTTCCAGTCAGTTGGCCAGGTAGCTGTCTTCCCAATCTCTTGGCATAGCCAAGTGAGTGCCTCCAGTGTGGCATCATATCATACCTCCTATCAAAAAAGCTAGTGTTAGCCAAGGGGAGCAATACACTAATGCTTGTCTTATAGGTTGTTGAGAAGATTAATGAAAATGAAGCAAGGACAGCATTTAGGGTAAGCTCATAAATAGCTGTACTTCTCCATATTTGAGGATCTACTCTCATGGGTAGAGAAATGTTGTCAGGATCTGTAATGCAGAAGTAGAGAGTCATTCTGAGGATTGTGCTTTAGTTATCCCCAAATGGAGATTATGTTGTTGCTGTGTGCTGTCGAGTCAGGCCTGACTCATAGCGATCCCTCCTTGAGTTTCCAAGGCAGTATCACTACAGAAGTAGATTGCTCCATCTTCCTTCTGAGGAGTGGCTGGTGGATTTGAACCACCAGGCTTCTGGTTAGCAGTCAAGTGCCTTAGGCACTACACTACCAGAGCTCCCATAATAATGGGGATTATATGAGTTGATATATGTAAACTGCTTAGAACAGTGCGTAGGACCTAGAAAGCACTCAATAAATGTAAACTTTTATTACTATTATTATTAGTGAAGGGTAATAATTCCTAAAAACAAAAGAACCTCCAACATTATAAAGACTACTTAGTGGTAGCTTTTATTAATAATAAGTGCTAGGATGCTGTTGGGCACAAATTGCCTTGTCTTTTCTGCCCATAATATCTTTCCTCCTTTCTTCAGAAAGTGGACCTCCCTCACCCCAGCCTGGTGACTAGAGTGTTGCTGACAATCATATCAACTTACTTTTATGGCTGTGAGTATTGGTCCATGAGGTGGATACCTAAACCAACTTGGCCAGTTAGAGTCCTTTTCTAGGGCTTATATTTAGAGCAACAAAATAAAGTCATTTTGAGCAAGATTGGTCTTTCTTTCTACAATTTTTAGTGCAGTCTAGCACACACAGAATAGCCATGCTTATCTTCCTGGAAGTCATCTTAGCAATGCCTTCCAACCTCACATATCCTGCCGTTCTTTCATTCATTATTCTGCTATTAAATATTTAATGACCCCTTGCTACATATTTGATATTGTAATACAATCATGGTTCTTTCACCATAGAATTGACAATTTGGGGTGTCAGACAGTAACAAAGTAAACAAACAAATGACTATGAGTTGTTTTAAGAGCCTTGGTCAACTGAATAACTGCCAGGCAAAGATATCCATGCCCTAATCACCAGAATATGTGAATATGTTACCTTACATGACAAAACTGACTTTGCCTATGTGATTAGCTAATATCTTAAGATGGGGAGATTATTCTGAATCATTCGAGTGGGTCCAATGTAATTACAATCTCCTTTTGAAAAGGAGGCAGGCTGATCAGAGTCAGAGAAGGCAATGAAATGGTGGGAGTGGCGCGAGAGGAGGGCATGTGATGACAGAAACAGACAGAGGAGGAAGAGAAATGGGGGAAAGAGAGAGAGACAGAGAGAAGGAGGGGGGAAGGGAGGGAGAGAGAAAGAGAGAAGAGGGACACAGACTGGAACATGCTACATTTCTAGCTTCAAAGATGGAAGAAGAGGACCACAAGGCAAAGAATATGGTAAACGATTCTAGAAAAGGCAAGGAAATAGATTCTCCCCTAGAGCTTCCAGCAGTGCTGCTATCCTGCCAAAGCCTCGATTTTAGGACTTCTGATCCTCAGAACTGAAAAAGAATGAATTTGTATCATTTAGGTTACTAAATTTATGGTAATTTGTTGAAACAGCAATAGGATACTATTACAAACTTCAAAGAGAAGTGAGTGTATGAACGAATAATGTAGTAAACTTTATTAAGATGAAGGGATAAGGGAAGGGCTTTCTGAAAAGTAATATTTAAGCTGAGACCTAAAGGAGGAGAAGGAGCCAGCCTTACAAAGGGTAGAAACAAACAAACAAAACTAAAATCTAAACCAAATTCACTGCCATTGAATTGATTCCGACTCATAGAGGCCCCCTTTGGGTTTCAGAGGTGATAAATCTTTGCAGAAGTACATTGCCCAGTCTTCCTTCCTCAGAGTGGCTGGTGGGTATGAACTGCTAATCTTCTAGTTAGTGGTCAATTGTTTTAAGCGCTACACATGCAAATTTCATTCAGGAAGCAATGTGGGAAAAATACCTTAAAAAGAGAGTGTTCTAAGTCTGTTTCAGCAACTAGAGAAGGCTGGCATAGTGGAGAACAAGACGAGAGTCAGATGAGGTGGGCTGATTTATAATGTAATTATGGAGTCTGCTTAAAGTACAAGCAAAGAGTTTTATTGAGGGAGAAAACAGTTCATGTATCGGGAAACACAGGGTTGAGAGGCTGTGTTCCACAGAGCGAAGTGTGCAAAGAACTGTTATCTGGTAAAAAAAAAAACAAATGTGAATGGTTACAATCATGGTGGCTTAGAATTACATATAGCTATAAGACAATAGCAAGTTAAAATTCTACAAGGCTATTGCTAGATTTCCTAGAGCCAATCTAGCAAAGAATTCTCTGCTACATATATATTCTTTACGTTGCGCAAACATTATCTCAAGACTCCATGGATAAACATTCCCTGGAAACCATTTCCTCACAAACCATATTTTTGCTTCCTTTGTTGTTTGTTGAGAGTGGTTAAAGTTCTACTGGTTTGTTAAATTTTCCCCATTCTTCTCTAAAAGTTACTTATCTAGCAGAGCACAGTGGAAACTGTGCTTCAGTCTTATGTTAGAAATCAAAATGGAATCTGACTTTGGACAAAAACATAGCTCTTTCCTAATAATTAGGTGCAGGTGCCACATTATTAGCTGTAGATGCTCTCATTCATCTTGCCCCTACCCCTCATTGTGATCATGAGTCTCTACATGAGATTCTTTAATTAGGACTATTCTTCTCCTTGCTGTATGTGGAGTCTCATCTTCAGGATGAGTAGGTCTCATGGCTCACACAAAGGAGTAACTCACCTTCTGCAAGTGCTTCTATTTTTTTAATTATTTTATTTTATTTTATTT
>NW_006921700.1:931346-935609 GCF_000298275.1 Orycteropus afer afer | reverse complement strand
AAGATTATCTTCTGTGTCTGTGTTAATTGGTTTCCCTTTTCTTTGTTGAAGAGGGTCTGTGCAATCCTTCTGCCTAGTCCGCCATCTTGCTGCAAGTGCTTCTTGTTGGTTTTAGAGACAGTTTACCTTCTGAACCTTTTTTTTTTTTAAATTTTTATTGTGATCTGGGTGAAATTTTACCGAGCAAATTCATCTTCCTCACAGCAGTTCACATAAACTTTTTTTCATGATATTGACTTTAGGCTCTCACAATGCAACAGCTCTCTTCTTACTTCCTGCCCATAGTTTCCTCTTCTCTGTGTCCTTCCCTCCCATGCATTCCTGGCCCCTGAGCTGTTTCCCTGTGCATATACAGCCCTTCTATTCTCCCATGATTGATCTCTTCAAGGAGTATATCTACATAATGTAAACATTCAGCTCATATGCCTGTCTTTTGTTTGGCTGGAAGCCACAGGAGTAGGTTCAGTTCCAGATCTGAAGGGCAGCTGGGGGCCATAATCTCAGGGGTTCTACCTTCTGAACCTTCAAGACTCTAGACTTTATTCTGTCAGAGTAGCTGGGGATTGTCTGTTTGTCTTAGGGGAAAGTGAGAGAGAAGCCAAATTAAGAGAAACAACTTTATTTTAGGGAGAGGCTAGATCTTTGGAGTGAAGACAGGTTCACTTGAAATATTGGTTTCTAAGTACATAATTCTTTCCATAAGTACAGAATTTGTAGCTTGTTCAAATGGATTAGACATACCTCTCATACAGCATTTAATAATGCAGATACTTATAATAACAATGCATAATATGATCAAACCTGCTTTTGAAGAAGAATTAAACCAAGATCCTAATCCATCAGGTAACCAGCTAAAATGTTTAAAAAGGGAGAATCAGGCATAGGGGCAATAGAGCAAAGCCAATGGGCTTGTTCATCGATTTTATTTATATCTAGCTCAACTTTTCCAGAGGTATTAACCCAAGTGCAACATGCAACATACTCCTCCTTGTTGGGCCAAAAGGAAATCTAAAAAGAAATTATATTGTCCAGGACTACTTTGGAGAGGGACTGTGAAGATTTCTCTTGGGTGTTCATTCCATTTGCAATACTGTCTTCAATTTTATTCATTGTGACAGAGAGGTTGTGGATAGATATTTCTAAGTCTATTACATGATAAGTAGGTTTTAGAGCTCTCAGGAATGACCAAATCTGTCAAGATTTTCTGCTAGAGTATTTGTACTCTGGGCTGTTTGTTCATAGTCTCTTTGATATATTTTTCTTTCTAAGAGTTTTAGATTTTTGGCCTAATAGTCACTTTCATTCCTGGCCCCTGTAATGGATACTTAAAAGAAATCCAAGTAGGCTTAAGGTACATTGCCCCATCATGTTCCACCCATCTAGACAAGGCACTGCTCAACTGTAAGGCTTATTAGTTAAGTTTCTTTTTAGTGGGTAATCCAACCCCCACATAAAAATACATATCCATAAGGAGCACAAAGCATGTTATTTCCAGTAAAATCATGTGGGATGGGAATGTTTTGAATTGCTTGTTTGAGCTAAGGTTCTGTTAAAGAATCATTACATCGAGACAATTGTCCCATCTTTAGAGGGTTCCAGAGTCTAGAACAATGGGGGAAAGAATCATTTTTCATGCAGGCAGGTAATTTCTTTGCCTTACTTGATAAAATTCCAAAGTATCTAGAGTACTCTGCATGTTGGAGTGAATAGATAATTTGGCAAATGTGGACAAAACAAGCCTTCAAATATTTCATAGCCTGGTCAGGTGTTATAGGTTGGGTTAAATTAAGGCATGGTACCTAATTAAGGTGTGGTATCAGGGGGAAGCCATAATCTAACATGTACGGTTTTATTAAAGGTGATGTTGTAATTGTTATTAGCATTGGGTAGGAAGCTATATTTAACACAGGGTGGGATAATGGATCTGAATTGTCAAGTCCAGACTGGGGAGATGGGTGACAGATATAGCAATTAGTTAAATTACTGGCTTTAGCTACTGATTGAGGTAATTTAATGAATGCATTCTCATCTCAAGTTTTAATGACAGTTAGTAGAAGTAGCAAGAAGAAGTTTTAAAAGAGCTTCATAATGAGAGAAATTAAACCAAAAGTAGTATAATAAGGCAGACATCATAAATATGACTGTTACAATAAAGTAAACTCCTGCATCTAATTGCATCAAAGAATCTTAGCAGGTCAATAAGGGAGAAGTCAGCATAAAATGATCAGGGCAGTGGAAGACACAGGGAGGAGCACAAGATTTAAAGATTTTAAGGAGCTCTGGTAGCATAGCGCCTAAGGCACTTGACTGCTAACCAGAAGGCTGGTGATTCAAACCCACCAGCCACTCCTCGGAAGGAAGGTTGGGAAATCTACTTCCGTAGTGATATTGCCTCAGAAATCCAAGGAAGCGTCACTATGAGTTGGGTCTGACTCAACAGCACATAACAACAACAAGTGAATACTATTACATATGTAATCCTGAAATAACAGTAATAACAATAATCTACATAGATAGACACTTAAGCTGAACAGGGGTGGGAAGATGAATGGGACTACTCCCACAAATATATAGAGGTTTGACAGATGATCTTCTATGTATTTATATGTGCTGCAAACATATCCATGAGTATAATAGAGCATACAGGAGGGAAAGTTATGAAAACTTCTTAGTCATAACAAAACAGTTTGAAGGAATGAGTGTCCGGGCATGGGGCTTAGGACCATAGTCTTTGGGGACACTAAGGTCAATTGGCATAACAGTCCTTAAAGACAATGTTCTACATCCCACTTTGGTGAATAGTGATTGGGGTCTTAAAAACTTTTGAACTATTAAGGTGCAACAATTTGTCTCTCCCTGTCCAGAGCAAGGAAGAATGAAGAAAATTAAAGACAGAGGAAACAAGTAATCCAAAGGACTAATGAACCACGTGAACCCCAGCCTTCATGACCCTGAGACCAGAACTAGATGATGCCTAGCTCCCACTGCTGACCATTCTGAAAAGGATCACAATAGGAAGTCTCTGGGAGAGTGGGAGAAAAATGAACAAAATTCAAAATCATAAAAAAGACCAGCCTTACTAATCTGATGAAGATTGGTGGAACCCCTGAGACTATCATCCTTAGACACCCTTCAAGCCAGGAACTGAACTCAAGCCCCAGGGCTCAACTTTCAGCCAAATGATAGGCCTATTTGAAAAAAAAAGAAAAACAAACAAACTCACTGCTGTCGAGTCAATTGTGACTCATAGCAAACTCTCCTTCGGTTCCAAAGTGGTATCTCCACAGAAGTAGATTGCCCAGTCTTTCTTCTGAGGAGTGGCTGGGGGGTTTGAACTGCCAGCCTTCTTTCTGGTTATCAGTCAACTGCCTTAGGCACTGTGCTACCAGAACTCCTGATAGGCCTGTAAGGTGAACGGCAATACCAGGAATGTATGCACTGATTAGAACAATCAACTATGTGAGATCAAAAGGGTAGCATCTGCCCAAGAATAAAGCTAAGAAACTAGGAAGGGGTAGGAAAGAAGAACGAAGGGAAAATAGTAAACACAGGGAGGAAGTGAAGGTTCTTTACACCTTTGAGGCATCACAGTCCAAGTATAAACTGTTGACCTTCCCAAGTGAATACAAATATCTATTGACTGTTAGAGTAGACAGGGATGCTAAAGAAAAACACACTGCAACATCTGTAACTGAGAAATAAACAGCTTCAGGTACAACATATGAAAGCAATACATGAGGATTTGGAGCTACTGGAAATCTAGGAATGAGTATAAGACTAACTGAGCATCTTGAACAAATCTCCAGCCTCTGTTAAGTTTCTTAACCAGGAAGACCGTGGTTGTATGGACTAGTACAAGGCACAATGAAACCTTTAGAAAGAAGTCTTGTATAATTGTAACAATATCTTCTCTAGCTTCTTGTTCAAGAGGGTGTTGGAGAATTTTCAGTAAAGGTTGAATATCAGTTGATTTGAAGACAGAATTTATCTTTCATTCATAGATGAAGCAGCCCATAAGGTCTCAAGAGAAGATTCAGGCAGGGTAAAGTTCTTGCAGAAGTAAAGTTAGTGCCTGCATTTGACAAATAATTTCGTCTTCATTTCTGGTATTCTCTGCTTTCAGCCAAGATCCATCAGAGATAAGCAATGATAGTCCTCATTCCACATCCCCTTCCAAATCCAGCTTGCATTTCTGAAAGTTCTCTGTCAATATATTGCTGCAACTGGTTTTAAATGATCTTCAGCAAGATTTTTTTTTTTTTT
>NW_006921700.1:929265-930341 GCF_000298275.1 Orycteropus afer afer | reverse complement strand
TCACTGACAACTCAGTACTGTATATGCAAAAGGGTTCATATTTGTTGTCTGTACTGCCCATGTAACTCTCTATGTCTTTCTCATCCTCAATTCTTCAGCAAGATTTTACTTGCATGTAATATTAATGATATTGTCCAAAAATTTCCACATTCTGTGGGATCACCTTTCTTTGGAATGGGTACAAATAGGGATCTCTTCCTGTCAGTTGGCCAAGTAGCTGTCTTCCAAATTTCTTGTCACAGACGAGTGAGTAATTCTAGTGCAGTGTCCATTGTAGGGGTTGTTGTTGTTGTTGTTATTTGCCATTGAGTTGAACTCGACTCATAGCAACCCCTCCTTGGGTTTCTGAGGCAGTATCACTACAGAAGTAGATTGTCCCATTTTCCTTCTGAGTAGTGGCTGGTAGTTTTGAACCACCAGTCTTCTGGTTAGCAGTCAAGTGCCTTAGGCACCATGCAAATAAGGTGTATGGAGCCCTAACGTGGTTATTGGTCAGTTCTGCCACCTCACTAGGTTTAAAGTGAATCATCCCTGAGGCAGAAAAGTGTGTCAATCTCACTATCATCAAGAAAGAAGAGCCAGCCATGGACCACACCCTTAAGACCAAGATCCCTGCAGCAAACTTTCTTAATCCAGGAGATAGAGGGCTGTGACACCAGAGACAGTGAAAAGCAGTTGCAGATAAATGGCTGAGGGGAGGCTGTCCTGATGGAAGAATTGGATCCTGAGCATTCATGATTCTGAATTGTAACTTGTTACTCCCCTGATAAATCTCATAATATGTGAGTATTGTCAGTGAGTTCTGTATGGTCATTGCAACAGATTATTTAACCAGCAGAAAAGTAGAGAGTGCTGTTGGAGGGATGGTTGGTATCAGAAGGGGAAAGAAGGAGGGTAGAGGTATGTCTGACCTTCATCTCATAGGAATCAGCCTTAGCTGTGATTTGATTCTTCTTTCTCCTTGTGAAGTTAGAGGAGATCAGATGCCATGCTTACCCTGTTTTAATAAACTCCCAGTTTTCCTTTGCCACATGATCCAGTTCATATTTCTTTTCAGCTTTTTTTTTTTTTTTTTT
>NW_006921700.1:921403-927070 GCF_000298275.1 Orycteropus afer afer | reverse complement strand
TCATTGCTTCTCTGTCCAAAGGGCTCCCTTTAGCATCTCTTGTAAGGTTGGTCTGGTTTTAACAAATTCCCTTAATTTCTGCTTATCGGGAAATGTCCTAATTTCACCATCATATTTAAAGGACAATTTTGCTGGGTACATAATTCTTGGTTGGAAATTTTTCTCTTTCAGGGCTTTATATATACCATTCCATTGTCTTCTGGTCTGCATGGTTTCTGCTGAGAAATCTGAGCGTGGTTTTATTGGTTGCCCCTTGTAGATAACTTTTCGTTTTTTCCTGTGATTTTCTCATGATTCTTTCTTTGTCTTTGATTTTGGTAAGTTTGATGATGATATGTCTTGGTGATTTTCTTTTAGGGTCTATCTTGTTTGGGGTTTGTTGGACTTCCTGAATGGCTATATTCTCATCTTTCATCATACCAGGAAAATTCTCTTCCAACAAATCTTTTACAATTTTCTCTGTTGTTTTATTTGTCTCTTCCCGTTCTGGAATTCTGATTACACATAAGTTATTCCTTTTGATAGTATCCCACATAAACCTTAGGCTTTCTTCATTTTGTTTTGATCTTTTTTCCGATTTTTCTCTTTTCAAAGACCTGTTCAGGTATTTGCCTTCAATCTCCCTAATTTTGTCTTCCATTGATTTAGTTCTGCTCCTTTCCCCATTCAATGTCTTATCTATTCTGACAATTTAGTATTAATCTTCTGGATTTCTGTGTGTAGATTTTGTATCATTTCTAATTTTTCATTTATTTTGTCATTGTGTCTTGTATTGTCTTCTGAAATTGTTCTAGGGTTTTCTTTGTGTTTTTCTTGATCTGTCTCTCAATTCGTGGAAGATACCTAAATATATTTTTTTTTGAATTCCTTCTCAGGGAATTCCAATGCTGCTTCTTCCTCAGGGATGTGTTTTGGGGCTGTATTCTGGTCCCTTGTTTCTCCTGCTTTATCTTGCTTCTTTGTGTGGACTGTGATGCACTGTTGTCTCTGAGGCATTGTGATGTTTTTGTGTTTATATTTAATTGGTTATTGTATGTTGGAGTGACTTGCCCATGATTTTCATTTTCTTTGTTTTGTTTGTTATCTACAAAAGCAGGGCATTGTGCTTCTCTATTCACTAGTTGACAGCACTTACACACTTACCACCTGTCTCCTTTCCTGTTGTCACCCTCTCATGTATCCCTGTTGACCTTGGCAAACAGAGCCTATTCTTAGATCCCTGGAATCTGAATGAGAATGTTATCACTTTAAAATCCAAAATGGTTGCCACTTGTAAAGATTCAAAATGGCTGCACCCTCAGTCACTTTAAATATCCAAAATGGCTGCCACTTGTAAACATTCAAAATGGCTGTGTCCTCTGGATAGTGGAAAGTCCATAGCTCAGGTTGTCTCCCTCCTTGCTGTTTCCCTTCCTAGTCATAAGCCACCAGTGCAGTAGTCTCTGCATCTGTTGGTGACCAGGGTTGATCTTTAGGTCAATTCTCCGGTCCCAACACCACTTGGAAATATTCAGGCTATTCATATATTCAATATTCTACTGTCAGAGTCGCTGACAGTCTGCAGCTCTGTCCGTTTTTGTTCAGGTTTTTCCACTAATTGGTTCCTAATCCACTTCTGTATAGTTCCTTTCAAAGCTCATTGTTCCAGGATTATCTTCTGTATCTCTTTCAATTGGTTTTTCTTTTCTTTGTTGAAGAGGGTGTGTGTCTCTTGTCTGCCTATTTCTCCATTTTACCAGAAGTCCCCAGCTCGATAAGTTTTACATATGTATACAACTGTTTAGGTACCATTCAGATGATGATGTGGAACATTTCCAACACCCAAAAGTTCTCTCAAGATGCCTTTCATCCAATACACCATCCTCCAAGGTAATCACTATTCTGGCTTCTGTCACCATGAACTGTTGTTGTTGTTGTCTGCCATTGAGTCAGCCTCAACTTATGAAAATCCCATGTGTTACAGAGTGTAAATGCTCCATAGGAGTTTTTTGGCTATACTCTCTCTCTCTGTTTTTTTTTTTTTTTTAAATTTTATTGTGATTTGGGTGAAAGTTTACAGAGCAAATTCATTTTCCATACAGCAGTTCACATACACTGTCTCATGACAGTGACTGTAGTTTCCCACAATGCAGCAGCTCTCTCTCCCCTTCCCTCTATTGCCACCTCTTCCCTGTTTCCTTCCTTTTCCTGCACTCCTGCTCCCCAAGCTGTCACCCTGTGCATACACAGCCCTTCTATTCTGCCATAATTGATCTCTCCAAGATGTATATCTACCTAATGTACATGTTCAGCTGATATGCCTGTCTTTTGTTTGGCTGGGAGCTACAGGATTGGGTTCAATTCCAGACCTAAAGGCAGCTAGGGGTCTCAGAGGTTCCACCAGGCTCTATCAGACCAGCAAACTTGATCCTTTTTTTTTTATCCTAATGATTTTGGGTTTTGTTCCATATTGTTGTCCTACTCTATCCAGGGTCTCCTACAGAGAAACCCCTCTGGGTGGTTGACAGTAGTAGCTGGGCACCATCTAGTTCTGGTCTCATAGTTGTATAGGCTGAGGATCACATGGTGTACAAGTTGTTTGGACTAATTGTTTCCATGCATCTTTGGTTCTCTTCATTCTTCTTTGCTCTGGAAAAGGAAAGACCCATTGTTGCATCTAGATGGTGGCTTGCAAGCTTTTAAGATCCCAATCACTACTCACCAAAGTAGGATGTGGAACAATATTTTTGTGTAGTATGTTATGCCAATTCAACTTGATGTCCCCTGTGACCATTGTCCTGAGCCCCCTGGTCCAACTACTTGCTCCTTCTGGGTAGCTGGCTGTGGCCAAGAAGTGACTACAATCTTGTGCCTTGTCAGCTCAACTATATATACCTAGAAATTCTTACACAACATACAAATACACTTGTAGAAATACACTTGTCTGCCAACCCTACACTTGATCATGGGCACACTCCCCCCTGTATAGACATACCTAATTGTTCAGCCTGTCCACCCATCTATTCACCCATAGATCAATGTTTGCCATCACTGACAGTGCAGTACTGTATGTGCAAAAGGGTTAATCTTTGTTGTCTGTACCTCTCATGCATCTCTCTATGTCTTCCTCTTCCTCAATGCCACCATGTAAATCACATTTGGTACATTGCCCTTCCCTTCACCCAAATCAATGCTTGTCTCTACCTATCTAGCAGTGTCTCCCCCTCCCCCCTCTGCTCCGGTAACCAACAAAGAAAATTTCCTTCCATATATAAACCTTTCTTTGACTTTTTATAGTAATGGACTAGTATTTGTCCTTTTGTGATTGACTTATTTCATTCAGCATAATGTCCTCCAAGTTCATCCACATTAAACAGTGCTTTGCAGATTCTGTGTTATTCTTAGGGGTTGCATAGTATTCCATTGTGTGTATGTACCATAGTTTGGTTATCAGTTCTTCTGTTGATGGGTACCTAGGTTGTTTTCATCTTTTTGCTACTGTAAATAGTGCTGCAATGAACATGGGTGTGTATATGTCTGTTCTTGTGCTGGCTCTCACTTCTTTAGGATACATACCTAGTAGTGGAATGGCTGGGTCAAATGGGATTTCTAATTTCTTGCCTATGCTCTTTATGGAAACAGATTATCAGGCCTTTTCTCCTGTGGAACTGCTGGGTGGATTCAAACCTCTTGGTTAGCAACAGATTGCAAACTACTTGTACCACGCGGGCTCCTCACTATAGATTAGTTTAGCCTATTATTGAAGTTTATGTAAGTTAAATAATACAATATAGAATATACTATTTTATCTGGCTCTTTTTGCTCAATATTATGTATGTGAGATTCATTTATGTTTTTTGTATGCAGCAGTTTTTCTTTTTCATTGCTGTGTAGTATTCCATTTTATGAATATTAAACAACCATTCTTACACTGGATATATTTTACATATATATTATACACTTTCATATTGAGCAGAGAACTGTGCGGGTTCTGTAGAGAAGCAAATTAAGTGTACTTATATATCTAGAACTATTTATCTATGGGAGATGGGGAGAGAGAGAGAGAGAGAGAGAGAGAGAGAGAGAGACTGATTTATCTCAAGGAAATGGCTCACGCAATTGTAGAGGCTGGCAAGTCCCAAGCCCATGGGTCAGATATCAAGCTGGAAACTTCTTGTTCGTGCAGCTGCAGCGGTTGATGAACTCAAGGTCAGCAAGCAGTACAGCAGGCTACTGGGTTCAGCAGCTGATGAATCCAAGATTGGCAGGTAAAGGGGCAGATTTTTGGCTCATATATTTACATATATATTATACACTTTCTCCATTATTAAGCTTATCTTTCATCTGGTGTGATGAAAGATTTTTTTTCTTGAGTTTTATATATATGAAGCAGGCTACACCCCTGAAGAAACTCCCTTTCAACTGATCAGCTGCTCATAGCACATCTCATCATGGAAGTGATTACATTACATCAGATCTCGTCATGGGGGATGACTCCATCATAACTGCTAAACCACTGAGAATCACGGCCCAGCCAAGCTGACACATAACCTTAACCATCACAGACTTCTTTTAGATATATATCATACACTTTCTTACCAAGCAGAGAACATGTAGTATAATTTAGCTACTTGCAGTTGTTGTTGTTGTTATGTGCTGTCTAGTGGACCCGACTCATAGTGACCCCTCCTTGGGTTTCCAAGGCAATATCACTAGGAAAGTAGGATTGCTCAACCTTCCTTCCGAGGAGTGGCTGGTGGGTTTTTGAACCGCCTGCCTTCTGGTTAGCAGTCAAGTGCCTTAGCCACTATGCTACCAGAGCTCCCACTACTTGCAGTAGTGTTTTGTAATTTTTCTTATATAAATCTTTTATGTCCCTGGTTAGATTCATTCCTAAGTATTTTATCATTTTGGGTGCTGTTGTAAATGGTCTTGTTTTCTTGATTTCCTTTATGGAATTAAATTTAACTTCTTTTGATGACTCAGTGTCATCATCATAGGTATCAGTCACTGTGTTTCTCATTCATTCATTGAACAAATACGGATTGAACATCTACTTTGGCGAAGGCACTGCACGAGTGTTGGAGAATGAAATGTAACTGTGAACACTCATCACTGGTGCTCTTTTTCATCAAAGGCCATTCACAGAGCACTTACTATATGTTGGCAACAAAACTCCTGTGGGTCCCATCTCCTTTAGTGGATAACAGAAACATTTGTGTGTGAAAAAACAAATTCCCCTGTCAAGAACTCTAAGATTATCTATAAGATTATAAGGAGTGTCCTTTCTTGCTTTAGAGAAAGAGATGATGTCTTTTGTGCTGGGGAAAGAAAACTTCCCTCCCTCCTCCATTATTAAGCTTATCTTTCACCTGGTGTGATGCAAGATATTTTTTTCTTGAACTTTTTTCTTAGGATTGACAGTCATATCCACCAGCAATTTTAGCCTCATTGGTGGTCCTTAGGTTCTGACCCCAGAACTTGCATGTTGTTGTTGTGTGCCATCAAGTTGGTCCCGACTCATAACGACCCCTCCTTAGGTTTCTGAGGCAGTATTACTAAGGAAATAGATTGCCCAACCTTCCTTCCAAGAACTTGCATATAGTGCCCCAAACCATTTTACAGTCTTCACAACACTTACATTTACCCCATTTGTTCAAATTTTTCTCCCAGGCATTTACAGCCATT
>NW_006921700.1:914903-921298 GCF_000298275.1 Orycteropus afer afer | reverse complement strand
AAAAAAAAAAAAAAGGGAATATCCAAGCAGTAATATTTTCAGCTGTTTTCTGCTGAAGGCTTCATCAATCATAGAAGTGTTTTGACTCCTGTTTGGTTACTGCACCAACACTTGAGTATAACTTTTGGAGTTAGAGGGAGATAATAGTTTCTTGGGGTAATAAAGCTGTCAGGAGGAAGGAGGCTTTCATCAACTCGATAAAAAAGGTAGAAGGATTGGGTGGCGGCACAAGGACATTGGGGAAATGGCAACATCTGGAGAATCTAGATGCCTAAACAGTCTTGTAATTTATGGCCCTGGGAGAATGCATTGGGCTGGGAGCCTGGAAACCTGGGTTCTATTCTCACCCCACCACTGACTTCCCGAGTGACCTTGGGCAAGTTGCCTGAGCATTCTCTGCTTCTTTTATTCATTATGCAGGCAAAGAAAATAATAATACTGGTATTTATCCATTTGTTACCCAAAGAGAGTTTTTACTTCTCACTTTCTTGTTTTGGTAGATAAATGAGACAACTCTCTGAAGCTGTTGCATAAATTCAAGGTCTTATTCTCATCATTTTTTTTTTTTTTAATTTATAAAGAGCTTCAATTTATTTTATTAGGAACTCATCATACCTGGGAAGTCAAGATGTTTAATGCTAAGGCTGTGCCAATTTTAAACAGGAAGAAGGTGCAGCTCAGAGAAATTGGTACTTGCAGACTCAGAACTTTAAGATCCTATTAATCCCACTAGTTTTCTCCTGTTTAATTATAGACCCATAGGGTGAAAGAGAAACGTTTGCAAATAAAATAAGGGGTGTCTTGAAAGTACTTGTATTTCATTATTGGAAAGTGGATCATATTCATTGTAGAACAGCAATGAAGTCTCCACAGTGGAACTGGGTGTCATAGAGGGCTCAACTCAGGTCCCTCCTTCTTTTAAGCCACAGTACCACTTACCTCAATACTCAGCTCTTATTGCCTGCAGCATCTGTTTTTCAGTTCTAGCCTATTTTTGAAATTGCTTTATTTCATTGTAATTTAACTGTTAAAAGATGGTTATTCCTGTTGTTACAAATTCACTCATTCATTCCACAAATAAGTACCCATGAAGCATCAGAGCCTGTGATGGCCTGAGTGCCTCTACAGTGGGGAGTATGGCAGATACAGCTCCTCCCTTCATGGAGCTGGGATTGAGTGAGAAAGTAGACATCAAAACATTACCATGCAAATATCTAATTGTAATGGTGATACTTGCTAAGTAACTATGCTTTTAAAAATGTTGATTATCCCTTATATGATTTCACCCAGTATTATTACAGCTCCTGACTCCCTCCTTTTATCTTCCTTGAGGCCACTCCCTGCCCCATCAACAGCCCTGATTCCTCACAGCAGGGTGTGCACAGGTATTGTAGTTGGTCTCTGTTCTGACTGTAGTCACAAAAAAAAAGACAATTGTCATCAAGCCCATTCTGACTCATGGTGACCTCACATATGTCAGAGAAGAGCTGTGCTCTGTAGGATTTTCAATGGCTGAGTTTTGGAAGTAGACCTCCAGGCCTATCTTCTGAGGTGCCTTGTCTCTGGGCAGACTTGAACTTCCAACCTTTTTGTTAGCTGAGCTTGTTAACAGTTTGCACCACCAAGGGACTCTAAGCTTCCCTTGGACAATCTATGTTACCGAGGCACAAATAAACGATCTGTTATGGTTCTCAATTCATTGAATCATGTTGTCGTTGTTGTTATGTGCCATGGAGCTGGACCCGACTCATAGCGACCCCTCCTTGGTTTCCGAGGTGGTATCACTATCGACGTTATTTCTCTTACATTGAAGTTATTAGCAATAACTTCAATGTAAGAGAAATAAGAGCTCTTTGTTTAAACGTTAATGTAGAAACTGTCATGACCTGAAAGAATCAGTCCCACCAACCTCCAAGCTCTACGAATGCATACAACTCCCCCTCTGAGTTTTCCCTAGCTTCCCTTGCTCCTCAACTTGCCTGTTCTTTATTTTCCCCCTCAAACTTCAGCATTTGAGGTAATGAAAAAAGCTATTTCTTATTCAACTGTATTGTTTTCCTGTGCTGTTTCAATACCAGTTTTGAGACATGCTGCTTTCTACTATTTTTCATTGCAAATGTGCAGAATTTCAATTATGTTAAGTTAGACCCCTTCCAACCCTGAAATTCAATAATTTTATATTATAGAACAAATAGGCCCTTGGAGTTTTAACTTAAGAACTTAACCACAGTTGTTAACATTTTCTTTTGTCTCTATGGAGAAACTTTCCTTGAGGCTTGAATTTTAACCAGTGGACTCATAAATAAATATTCAGAATGTAATTCTTTTGTAAATAGGATCATCCAGATTATAAAGTCTGTAGGTACTGAGCTGTTTTATGTATAATAATCTCTCCAAAGTACCTGTTACAGCACTTTACACATAGAGGCGGTCCAAGAATTTTAGTTGAAAGATCGAGGAGTTTCCACAGCCTTTCTTTGGTCTTTTACAGTTTCTTTTGTCTTTGATAGGGCAGCTGAAACCAATTTCTACTTACTTAATGTTAAGCTAGAAACAGTTGATCACCATTTTATTTTAAATGTAATTAACCAAAACCAAATTCACTGCCATTGAGTTGATTCGACTCATAGTGACCCCTCCTTGGGTTTCCAAGGCGGTATCACTACAGAAGTAGATTGCCCAGTCTTCCTTCTGAGGAGTGGCTGGTGGCTTTGAACTGCCAGCCTTCTGGTTAGCCATCAAATACCTTAGGCACTAAATATAATAATTTTTTTTTTAAATTTTTAATTGTGAAATGCTAACCATACAGAAAAGTAGAGAATAACATACCATGTACCCACCATTTAGACTGAACAGATACTAACATTTTGCATTATTTAGATACATTCTTTTTTCCTTAAGAAATAAAATACTGCTGTTAGGTGTTATTACCAAGCATGATACCCTTTTCCAGAGAATGGTCCCTTCTGACAACATGACCAAAGTAGGTGAGACAACGTCTGGCCATTCTCACTTCTAAGGAGCATTCTGGCTGAACTTCCAGGACAGATTTCTGGCAGTCCATGGTATATTCAGTATTCTTTGCCAAGACCACAGTTCAAAGGCATCAACTTTTCTTTGGTTTTCCTTATTCATTGTCCAGCTTTCACATGCGTATGAGGTGATTGAAAATACCATGGCTTGGGTTAGGTGTACCTTAGTCTTTAAAGTGACATTTTTGTTTCTTAACACTTTAGAGAGGTCTTTTGCAATAGATTTGCCAGTACAATACGTTGTCTGTTCTCTTGACTGCTGCTTCCATGAGTGTTTATTGTGGAATGAAGTAATATGAAATTCCTGACAATCTCAATCTTTTCTCCATGTATTGTGATGTTGCTTATTGGTCCAGTTGTGAGGATTTTTATTTTCTTTATGTTGAGGTGTAATTCATACTGAAGACTGTAGTCTTTGATCTTCAACAGTAGGTGCTTCAAGTCCTCACTTTCAGCAAGTAGAATTGTGTCATCTGCATAGTGCAGGTTGTTAATGAGCCTTCCTCCAATCCTGATGCTGTGTTCCTCTTCATATGGTCCAGCTTCTCAGATTATTTGCTCAGCATACAAAAAGAAAAGCAGGGTGAAAGGATACATCCCTGACACACACCCTTCCTGATTGTAAACTGTGTGGTATTACCTTGTTCTGTTCCAACAACAGCCTCTTGGTCTATGTAGAGGTTCCTCATGAGCATAATTAAGTGTTCTGGAATTCCCATTCTTTGCAATATTATCCATAATTTGTTATAACTCAAAAACCAAACTCAGTGCCATCGAGTTGATTCTGACTCATAGCAACCCTGTTTGGGTTTCTGAGGCAATAAATCTTTATAGAAGTAGATTGTCCAGTCTTCCTTCCATGGGGTGGCTGGTGGGTTTGAACCACCAACTTGCTGGTTAACAATCAAATGCCTTAGGCACTACTCCACCACGAGATTATCAAAAAACAAACAGACAAAAAAACTCACTGCCATCCAGTCAGATCTGCTTATAGTGACCACGCCTTAGGTTTCTGAGACAGTATCACTAAGGAAATAGATTGCCTACTCTTCCTTCTGAGGAGTGGCTGGTGGCTTTGAACCATCAGCCTTCTGGTTAGCAGTCAAGTGCTTTAGGCACTATGCTACCAGAGCTCCTACCACCAGATTATAGTACAGTTAAAATCTCTCTATGCTGGTTCCCATCCTTGTCCCTTCTCCTTTTTTCCTTTATCAGAGATAACCAAAATCCTGAAATTGGTTTGTTTCATTTCTATGCATAATTTCATATTTTACTATATTGGACATATTATCAGAAGGGACCAGTCCTTGGAGAAGGACATTATGCTTGGTAAAGTAGAGGGTCAAGGAAAAAGAGGAAGATCTTCAATGAGATGGATTGACAGAGTGGGCAACAACGGGCTCAAACATAGGAAGGACTGTGAGGATGGCACAGGAATCGACAACATTTCATTTTGTTTTACATAAGGTTGCTATGAGTCATTTTGTTTTACATAAGGTTGTAAAATGGACAACATTTCATTTTGTTTTACATAAGGTTGCTGTAACTCAATGGCACCTAACAACAACAACAACATATAAGTGTATTGATAAATAATATAGTTATTATTTTGTGCATTAAAAGAGATATTAATGGCATAGTAATGTATATAACTTTTTGCAATTTGCTATTTTTACTTAACACCAATTTTGAAATGTGTCCATGTTGATACATATAAATGTAGTTCATATATATTAACCTTTATATAGAATTTTATCATATGAATATTTTTCCACACATCCTTGATGGGCAGGGTTCCCCAGGTAGTAAACTGTAGAACAAAGCTTAAATAGAGGTCAAAACTTATTAGGAATTTGGATTCAGCGAAGCAGGGTCCCAGTGAAGGAACAAGGCAATAAGGCAGGAAAGGAGGGAGAGCTGATATGAGGATGCTGGCCACTGCTTGTTATCAAGTGCTGCTGATGCAGGACTGCCCTCCTTTGGGCCATATTAACTGCTGGGTCTCAGGGCAGTCCTTGGGGATGAGGACTGGGGCTGGAGGAGGAGAGAAGAATTAAAGCATCTCGTGTCTTCAACTTGTCAAAAATTTGCCCCATGTAGGGTTTCAAGATTTAGCAAAAAATACATAATGCTCAGTTAAATTTGAATTTCAGATAAAGAAAATATTTTTCAGTATGTCCATGCAAAATTTGGAATATACTTATACTAGAAGATTATTTGTTGTTTATCTGAGATTCATATCTAACTGGTGTCTGAGTTTTATCTGACAATCCTAGTTCCATGAGGTGTCAGTCAATTTTATTTCAATATGAGAGAAATAAAAGTTCTTTGAAGATACACCATGAGGTGTTAATACCCTGCATTTCCGACAGTGCATGTAGGCACATGACTGGCTCTGAGCATAATGCCTTGCATATCATAGAATCATAGATCTGAAAGTTGGAAGGCACTTTAAGGGCCATCTACAAAGAGTGAGTCTTAATTTTTTAATAATGGATAAAATAATAATAATTGGTATCAATAATTCTCACCTGGTGGTGGTGGTGATGGTGGTGTATATATGTGTGGATGTGGGAAGGAAAAGAGAGAGGAGAGAGAGAGAGAGAGAGACAGAGATGAAAGCAGAATGGGAGGCATGTGTACTTTGAATAATTCTCCAGTAAATTCTGATATATCTTCAAAGATACATCTTCTGATGTATCTTCAAAGAACTTTTATTTCTCTCATATTGAAATAAAATTGACCGACAACTGATTGACTCCCCAAACAGTGTCACTCCTATTCACTGTACTCCTTTTCTTTAGTATTCAGGATGAGGAAGGCCCCCAAATCTATAACAAACTGAATCCTAAAACAAAGGTTTCATTCCGTTCTCCAGTGTCCATTTTGAGACATAGGAGAGTGGACTCAGATGTTCTGAAACTTCATAGAATAGAAAGGTTTCTGAGGAACTAGCCTTCCTTTAACTAGAAAATTCAATTAACAAGAACATTCCATTCCCCATATGCTCCTATTAATTGTTGTTTTACTGTGCCACAGGGAAAAAGTGAATGGGTTATGCTGGGAAAAAGGAACGAGCAGTGAAAAGTCTGAGTGTCCCAAGGGTTTTGAGGATAAATTATCTGATTAAGATTGAGACTCATTCTTCTTGCTTAAGATTTTTATTGACTTTGAATTCAAATCAAATGTCTCACATGAGTTCCTCACATCAGAGTAACGTGGTTGCGAATAACCAATGGTGAATTTCCAGCTACATCTTGTCAGATTTCCTTGGTTATATTGGGCTGGTCAACTTTCCCATTTATTTCCTTGATACCATTTAGGGCCCAAAGTCCTATGGTTCTTTCTTTTTTCTTTTTTTTT
>NW_006921700.1:910012-913263 GCF_000298275.1 Orycteropus afer afer | reverse complement strand
TATCTCGTTGTTGTTTTGATTTGCATCTCTCTAATAGCTAATGATCGTGAGCATTTCTTCATATGTTTGTTGGCCGCTTGAATATCCTCCTTGGTGAAGTCCTATGGTTCTTTAACTCACCTACCATTTAGACTCAACAGATCTTTGTGTAATTACAACCTCATTTTATTTGAATAGCTTTCTTCTTAAGCAAAGAAAGAAAGAGGTAAAAATGTCTAAACCCTTCTGAGTCAACCTCTCACCCGCACATGTGTTTTGTGCTCTTGTGGTTATTTTAGAACAGAACTTTCCATGGGAAAGAACAGTGAAAACAAACGTCCAGCAAAGATGCCTGGGGGGATCATTTTAGAGCAGTGAGAACTGAGTCTTGGATGTCACCAAAGCTGGAGGTGCGCCAAGGTGTAAACTGTCCAATAGCCATCTGCTGTGTTGTCAGGTCGCAGCTTCAGCTTTGTGGAGAAACCAGTTAACCAGCAGCTGGCAAATGGATTCTGACTCATGGTGACCCCATGTGTGTCAGAGGAGAACTGGGCTCCGCAGGGTTTGCAGCGGCTGAGTTTTTTGGAAGTGTATTGCCTGGTGTTTCTTCCTCTAAGATGCCTCCAAGATGATTCTAACTTGCAATCTTTTGAGTAGTAACCTAGCACGTTAACAATTTGTATTATCCAGGGATTTCTTTGAGGAGAAAAGATTCAGAATAATAAAATCACCTATCCCTGGTGGTGCAATGGTTGAGTGCTAGGTTGTTAACTGACAGGTCAGTGATTCAAACCCTTCAACAGTTCTGTGGGAGGAAGATATGGCAATCTGCTTCTGAAAGATTACAGCCTTGGAAACCCTCTGGGGCAGTGCAGTTCTACTCTGTCTTATCGGGTGGCTAAGAGTCAGAATTGACTTGACAGCAATGTTTTTTTTTTTTTTTAAAGCACCAACTAAGGAGCTCTGACCACATTGCCTAAGGCATCTGTCTGCTGACCAGAAGGTTAGTGGTTCAAACCCACCAGCTACTCTGCAATAAGAAGATGGGGCAATCTACTTCTGTAAAGATTTATTACCTTATAAACCCAGTGTGGGTTGCTATGAGTCAGAATTGATGGTGAGTTTGTTTTTTGTTTGATAGCACCAACTGCCAATATTCTTTGTGCACTTGCTATGTGCTAAGCTTGGCTGTTAAGTGGTGGAAGGAGCATTCGAACACAGGTTTCTCTAGCTCTGCATCCCATGTGGAAGTCACCCTGCTACACTGCCTTCTGAATGGGCTTCCATCAGAGCTGGGATGTTCTGTGAGCCTCACTTCCAAGAATACACGCTTAAGTTTTCTCAGCTGAGACACCTGAGAAGGGAATCTGGATTTGGAGACTGTAAAGTTGCAGCGAAGAAGAGAGGAGGAACAAAGAGCGGGATAAAGAAAAGTTTTATTCTGCGCTCCGGGCAGGTTCACAGGACCCTGAGAGGGGCCAGAGAAGTTGTGCTGCCCGGATGCGAGGGAGAGGTTTATATAGTTGCAATGTCTCCCTCCCCAGCGGACCTGAGTGGAAGCAGAAGGAATAAGGCGGGAACCAATCAGGTGGAAGCACTTCATTAGCATAATATGGGGAAATTGTTGGTTTCTTTCTATAACCATTTTAAGGGAGGGGGGAGGGCCTGTGCTGGTTCCAGGAACAAAGGGGTATCTGCATCCGGGTTCGACATGGGCTGTGGTTAGGTTCTTTCCTGATTGGCCAGTTTGTAATTTCTTCTTGCATGATTGGCCAGTTTGTAATTTCTTCTTGCTCAATCCTTTTCCCACCTGACTTGCCGTGTTCCCACCTGACAGAGACTATATAAGAACTTTAGTAAACTTAACATCTCCCCTCTAATAACTTTGTTGCCCCTTGTCTGTTTTCAACATAGAAATTAAGAGTAGAGAAAAGTTTGTATTGGGAAGGGTTTGTATGCTTGTTTTTTGAGTGTAGGAGAGGGAAGGCAGCTTCCGTGTCTGCAGCCAGGATGGGGGAAGAAAACTAGAGTAGAGTGGGTGGGAATGGCCATGAGAACAGGGCAGGAAGGCGTGGAGGATGTGGACTGACTCCTCCATGTTCCAAGGACCAGAGAGCTTGGATGTAGCTCTGGGCCTAAACCAGGACCCATGGCAGTAGCTGTGAGTGCATGGCCATCTTCATGGGCATGGAGCCTGTGCAACCACAAGCTTAGAAGAACTCTTCACTTAGTTTTTGGCTCTGCTGTCACAGCCTTGAAATTCTTAATACTTTTTGACCTCATGTCTTTATTTCACACTTGTTGAGGCCCCAGCTCATGGGAGCATCATGCACAATGCAATTAAACTGTTGTGATTTGTAGGGTTTTCATTGACTGGTTTTCAGAAGTAGCTTGCTAGGTCTTTCTTCCTAGTCCATCTTAGTATGGAAGCTCTGCTGGAATCTGCTCGTGGTTATAGCAGCACACAGAGCTCCGGTGGCAGATAGGAGGTGGCTGTGTAGGAGGTGCATTGGTCGATAGCCAAACTTGAATCTCCCCCATGGAAGGCAAAATTTCTACCACTGAAGCACCGCTGTCCTCCGTATTTTACACTGGGACCTGCTAATTATGTATATGTAGCTAGTCCTGACTAGGAAGTTTCCAAACATCTTATTTATCCTACAGTGCCCATCACTGGGGAGCTCTGGTAGCATAGTTCCTAAGGCACTTTACTGCTAACCAGAAGGATGGCGGTTCAAACACAACCAGCCATGCCTCGGAAGGAAGGAAGGTTGGGTAATTTACTTCTATTGTGATACCACCTCCTCGGAAACCCAAGGAAGGGTTGCTATGAGTGGTCTGACTTGATGGCACATAAAAACACCAACAACTGCCCATCAATGGCCACCCACTGGTGGAAATTCAGAGGTGCTTTCAGCCCTCTTAGCTTCAAAGTACCTTCCCATCAGGGGTAGGAAGCAAAAGCAGTTAAGGTTTAAAATGCAGATTCCTCTGGGAGAAAGAGAGAGTGGTGCTTTAAATTCCTACAAAAGTTTGAAGAACCAAATGTAGCTCTTTCTTGGGAGCAGGTTTTAATAGGGGAGGAAAGAGATTGATAGCTCAACTGTACCTGGCACTTAAGACAGGGACGAATGTTTGACATGGAGGAGAGACAGGTAGTACCAGCCAAGGGGAATGGACCAAAAGTAGAAGTTTCTATATTAAGGACTTTAGTGGGTTTCATAGTTTTTCTGAGAACTCCTCTTATATTCAACTAAAAAAAAAAAAAAAAA
>NW_006921700.1:901370-908846 GCF_000298275.1 Orycteropus afer afer | reverse complement strand
GTACCTCTCTATGTCTTTCTCTTGGCTTGGCCATCTTTTGTATAATGGAGTAATGATAGAGAACTTAAAGGGTTAAAATAAGATTAAATGATCCCACATGTAGGAAACAACTGCACAGTGCTGAGCATGGGCCATGCCCTCAGCAAATGCCCAGATAACAGGAAAGGCTCATGTATGTATCTGGGTATTTCGGGCCAATATCTACTATTGAGGGGCAAGTGTAGTTTCTGTACGGATTAGCAGGTCCGGTACATGATGATACTGACATTGCCAACAACTCCTTGGAGAGCTTGAAGGCAGAGCTTCCTATGACATCTTTGTTCCAGCTGACGAAGAGATATTTTTTAGGTTGTAAGGGTTTCTGGAAGGAGCCCTAGTGGTATAGGGTTAAGCACTCACTGGTAATCAAAAGTTCAGCAGCTCGAACCTACCAGCCACTCTGCTGGAGGAAAATGGCAACAATCTGCTTCCGGAGAAATTTACAGCCTTGTAAACACTGTGGGGAAGTTCTACTCAGTCCCATATGGTCTCTATGCATTCAACTTTACAGCAGTGGGTTTCCTTTGTTTTGGTTGAAGAGTTCCTGGAGGACTTCTGTCAAATTCTTGTAGATGCTCAGGAGGAGAAAGATGTGGTCATTTGCTTCCGTAAAGATTTACAGTGTTTGGAACCCTATGGATCAGGGCAGTTGTACTCTATCCTATAGGGTCGCTATGAATTGGAATCCACTTGATGACTGTTTGGTTTGTTTTTGATTTGGATGGCTTCTATCAAATTCCTGTAGAAGCCAGTGTGATTCTCAATAGATTCAGTGGGCTTAATTTAACCCATGTCAGCATTGCCCTTGGGCATCTGGTTCTTTGATCCACCTGTGTTATACTGGCTATTGGACTTGGGCTTGTGTGTATGCGTGCATGTGTGCACATGCATCAACTTTGTTCTTTTATTATTTATTCCCCAAATCTTTTATTTGGATATCACTCACTCACTGGCATCCAATCTATTCTGACTCATAGTGACCCCCATTGGGTTTGTTGTTGTTGTTGTTATGTGCCGTGGAGTCAGACCTGACTCATAGCGACCCGTCCTTGAGTTTCTGAGGCTGTATCACTATGGAAGTAGATTGCCCCATCTTCCTTCCAAGGAATGGCTGGTGGGTTTGAACCACCAGCCTTCTGGCTAGCAGTCAAGTGCCTTAGGCACTATGCTACCAGAGCTCCATTGGGTTTACAAGGTGCTAAATCTTTGTGGAAGTAGATTGTCCCATCTTCCTCTGCAGAGCAGCTGGTGGGTTTGAAGCACCAATCTTCTGGTTAGCAGTCAAATGCCTTAGGAATTTTGCAACCCAAAACCAAAAACCAGAGCTCCTTTATTTGGATATGGTCAAAGAAAGGGGGAAAAAAAAAAGACATAATAGATTTCATGTTCTTTTACAAACATATTTTCTTGCAAGCATGTTCCTTATTTTACTATTTATAATTTTCTACAGGAGTAGTACTTTAATATAAGACATGTAAGGTAGATAAACAGGCCCTTTGTGAGCTTCACCCTCATCAGCCTCCCTTAGACTGGGGGTGCCGAGGGGTATTTTTGAATAGTACATTCCTCCTGTTTAAAAGTTACATTTTGGCTCATTTCTCAGCTAACACTGGACTAGAACTTATATGTTATGTGCGTTCAAATAAAAACCAAACTCAAAACAAATAGAAATTGTTCCATTTTTTTGAGTTCGTATTTTCACTTAAAAATTATATAAATAATCAATATTTGTTGTTAAAATATTAGAAAGCACAAATTAGCAAAAAAAGAAAGAAATAGGAACAAAAGAAATCTTATGATTTCTGCCCTTCTGTTAACTCCACTTCATCTGTGTGTGAAAATGGCATGGTGGGGCTGTCTGACCCTCTCTAACTTCACAAGGGAAAAGAGCATCAGAATCAACGGCCCATGGCTAATTCCTATGAAGCAGAGATCAGACTTACCCTCTCTCTCCAACCTTTCCACCATCCTGACACCAGCATCCCTCTTATATTCCACTCTCTGCTGCATTTGATAATTCATTGTGATGGCCACACAGAACTCACAGTTATGGGGGTTATTAGGAAAGTGGTAGGTGACAATTAAGGCTCAGGAATGACTCAGAAATAACAGGAACAACTAAGAATACAGTTCTTGATCAGGACAGCTTCTTCTTGCCCTCTGCTGCTAGGCCCTGCTCAGGGCCGTCTCTGACAAGTGTTATAACTCTTAGCTCTGTAGGTCAACAAGCCCCACTGCCCCTTGGCAGCCATCTCTCACTGGTTTTCTGGTTCTTGCCATCTTGTGCCACGATCACTCTTGGTAATGTTGCACTCCTGTCTTCCCCTGTCTTCTGTCTCCCGGGTCTAGGAGGCTGTCAATGCAGGGACCCCAGGTCCAAAAGATGTGCTCTGCTCCTGTCTCTACTTCTTGGTTATAGTGAAGTCCTCCTCCTTCAGCCTCTGGGATGGCTCATGTTAAGCCTAGCAGGATGGCAAAACAGACCAATTCCCCTCATTAGGGTTCCATACACCTTATTTGCATGGTCCCACCCCCACAAATGTACCATGCACCTTATTTGCATTATTAGCAAGCTGTCCCATCCCTTTGGTGGGCCACAGGCACCTCATTTGCTAATCATTTGGTAGGAGTTACAAGGACTATGGCTAGAAGTGCAATATTAAGTAATTCACTTCACTGCAGTATGTGTGTGTAGGAGCTCTGGTAGTGTGGTGCCTGAGGCACTTGACTGCTAACCAGAAGGCTGGTGGTTCAAACCCACCAGCCACTCCTCAGAAGGAAGATGGGGTAATCTACTTCCGTAGTGATACCGCCTCGGGAACCCAAGGAGGGATCTCTATGAGTTGGGTCCGACTCGATGGCACATAACAACAACAACAACAAATATGTGTGTGTGTATCTCCAAAATGGGATTATAGTAGAAATTCTGTTTTAATACCTGCTTTTTAATGATTACCAGTGATTAATGATTAACATTTCTTATCATTTTGCATACAGGCTTTCTCATAATACAATCTTTATGCTTCTCTTAGCCTCAGCTCCATATGACAGTTTACAGTTTTAATAGTTATAGTTTATACTATCCATTGGCAATTTATTTCAAATTCTTGAAAGAGAACTTTAATTGACTAACCTGATAAATATCACTTTCCTCTTTTTCTATGAGTGCTTTGTGATGGGCCCCTGGTAGCATGTTGATATGCTATTTTTAGGTCAGGTGATCAGCCTTGACCATCAGAATTGGCTGGGCATGAGGACGGACTGGGGCAGGAAAGATTACCTTTTCTTCATTTGTCTTTGACTTTCTACTGGTGTTTAGCCTTGCTCTCTTTCTTATTTCCTTCTGAGATTCTGATGACAACAATGTTAAACCTTTAGTTTTAGTCCTATAGGTCCCTGAGGCTTTGTTCTTTCTTTCTTTCATTTTTTTTAAAGTCTATTTTCCCTCTGTTGCTCAAATTGGGAAATTTCTCTCATTCTATCTTCCATTCAGATAGTCCCTGGGTGGCACTTGCAGTTAAGTGCTCGACTACTGTGGTGGTTCAGGTTGCGTGTCAACTTGGCTGGGCCACTATTTTGAGTGCTCAGCAGCTGGGTGTAGATATTTCTCATGATGAGATTGTAATCAGCCCCATGGTAGAATTTGCTGTGAGCAGCTAAGTAGTGGCCTATTTAGCTTCAAGTATATAAAGAGACGCTTTGAGGAAAGTTTCTGGGATATCGGCATATCTGGATCTTGGATTTGGCCAACGCTTCATCTCCAGTTCCTGGACTTGAACCAGTGGCCCGCCACATTGCCTACCAATCTTGGGATTGTGCCATTTTACCTGTTGACCTTGGTTTTGTCAGCCTTAGGAGCTAGCAGCTGCCTGAGCTAGGAGATTCCTCTAGTTCTAGTGGGCCTGGAATAAGAGGCAAAGCTGAAGCTCAAAGTTGAGGGGCTTTTACCTAGCCCTAAAGCCAGCACTCTGAATTTGCCCTTTTAACCTCTTAAACTGTAAGAGAATAAATTCCTGTTTGTTAAGCCATTTACTTGTGGTTTTTCTGTTGTAGCATCTTTAGAGAAGCAAGACAATTACTAACTGATAAGTTGGCAATTTGAACTCATCCAAAGGCTCCTCAGAAGACAGACCTGGAGATCTGCTTCTGAAAGGTCACAGTATTGGAAACACTATGCAGCAGTTCTCCTGTGCACACAGTGGGTTGCCATAGTTCAGAATCTATACTATGGCATCTGGTTTGGTATTTTGGGTTTGGTGTTGCAACTTTTTCTGTGTTGTTTTTAACATGCTTATTGTCTTAATCTTTTCTGTCCTTTTGGGTGGCCCTCTCCTCACCCTTTGGCTAGGAGAGCAGGCTTTTCTGTGTTTATCCACTGGTGTTTCTGGGTTGTCAGTTCCCCAGCACCCAGTCCAGGATTTATGAAAACAAAACAAAACAAAAACAACCCAGGGAATGGACCACCAGTGATTCTTTGAGTGTCAAGCTCCCTAGCTTGTCTTCTTTCTACCTTTCAGTTTTATGTTTGTTTTATATCTGATGTCTAGGATTTTCAACTGCATTCAGACAGAAGACTAGGAAAGTATGTCTCCCCCATCTTTTTGGAAGGTGAAGTCTCTTTGATGCTGTTTATATGATGTAATAAGTATTTCTTTTTTAGAATTAAGTCAATTTTTTTTTCTTTGATACCCTTCCCTTCCTAAAGATTATATAAATATTCATCTACATTTTCTTATAATTCTTTCATAGTCTCATATTTTACATTTAAATCTTCAAACAAGTCTTTATCAAAGTCTGGGCCATCACCGCAGATTTTAGGGCCCACCTGAGAATTAGAATCTCAAGCATCCCCTTTTACCAAACCCTCCAGATGATTAAATATATTCTAAAATTTGAGATCTAGTGCATTATCCATTAAAAAAAAAATTGTTGTAAGGCAGAACTCTCTCCTATTTTTTCCTAAATGGTTAGCCAATTGTCCTAAAATAATTCACTAAATTATTCTCTTTTCTTCACTGATTGAAAGTTCTGCCATAACCACATATTAAATTTGTATATAAATATAAATACTTGGGTCTGTTTCCAGACGTTCTATTCTGCTTCATTGATCTGTCTGACTATTCTGGCACCAGTAACCTAACTTTTAAAAATTGCTGTAACACAAGTCTGTGTGCAGTTCTGACTGTTGGCCTGCACCAGTCTCTAAAAGCCTCATAAGGAACCATTTGCCAGGAGAGAATTAGATGACTCATATATGAAGATGCTTTGTAAATTGTAAAGCTCTCTGGCCTCTCAACCCACCTCTGACACCAGCACTTCCTAAAACACTGATCTCATCGTGTCCCTTCCTGACTCCAAAATCTTACTCATAAAATGAAGCTCATTATCTTGGCATTCAAGGCCCTTCCTCCACAACCTGTTCTCCATTTACTTTTTCAATGTGACCTCCCACTTGTCATCAATAAAATCCTCTTCATGAATCAAGCTTATCTATGATCTGTTTTTCCAGACTTGTCTGCCACTCTTCTTGCATTTTGTCTTGTTGTTATTTCCACCTTGAAGTGCATTCTCTTAAATTGCTTACTATCCTCCAAGACCATAACCCTTCCTGAAGGACTATCCTTCCAGAAGCTTTTTATTTTATTTTATTTAAATTTCCAGCTTACGTGACTGCTCCTTGCGCTCATAGCACTCACTTTACATTTAGCACACGCTGATTTCGGACAATTCTCACATGAGGACATTACTTTGTTATTGATCTTTTCTGTAGAGTGTATGACATCATATGCAATACCCTTACATACAGAAGTTTTGTATTTTTCTTCTATGTGTGCCCCTGTGGTCCCCTAGAAAATTGTGATGCACGTGGTAGACATTTACTCAATAAACATTTATTGGCTAAGTAAAGGAAGCATAATACTAGATCTCAAAGAATGTTTGAGTACTTCAAACCCAGATGGAGGTTTCCTCTATTTTCTGGCATGTGTTCAGTTCAGAGCAAAGTCATGGTAAACTGTGAGACAATGACAGTTGCCATTGTCCAAAGGAAATGGACATTTGATGAGGGCATGATCCCTGCCTAGCTCTTTGCTGGGGGACCATTTCATCCTCACTTTAACCCTTAGCACTCTCTCCTATTATCTTCATTACGAAAAAGATGATCAAGACTCAGAGTTAAAAAAGGTTTTGGGAACTAAAATTTAAATCAAGAAAGATATTGAAGATAGCAGATTTTATCCTTTTTTTTTTTTTTTTTTTTATGTTACATGTAAGAGGAGGGCTCAGGAAAACATTAAACCCACAAAAGTCTGTTGTGGACAGCTGCTACATTTGTCCTCTGGAATGGTTGTCCTGGGTTGGGGGCTGTGGTAGCGCAATGCCTAAGGCATTTGACTGCTAAGCAGAAGGCTGGCAGTTCAAACCCACCAGCCACTCCTCGGAAGGAAGGTTGGGCAATCTACTTCCGTAGTGATACTACCTCGGCAACCCAAGGAGGGGTCGCTATGAGTCAGTCCGACTTGATGGCACACAACAACAACAACAATAACAACAACCCCGAAACCCAAGTTCAGAGGCATCCCTGCTGTATATTCATCTGCAAAACAATGATCTCATGGGGACACAATGGTCCTGTGCAGAAATGTAGAAACTCACACATTTCTTCTTTAGGTCCTTTCAAAAATCTCCTTGCAGCTTAGGATGATCTCTAGGACAGAAAAGAGGGTATTTTAGAGATGCTCTGCCCAGAGTCCCCTCAAAAGTCATTTACCCTTGATGCCCAAGTAGTTTTGTTTTTTTTTAAAAATCATTTTAATCAATTTTCCATGACAACAGCTAATTGGCCTGACTTAAGGGGACACAGTGATGAGCCGGGCCGATCAGGTTCTTGGTCTCATGAATGTTGTTGTTGTTGTTTGCTGTCGAGTCAGCCCCGACTCATAGCGACCCCTCCTTGGGTTTCCGAGGCAGTATCACTACGGAAGTAGGATAGCCCAACCTTCCTTCCGAGGAGTGGCTGGTGGGTTTGAACCGCCAGCCTTCTGGTTAGCAGTCAAGTGCCTTAGGCACTATCCTACCAGAGCTCCTCAGTCTCACGAATAGGAACTAAGAAACAGAAAGAACAGTTGCCAATTGAATGTGGTGTGGTAGCTGAAAGATTATGCAGGATGGGCTAGGGAAGCTGAGAAGTCACAGGGAAGCAGAAGCATTGAGAATGGGGAGTAAAAGAGAGAATGAGCCTGAGAACGAATGAGAACAAGTCTTCCAGCAAAAGGATGGCGAGACTATTGACATATCTGATAAAGGACTTACCTCCAAAATCTATGTTGTTGTTGTTGTTGTGTGCCGTCGAGTCAGACACAACTCATAGCGACCCCTCCTTGGGTTTCTGAGGCAGGATCACTACAGAAGTAGATTGCCCCATCTTCCTTCTGAGGA
>NW_006921700.1:882794-901050 GCF_000298275.1 Orycteropus afer afer | reverse complement strand
TAATGCCTCGGAAACCCAAGGAGGGGTCCAACTTGATGGCAGTGAGTTTGGTTTTTTGGTTTGGAGTGATAATGATTCTGGAAATACACTTTATTCAAGCTCCTTCCTTCCCAGTACTGCATCTCCTCAATACCTGTCCTTCAGTGCTCATGAGATCATTTGAGCCTAATAAGAAACCCCACTATTCTTACTTTTTTTGACCAAGCTTGAGGGAGGAGAAGGCTCATTTTATAGAAATTGCTGTTAGCTTCCCCCACATAGTGATCCAGTGCACAATGGAATAAAACACTGCCCAGTTCTGCACCATCTGTGTGATCAAGTGGGGATGAGACTTCTGTGATTCATAGGGTTTTCAGTAGCTGGTGTTTGGAAGTGTATCACCAAATCTTTCTTTCTAGTCTCTTTTAGTCTGGAAGCTTCACTGAAACCTGTTCAGCATCATTGCTGTCAGGTGCTGTCAAGTTGCTTCTGACTCATAGCTACCCTATGTACAACAGAATGAAACACTGCCTGGTCATGTGCCATCCTTACAATCCTATGTTTGAGCTCATTGTTGCAGCCTCTGTGTCAATTCACTTTGTTGAGGGTCTTTCTCTTTTTCATTGACTATCTACTAGTGGTGTAGTGCCTAAGGCATTTGACTGCTAACCAGAAGGCTGGTGGTTCAAACCCACCAGCCACTCCTCAGAAGGAAGACTGGGCAATCTACTTCCATAGAGATTGTTTTTTTAGGTGCTGTTGAGTCGGTTCCAACTCATTGCAACCCCGTGCACAGCAGAATGAAACACTGCCCGATCCCGCGCTAGCTCCATGATCCCTGCTATACTTGAGCCCATCATTGCAGCGACCGTGTCAATCCATCTCGTTGAAGGCCTTCCCCTCTTTCGTCGACTCTCCACCTTCCCAAGCATCACATCCTTCTCCAGGGGATGGTCCCTTCTGATAACATGACAAAAGTAGGTGAGACAAAGTCTGGCCATTCTCGTTTCTAAGGAGCATTTTGGCTGCACTTCCTTCTGGACAGATCTGTTAGTTCTTTTAGCAGTTCATGGTACTTTCAGCATTCTTTGCCAGCACCACAACTCTAAAGCATCAACTCTTCTTTGGTCTTCCTTACTCATTATCCAGCTCTCACATGCATACAAGGCGACTGGAAATATCATGGCTTGTGTCAGGCACACCTCAGTCCTCAAAGAGACATCCCTGCTCCTCAGCACTTGAAAGAGCTCCTTCGCGGCTGACCTGCCCAGTGCTACACGTCGTCTAATGTCCTGACTGCTGCTTCTATTGGCATCCGTAGAGATACCGCCCCAGAAACCCAAAGAGGGGTCACTAGAAGTGAGATATGACTCCACAGCAGTGAGTTTGGTTTTTTGGTTTTATCTATTTCACCAAGCATGATAGCCTTCTCCAGGAACTGGTCCCTCCTGACAATGTGACCAAAGTACAAAAGATGAAGTCTCACCATCCTCACTTCTGAGGAGGATTCTGGCTGTACTTCATGCAAGACAGATTGGTTTGTTGTTCTGGAAGTGCATGGTATATTCAAAATTCTTCACTAACACGATAATTCAAATCCATCAATTCTTCTTCAGTCTTCCTTATTCATTGTCAAGTTTTCACATGCATATGAGGTGATTGAAAACACCATGGCTTGGGTCAGATGCACCTTAGTCTTCAAAGTGATATCTTTGCTTCTTAACACTATAAAGCATTCTTTTTGCAGTAGATTTGCCCAGTGTAAGATGTCATCTGATTTCATGACTACTGCTTCCATGGGCATTGATTGTGGATTCAAGTAAAATGAAATCCTTGACAACTGCCAATCTTTTTCCTGGTTATCATGATGTTGCTTATTGGTCCAGTTGTGAAGTTCTTTGTTTTCTTTTCATTGATGTGTGATCTACACTGAGGACTGTAGTCTTTGATCTTCTTCAATAAGTACTTCAAGTCTTTTTCCATTTCAAGAAGCGAGGTTGTGTCTTTTTCATATTTCAGGTTATTAATGAGCCTTCCTCCAATCCTGATGCCATGTTCTTCTTCATAAAGTACAGACTAGTTGCTTAGCATATAGATTGAATAAGTACAAAGAATACAACACTGATACACACCATTCCTGATTTTAAACTATGCAGTAACTGCTAGTTCTGTTTGAACTACTACCTCTTTGTCTAAGTACAGGTTCCTCATGAGAATGATTAAGTGTTCTCAATGCCTATTCTTTGCAATATTACCCATAATTTCCACACAGTCATTGCCTTTGCATAGTTATTAAAACTCAGGTAAACATCTTTCTGGTATTCTTTGCTTTCAGCCACAATCCATTTGACATCAGAAATTACATCCTTTGTTCCATATCCTCTTCTGAATCTGTCTTGAATTTTTGAGTTTTCCCTGTCAATGTACTGCTGCAATCATTTTTAAATTATTTTCAGGAAAATTTTACTTGCTTATAATATTAATGGTATTGTTTGATAATTTCCACATTCTGTTGGATCATCTTTCTTTGGAATGGGCACAAACATGGATCTCTTGCAGTCTTTTGGCCAGGTACTTATTTTCTAAATTTCTTAGCATAGGTAAGTGAGGGCTCCTAGCACTGCAACCATTTGTTGGAACATCTCAGTTGGTATTCTTTCATTTCCTGGAGTCTTGTGTTTTGCCAGTTCCTTCAGTGCAGCTTTGCCTTCTTTCTTCAATACCATCAATTCTCGATCATATGTTACCTCCTGAAATGGCTGAATGTTGATCAATTTTTTTTGGTACAGTGACTCTGTGTATTCCTTTCATCTTCTTTTGATGCTTCCTGCATCGTTCAATATTTTGCCCACAGAATCCTTCAATATTGCAACTCAAGTCTTGAATTTTTCTTCACTTCCTTCAACTTAAGAAATGCCGAGCCTGTTCTCCCCTTTTGGTTTTCTAACTCCAGTTCTTTGCACATTTTATTATAATACTTTACTTTGTTTTCTTGTGCTGGCCTTTGAAATCTTCTGTTCAGCTCTTTTACTTCATCATTTCTTCCACTTGCTTTAGCTAATTTCTGTTCAAAAGCAAGTTTCTTCTGACGTCCATTTTGGTCTTTTCTTTCTTCCCTGTCTTTTTAATGACCTTTTGTTCCTTTGTTATGGCATTCTTGATGTCATCCTACAACTCGTCTGGTCTTTGGTCATTGGTGTTCAACGTATCAGTCCATTCTTGAGATGCCTTCTAAATTCAGGTGGGATATAATTAATGTCATATTTAGACCCTTATGGGCTTGTTTTAATTTTCTTCAGTTTCAACTTGAACTAGCATGTGAACAATTGAAATTCTGATGCATAGTCAGCTCCTGGCCTTGTTCTGATTGATGATATTGAGCTTCTCCATCATCTCTTTTGACAGATGTAGTCAATTTGATCCCTGTGTACTCCTTCTGGAGGTCCATGTGAATTGTCACTGTTTACACTGTTGTAAAAAGTGTTAGCAATGAATAAGTTGTTGATCTTGCATAATTCTATCATGGATCTCCAGTGTTATTTCTATCACCAAGGCCAAATTTTCCAACTACTGATCATTCTTCTTTCTTTCCAACTTTTACTTCCAGTCAGCAATAATTATCAATGCATCTTGTTTGCAGAGTAGAACTGCTCCATAGGATTT
This sequence comes from Orycteropus afer afer, assembly GCF_000298275.1. NCBI lineage: Eukaryota > Metazoa > Chordata > Mammalia > Tubulidentata > Orycteropodidae > Orycteropus > Orycteropus afer. Next base: position 897,408 of record NW_006921700.1, on the reverse strand, counting down.
TAAAGTGGTAACCTTTTGGAAGCAGACTTCCATGCTCCTGACTAGATTTGAACCACTGACCTTTATGCTTGTCATCCAAATTAACCTGGATAAAATAGATACTACGGTGAAGATAGGAGCTCTGGTAGCGTAGTGCCTAAGGCACTTGACTGCTAACCAGAAGGCAGGTGGTTCAAACCCACCAGCCACTCCTTGGAAGGAAGGTTGGGCAATCTCCTTCTGTAGTGATACTGCCTCGGAAACCAAAGGGGAGGTCATTAGGAGTTGGGTCCGACTGACGGCACATAACAACAACAACAACTACGGTGAATGGACATCAGTTGTGTTTCTGTCTGGAGACTATGTTTTTAAATTGTAGCAGGAATCACATAAGTTAGAAGAGCTGATTGGACTTTTTAAAAAAAATATTGCTCTCAACAAGATTGTTAGCTTTTATAACATTTTATCATAACATACATAAAATTAAAAAAATAGTGGAATAAGTATTCATCAATCATCTAGATTCAACTATTATTAACATTTATTCCTGTTTGCTTTATATCACACTTTTATTTGTTGCTGAGCCATTTTAAAGTAGATTATAGACATCACAACACATAACTCCTAAATACTTCAGCATGCATCACCCCCTCCAAAAAAAAACAATTTTCCTGCATAAGCACAATGCCATTATCTCATATAACAAAATTGACAGTATTTTCTTAATATCATTAATGACCTCCTCACATTGAAATGTTTCCAATTGTCTTCAGAATGCCTTTTATAGATATTTGTTTGCAAACCAGAGAGGTATGACATTATATTGGATTGTTATATCTGCCAAATCTCACTTAATCTTGAATGGTACCTCCCCACCCCCTTTTTTTAAATGAAGATTTCAGGAATTGTAGAATGTCCCACTTACTAGATTTGTTGGTTTGTTTCTTCTTAGTATTGTTTATCTTTTTCACTCTTCCCTCTACCTTTGGTGCAATGTAAATTAAACCCTTTCAAGACCCAATTATTTTATGTTTGTTAGATTTGGTTGAAGTAAGGTTTTTCAGTAACGGAATGCATGCTGAATAACAATTGTTGTTGATTTTAGGTGCTGTCAAGTGAGTTCGTATTCGTAGTGACCTTATGTATGATAGAAGAAACACTGCCTACTTCTGTGCCATCTTCAAAGTTGTTGCTATGCCTGAGCCCGTTGTTGCATCCACTGTATCAGTTCATCTCCTTGAGGATCTCCCTCCTTTTCAAGGACCCTCTACTTTACCAGGCATGATGTAACTGGAAATGGTCCCTCCTGATAACATGTCCAAAGTACCTGAATCAAAGTCTTGCTATCTTCCCTTCTAAGGACCATTCTGTCTGTACTTCCTCCAAGGCAGATTTGTTCATTCTTCTGGTAGTCCATAGTATATTCAATGCTCTTCACCAACAATTTAATTCAAAGGTGTGAATTCTTCTTTGGTTTTCCTTTTTCATTGTCCAGCTTTCACGTGCATATGAGGTGATTGAAAATTCCATGGCTTGGGTCAGGCACATTTTAGTTTTCAAAGTAACACTTTTAAGAGGTCTTTTGTGGCAGATTTGACCAACACACTAAGTCATTTGATTTAGTGACTGCTATTACCATGACCCTTGATGAGGTCCAAGAAAATAAAATCCTTGACAACTTCAGTATATTCTCCATTTATCATGATATTGCTTATTGGTTCAGTTGTGAGGATTTTTGCCTTTTTATGTTGAGATGTAATCCATACTGAAAGCTGTAATCTTTGATCTTCATCAGTAAATGCTTCAAGTCCTCCTCATTTTCAGCAAGCAAGGTTGTGTAATCTACACATCTCAGGTTGCTAATGAATCTTCTTCCAACCCTAATGCTGTGTTCTTCTTCATATATTCCAACTTCCTGAATTATTTGCTCTGAATACAGATAGAATAAATTTTACCACAGTATGAGAACTGACAGATGAGTGGTGGCTGGATAATTTAGTCATGTAAAATTTTGTTAAGGAAGATAGATTTTGATGAATAGTATGTGGGAGAGTACATCCCCCTGGACTCTGGAGGTAGGATAGGTGGGATGAAGCATGAGAAAAAGAATTTGTTCTTAGCAAATTTATTTTATTTGTGAAACTTTTGGAAACATGGGGTAACATAAAAAGGCACTTTGATGTAACTGGAAATGGTCCCTCCTGATAACATGTCCAAAGTACCTGAATCAAAGTCTTGCTATCTTCCCTTCTAAGGACCATTCTGTCTGTACTTCCTCCAAGGCAGATTTGTTCATTCTTCTGGTAGTCCATAGTATATTCAATGCTCTTCACCAACAATGTAATTCAAAGGTGTGAATTCTTCTTTGGTTTTCCAAATGGGTGCACATTATTATTTTTCTAGTCTCCTTCTTATTAGTGCTGCATTCTTGGCATTGCTTTCTAGGTTTCTTAATAGGTAAATGCTTTCCCATCTGTTGGTGCTGTAAGTCATTTGGTATTCTGCTTACTACTGGCTTGTCACAAGGAGGGTCTTCTGAATCTGTTGATCTCCTAGCTCAAAGAAAGCTGCCTAACGGGAGGATCCTGAAGGAAAGCAGGTCACCTGCATAGTCTACTTGAAAACACCTGGTGGGGAGTGGAGGGAGTGGCTGGCAAACAAACAGAGAAGGCCCCTGTGATTTACATAAAGATAAGAATTGTGCCTTGAAAATTACATCATCACCAAAACCACAACTTCCAAATGACACACAGGAAAGCGTATACAAACTAATAAGGCTTACCTCACTGTACAAAAACAAAAAAAGATAAAACTTTCACACATTCACACCTGTGGGATGCACTTCCTCATTTAAAACCCTCTAAACAAGAGCTGTTGCATTATGGGAAATTGCAGTCAGTGTCATAAGACAAAGTGTGTGTGAACTGCTGTATGGAAAATGAATTTGCTGTGTAAACTTTCACCCAAATCACAATAAAAATAATAATTAAAAAAAAAAAAAACACCCTTTGTTGTTATGTGCCATCGAGTTGGACCTGACTCATAGCGACCCCTTCTTGGGTTTCCGAGACAGTATCACTACAGAAGTAGATTGCCCCATCTTCCTTCCAAGGAGTGGCTGGTCGGTTTGAACCACCAAACTTTTGATGAGCAGTCAGGTGCCTTGGGTACTGCACTACCAGAGCTCCCACCATGATTTGGTGCCACTGAATGTTTCATCAGTTGTAGACAGTTATAGATGCCTCTGCCCAATACCAGCACACACTGTAAGTGAAACATTAACATCCTAAGACACAAGAGAGGCAAAAATGGTAAGTGCACCATACGTGTCCCACTGATCATGAAAAGGTTAAGTCTAAAGTGTTGGTTGCATTCAAGTTAAACATTTTTGTGCTAATATTTCTTAGATAATGATGCTGTATACTATACTTTTTATTACATCACATCAGGAGGGCCATTATGTCTGGCTGTCCCATTATTTGTGATGCTGTGTTGGTTACTCTGTTAAAGACAGTGACAGACAGATCTTGCCATTGTATAAGTAAATATTCCCCTTTACAATAAGCAAATAACTGGGGTAAGATTTGGGCACCAGTTAAATATCCAGTTTTCGATTAACTTTTCATCTAATGATTTTAGTATGCTTTAGTGATCCTTTCTTGAGTGGATAAACTTTCTTAATAACTCATACTTTTTGCCACAGCAGGTGTTCTGGTTACCTAGTGCCACTGTGACAAGAATATACTACAAATGGGATGGCCTTAACAAACAGGAGTTTATTCTTCTACAATTTGGAGGCTTTAAGTCCAAGTTCAAAGTGCCAGGCTCTAGGGGCTGGGTGAAAGCCCCTCAACCTTGGAGTCCAGCTCTGCCTCCTGCTCCCAGGCCACTGGAGCTAGAGGCATTTCTTCACTCAGACACCTGCTGGATGCTGAGGCTGACAAGCCCAAGGTTGACATGTTAAAAGGCACAGTCCTGATGTTACCAACCCACACAGCAGTCCATTAATTTAAGTCCATTGTAAGTCCCAAGGTCAGCAGAACATGGCAGGCTGGAACTACTACAGCAGGTTACTAGGAAATTGAGAAGAAGAGATGTGAAGTCTCCTTTATTCAACATTATATGTGTGTTACTGTTATTGTGAATATACTTATTGTTATTTATTGCAGCTTAGCAAACCATCCCCAAGTATAGTGACTGACAACTATGTTTTAGTCTGAGTTCTAAGATATTAGAGGAGCGAAACCAGTGAAGCATAGATATAAACATATACAGAGAGATTTATTTTAAGGAAATGGTTCATGCAATTGTGGAGGTTGTCAAGTCTCAAATCCATGAGTCAATGCCAGGTTGGAGGCTTCTCCTGACTCATGTGGTAGAGGGGACAATGAACCCCAAATTAGAGGTCAGGCAGCAAGTTGCTGACTCATCTGCCAAGAACTGGAGGTGAGAGGATGATGAGGTGAATGCAAGATCAAGAGAGAGCAAGCTTTACCAGAATCTCCATGTATAATGGATACAGGTCACACCTCCAAGGAAACTCCCCTTTCAACTGATTGGCTGCTCATATCATATCATAAAATGGAGGATGATATACATAATATCTATCAAACTACTGAGAACTTGAATCAAACTTGGCCTAGCCAAGTTGACATATAATCCTAACCATCACAAACAACAATTTTTTCACTTCTCAAGGTTTTTGCAGGCCAGGGATTCAGGAAGGGCTCTGCTGGGTGGTTCTAGGTTGGGTTGGTTCTCACAGGGCTGTAGTTAGATGAGGCAGAATTGACACAATGGCACTGAGTTGGGGGATCTGGAAAAGTAGGAAACTACACTACCTAGAGGATGATCTTAGGGCTTCTCTATATGATCTCTTCATGGGTTAGTTTGGGTTTCTTCAGAGCATAGTGGTCCCAGGGTGGTAGGACCTCTTTATATGATGACTCAGAGTTCTAGAGAACCAGGTGCAAAGGGCATGATCTTTTGTAACTTAACCTTGGAAATCACATAATGTCACTGCCGTGGTACTCTACTGGTTGACTAGTGATTCGAAGGTTGAGAGCATAGAGCCCATTTCTTAATGATGGTCATGTCAAAAGTTTGTGGACATGCTTTAAAACCACCACATTTTTATTATGAAATAAACATATACACATCTACATTTACTAATATATGTATTCTTTTAAAAATCTGAGTAATTGGTTAATGATAAAGAAAATGTAACAATTAAAAGTGAGAATGAAACAAACAACAACAGGATCAGTGAAGCAGATATACAATCCACAATGTGGATTCTAGTTTCTTCCACCAAGAAACATATCCATTTCTTGACAGTGAAAGCAAAACATGAAATATTTTGGCGTTTGTAGCTCTAGTGTTTGGTAAATGGAAATTTACAAGTTTATCTTGAGAGTCACTTTTTCCCTTTGGCCCTGAATTTTAGGAAGACTATTGAATAGGTCCTTTAATTATGGCCATTGAGAAACAATAGTCAATACCTGGCTTTGGTTGCTCAAAAGATAGAGGAATGCTCTTTATGTGGACACCTGTGATATCATTCCTCTGTAAAAGCAGAGAGATGAATACCGATGTTAGCTTTCATCTCATCTCTGTGGAAAACTGAGGTATGATGTGGGTATGTCGCCTTGTGAAGATCTGACAGGATCTGGCAGCTGAGAGCTCAGGGAGCCCACAGCAGTGATTTTTCAACTTTGATTGCACTTTAGAAACATGAGGAAGGGGGTGACTCTTAAAAATCCTGGTGTGCAGACTGTTACTTAGACCAACTGAATAAAATCTCTGGGGTTGGGATCTGCACATCAGTGTTGCTTAAGCTTTCCAGGTGATTCCAACGAGCAGTCGGTGTCAAGAAGCACTGCTTTAGAGAAAATGTTACTGAACATTTTCTGAAAAGGACCACATAGTTGCTCAAATAATTTCTTTTAGAAGGCTCAACACAAGGTTAGTCACTATGAGGTGGAGGTTAAAGATGTTCTAAATGTCCAAGTTTTCCAAACTGTTGTACCACTCCATCATCTCTGACATCAACTACTTCTACTCTCTTTAGTATTCTCTTTCCCATCTTAGGGTTCTGTAATTCACTGTACCACCTCACAGGGCTTACAAACTGCCAAGAAAATGGCTCATGTGTTTATGGAGGCTGGTGAGTCTCAAATCTGTGGGTCAGGCATCAGTCTGTAGGATTGCCCTCATTCATGTGGTTGCAGGGGATGATGAACACAAATGAGCAGGTCTGACAAGCTGATGTGTCACAAGGCTGTGGAAGCTGGTGAATCCGGTCAGATAATATATACTGCTGGCTCAAGATCCAAGAACCAGAGGTCAGATGATGATGAAACAGATGTAGGATCCAGAGCAAGAGAGAAAAACTTTGCCAGAGCATTTATATATATTGGATGCAGACCATATCCTCAAGGAAACTTAAGGATGGTGACTTTAGTCAAGATATATTCCACCCTAATCTTGCTCCATTACATAACAGACAACTCACTCCAAAATGGGACCATAACCCCAAGCATAAAGACTAGGGTTTATAATATATCACAAAATGGAAGACTACCATATTAAGCAACTCATCTCACCATAATAGTAAAGAAAGATATTTCTGGCTGTGCAGGTTATACTGTCTCTGTTGCAATCACTCAGCTTGCTTTTGTAGCAGGAAATCAGTCACAGACAATACAGAAATGAATGGGCATGACTGTGTTCCAATAAAACTTTATACACACAAACAAGTGGTAAGTAGGTTTGGCCCATATACCCAAGCTTGCTGCCTTTTGATTCAGGGGAACTGTTAGTTTGCAGTTCTTCTCAACAGCATCATCCTAGTATGCAGTGCCTCAAATGTGCAGATGTGAAAGAAGAAAATATTTTTATAAGTATTGTGGCCAGAGCAAGGGCAGTTTGAGTGGTACTTTGAATTACTCTTTAATATCTCTTTTAAAAGGAGATTCACTTACAAGTTTATGTATTGGTTTGCATGGTCACCCCCACGGTTCAGTTCTCCTTTCTCTGAAATCTTTTGTCCTTTGAACATAGATGTTTAGAGTGAAGAGTGACCTTAGAGACCACTCCTCCTACGCAGAGGGTTGTGACTTACCTGAGATTGGTAGGCCAGAAAACAGAAGGCAGGACCAGAGCTCAGGCCCTGAGTTCTGGCCCCCAGGCTCATCTCCCTGTTCTCACTATTGCTCAGTTCACACTTGACTCCATTTTCCAGTGGCCTCAAACACTGTGTCCACAGAGTCCTTGCTTCTCTGGCTTTTCAAAACACTTAGTGATATGAATATTGGACCTTGGCACGGGCTTGATTTCTTTCATAATCATTTTCTCTGTTCATTTTTTCACTCTAACTGGATTGGAAATTATAAGGACAGAGTTAATGCATTGTTCTGCTTTCTCTACCTGCCCCACCAACTCCCATGTCTCACCATCGCATTTCCTTCTTCTCCAGTTCTTCAGACACCATTGAGTCGATTCCAACTCACAGCAATCCCATGTTTGTCAGAGTAGAACTGTGCTCTATATCATTTTCAATGGCTGACTTCTCAGAAGTGGATCACCAGGCCTTTCTTCCAAGGCAACTCGCAGTAGCTTTGAACCGCCAATCATTTATTTAGCAGGTAATCATGTAGCCATTTGCACCACCCAACCAAGTCCAACATCTTCTTCCTAAACTCCTTACCTGCTCTGCTTGTTAAGGCTGGTGAATCCCTTCCCTTCCCATCTCTACTCCAACTCTTCCAAAATCCTTTTTACTTCAGCTCAGAAGGCCCTGTAGTCTCCTTGTGGGTCTCTTACTAGGTTTTTACTGTCTTTTAAATGGCACGCCACACTGTGTTATTATTGTCAGTGCAGGCTTAATCCTGGGTTGGCTTCCAATTGTGTAATCTTTAGTGCAATCTCATCTGCTCTTGAAATTTTGAATTCCAGAAATACTCACATAGCTCCCTTATCTCTGCCTGACGTTATTGCAGTTGCCTACTAGCTAAAACAGTCTATTGAAAATTCTTGTCATATGTCAAAGAATTTAGTGAAGACTGCTTTATCCACATTTTGGCTCCATTTACTAAATAATTATCTGCTGGATTAATCAACCTTCTTTGCCCTTATAACATCTTCCTTTTAATTATTTCTTCTGGATCAATTCTAAATTTATGTAGAGTATTAAATCAAAAAACAAAAAAAAACCAAACACACTGCCATCAAGTCCATTTCAATTCATAGCAACCTCAATAGGTGTCCAAGATTGTAAATATTTATGGTAATACATTGCCTCATCTTATTCCTGCAGAGTAGCTAAAGGGTTTGAACTGCCAACCTTGTGGTTAGCAGCCAAATAAATGCCTTACCCACTATACCACCAGAGCTCCTTGAATTTATATGGAGTATTACATCAAAATGTGTGAAACTTGATTTTTTTGGTCTTAGTTACTGTTTTAGAAATCTACATGATTTGATTCCAGTGAGAAAAACATTGTACACATTCCTATATAAGAAAAAGCTAATTATACAAAATAATCTCATGAAATTTCTCCAATGTAATGACTGTGAGGATGGTGCAGGAATGGACAGTGATTTGTCCTGTTGTGCATAGAGGGGTGCTGTAAGTAGAAACTGACTCAATGGCACCTAACAACAACAACAACAATTTCTCACCCATTAAACCAGCCTTAATTATTAAAATAATTATTTTTATTCTTGGCAGGACTTTGGCAAAACTGGTAGCAGTGTAAACTGATATATCTTTTCTTTTTGAAAGCAATTTGGCAACACTCAAAGGGATGTTATTGGAGCCTGACATTATTTTTACAATAAAAATGCAAGGAGTACTAGACTAAATTTGAGTGTACTTAAAATGTGCAAAGAAAGTAAATAAAGCTGCTTGCAGGCAAGGATAAGGAGATGGGATGTGGGAAGTTGTAGCTCTGGGTTAGTTCAAGGATCTGTTTAGATACTCTCTGTACCTGGGTTTAGAGCTTCACACCTTCCTTCCAGGACAAGGATCAGGGCCTTTTAACTTAACTCTGAACTATTTTACTACACACATATTCTGATTGGATCAAGGACTCTCTTAACCAATGTTCTAATTGTTATGTCTTCCCACCAAAAATTTTCAGTGGAAAATAATGGCAAAGAAGGGGCAAAGCTATATAACTGGCAGGAGTGAGATTCCTCCAGTTCCTTCGGTGCTCAGAGTAGCTAGTCACTAGTTTTGCTAGCCAAGTTCCCCTCATAGAGAAGCAGAAAACCAAATCAAAGACCATGGTGGACTCAGGTATGGCTTGGTGAGTCATCTTCAACTCTTGCCCCCTGCCTAGCTGTCCTAAGGGTTTTACCCTTTTGTATAGAACCATCAAATCAGGACAAAAGTGTACTTTAAATGTTATGACTGTTTTTTTTTTTTTTTGTCCTTTCTTTTGTTCTCCCCAGCAGTAGCCAAGCCAAAAACAGTCTGGAGATTTGAGTGTTCCAATAATTGTTGTTGTTGTTATGTGCCGTAGAGTCAGACCTACTCACAGCGACCCCTCCTTGGGTTTCTGAGGCAGTATCACTACGGAAGTAGATTTTTCAACCTTCCTTCTGAGGAGTGGCTGGTGGGTTTGAACTGCCAGCCTTCTGGTTAGTAGTCCAGTGTCTTAGGCACTATGCTACCAGAGCTCCTCTGTTCCAATAATTAGCTGCCTGTATTTTATATAGTCAATCTCCAGAAAAAGGTAATGTGTTCGGTAAAGTAGAAGGTGATTGAAAGCAAAGGAAATCTTCAATAAGATGGATTAACACAATAGCCATAACAATGGACTCAAACACATCAATGATCATGAAGATTGGGCAGCATTTCAATCTGGTGCATGGAGGCTGCCATGAGTTGGAACCCATTCAATGGCAACTAACAATAGCATCAACCACCAAAACAACAACACTTCACAGAGAAATAAACAAGGATTCACATGTGGCCTGGGATCAGCCATTTAATGCACTGGTTGAATTTTGTGACTTGACTGAATTTTGCACACATTAGAAGGAGTAGGTGAAAAGCACTTGTTGTAGGACAGTTGGTAAAAGAGAGGCCTGGGCCAACACAGCATTATTCCCCAAGTTCTCTAGTAATGTCATACTGATTTCCTCAGCAAATCTGAGCAGATCAGTAGCAGGAGGAATAAGGAACTTGGTTGTGAATGAAATCCTTTCCTGTTATGAAATAAAAGGCAGTGGTGAGGCCCTGCCAATCTGGCAGCAGATATACCTTATGTAATTACCTCCCTGTCTAATATATATATATATTTTTCTGACAGAGAAGATACATCACCAGTAGATGAGGCTGAAATGAGGATATTTGTGAGATTGTCAGGAAAGCTCTGTTTTAGTTATCTATGGTGGTGAAACAAAAAATTCCCAACATAATGGCTTAAAATGACAATGACGATTTCTCACTATTTGGTGGTTCAGAGATTGGGACAGGGCTTAGCTGGGTGGTTCTTCTGTTTCTTGTGACATTGACTGGGTCACTCACGCAACTGCGTTCATGATAGGGTTCCTGGGGTAGAAGGTCCAAGACAGCCTCTCGGCCTCCAGGGCTTTCAACGTTTGACTTCCAACCTTTCCGTAGTCTACCCTGGACTTCCTCGTGGCATCACAGCTGCTTTAAGAATATAAAAGTGGAAGCTTCCAGGCTTCTTTAGGTCTGGATCCAGAACTGGTGCAGCATTGCTCCTTCCTTAATCTATTGGTCAAAACATGTCACAAGGCCACCCCATATTCCATGGCAGGGGACAAAACCACCACCTCTTGATGGGAGGAGTTGGCAACTTATCTCCTGGAGAATGAAAAGCATTGATAGGAGATGGAGTTGATGGTGTTCAAAGAGGCAATAGAGAAAAATGTCCAAAAAGGTTTTTTTCTTAAAGGAACCTATCGTTTTAATATAAATTATTAATCATTAAGTAATTAATACTTATGTTGTTATTTCAGTAAATTAAATGATGGATGTGAAGGAATTTGTGAATGGTAAAATGTAAGAAATTGAGTTCTAGCTTGATGGAAAATGCATAATTGAAAGGCTTCTGGAAAACATTAAGCTCAGAGGTCCTCATTTCACATATGGGTAACTTGTTTAAGTTTATTGTTCTTATGTTTCAAGTCGTTAAGTCTTTGTTTACTACCTTGATGAAGCAACAACTAGAAATACCTAGTGACTCTAAGTTCAGTGTTTAATCCTCTCCTCCACCTCTTGATCACGTGGATAAGTGCCCATTATGCAGCAGTTACGCCTGAAGACTATCTAACCAGCTGATTTTTTTCCCCCATAATCCAGAGTTTCTTGCTTTTGGCACTATTGATGTTTTGGGCTGGATAATTCCATGTTTTGGAGGCTGTCCTGTCCATTGCAATGTATTTATCAGTATAGTTGGCCTCTACCCACCAGAGGCCAGTAGCACTCTCCTCCCAGTTGTGACAACCAAAAAATCTCCAAACATTGCCTAATGTCCCAATTAAGACCCACTACCATAATCTAAGGTGTTGACATTCACTGAATTGCAGCTTCCTAAACTGTTTTCATAAGGCTGAAGATTGAATTATCTTCTATAGATTCCTAGACCTACTTTCCAAACCAAAAACAAGGGGACAGGTCTGATAAAAGACTTCTACCTCTTTTGAATATGCACAGATATTTAAATTTAAGTGATAAATTAAATTTATAAAATTGAAATCACATTCAATTGCATACTTTCAGGACCAGTTGCCGCTGAGTCAGCTCTGACTCACAGTGCCACTGTGTACATCAGGAGAACTATGCCCCATACTGTCCTCCACGGCTGATTTCTCAGAGGCCATTTGCTAGGCCCTTCTTCCAAGACACTCTGTGAAGACTTGAACCGCTAATTTTTCAGTGAGCAGCCAAACACTTGACTGTTTGTGTCACCCAAGGATGCCACATATACTATACAGATAATCTTTAACAAAAACAATTAGTTAAAATCCCGTTGTTTTAGAAAATCTAGGATATCTAGTTTATAAGACCTTCTTGTAAACCTAAATTCACAAATGGTGGCAAATTTCAGTTGTTATCTCTTCACCTCACTTCACCCTGGAGATCCCACTGAAGAGTTCATGTTAAATAGCAGCGTGTTCACAGAACATAAAGTGAAGCAGAGATTTGGCAAAGTGTGTAGTTGATTGGAAACAAGCAGGCCAGAAAAAATTCAGTTTAAGAACACTTCCTGATTCAAATATTATTCAGACCAGCATTTTACCCTAATCAAATTGTCAAGTATCCATTTTATATGGTATTATATCAAAAGAGGCAAAGTGTTGGATAACTTATTCTTTCCTAGTTGTTTATGCTGGAGCTCTGGTAGCATAGTGGCTAAGGCACTAGACTGCTAAGCAGAAGGCTGACGGTTCAAACCCACCAGCCACTCTTTGGAAGGAAGATGGGGCAATCTACTTCTGTAATGATACTGCCTCAGAAACCCAAGGAGGGGTCACTATGAGTCGGGTTCGACTAGAGGGCACATAACAACGACAACAACAACATAGTTGTTTATGACTCCAGAGTATGTATTACAACTCTGGATTTGATCTGACAGTTTCCATTTCCCTTTCCTATATGAATGATAGATAATATTGATGGAAGTGTTAGAGTAACATCAACAAAGAAATTAAATAATTTCAAGATTTCTTGCTTAGGAAATCTAAAGTACTACCAGAAAATACCTGGGGAAGTAAAACAAACAGTATGCCCAAATGCTTCATCCAAAAAACCCAAACCCATCACCATCAAGCTGACTTAGACTCAAAGCAACCTTGTAGGACAGAGTAGAACTGCCCTTTATGTTTTCCAAAGCTGTAAATCTTTAGGGAAGCATATTGCCTCATTTTTCTTCTGCAGAGTGGCTGGTGGGTTTAAACCACTGACTTTTTGGTTAGCAGCTGAATGCTTTAATTACTAGTCTACCAGAGATCCTTAAATTCTTCTTACAAATCTCTATTGCTCAATTAGGAGACCTGGTGGTACAAATGGTTAAATGCTTGGCTACTAACTGAAAGGTCGGTGGTTCGGATCCATTTAGTGGCTTTATAGGACACAAAACTTCGTGATCTGCTCCCATAAAGATTACAGCCTAGGAAACCCTCTGGAGCAGGTCTGCTTTGTCATGTAGGGTTTCTGTGAGTCAAAAATTGACTCAGTAGCACCCAGCAACAATTGCTCAATAGCAGCAAAAAGCCACTTAACTCACATTTATGTCTCCTTAGATACCATAAACTGACCTGCTCCCCCCAAGTATGCCAATAAATCTACACAGCTTCCCTATTTAACCTTATGTTTAAATTTGTTCTTTAATTTGCATTTTCAAGCTCTCCCACATACACAAATACCTACAATACCCCAATATGCTTACTCTGCTCATTTATTTGGAAAAGCTTCTGATGGTTTCCCCTCTGGCATTTTGAAGAACTACTAGCTGAAGATGCTAAATAACTCTCATGTCTGTGCAAGTTAATATTTCTGCCCAGTTCCTAATAAAATACAACTGAAATCTCAACCAGAAGATGTTATCTCTTGTCTGACACACACTTGACTGTGATAATGAAATGCTGCCTGCCTCACCTTTAAATTTTAAAGTTGAGATCCATGGTGAATAATTTTGTCAGTCTAGTTTTTCCCCCAACTTTTTTGTTGGATATGAATTAAAAGTTGTTTTGCCCAATCATGTGAGATAAAGACTTGAATATTTAAGATGCATTTGGTGACATCATTACACTGAAGTATTTATCATTTTAATAACATTCTTTCCCTCCAGTTAACCTCCTCTCCCATGATCATGAGATCTGATGCTTAATGTCTGTCATGATCTTCCTAACTCTGCCTCACATCTGGATAGAATTACCTTTAATTATATCCTCCAGGAGCCCAATTTTCTCTGCAGAAGAATTCTCCTACAGAGTTCCATAGTTACATAAGGATCTAGCCCATTAATTTCTCTGCTGATTTTAATTTCTCCTGAGTATCACATCTTTGGCAAAAGTATGAAATTTCACTGAGAGACTAAGATAGAAAGACAAAGACGCAACATTCCAGACCAGAAATTATTTCTATAAAGAGGCAAATCATTGTGAGCAGTGAGGACATTTGGTCCTCTAAACCAATGTGTTATTAGTCCAGCTACACAAAATAGTACATGCTCAGACTCTCAAAAATTCTAATAAGATCTATCGCACCTTTTGATTAATTTCGGGTTAGACTTTTCTGGAAGGAAGCTGAGTTTGGAAAAGGAACTCACTATCTTTGTTTCCTTAAGGGTCTTCAATTCAAAGTTGCAAAGTAAGATGTTTTTGGAGAAATGAATTGCAGGATCCATATGTCCATCTTCCTTCCGAGGAGTGGCAGGTGGGTTTGAACCACCAGCCTTCTGGTTAGCAGTCAAATGCCTTAGGCATTACACTACCAGAGCTCCTCCATATTGGGCAGATGCATATAAAGACAGGAGGAGCTTCCTTTGTGAGGATGCCAGAGATCTCCCCCTCCTCCAACTCAAGGGTGATAAAGCTTCTTCACCTCTCAATTCCAAATGACCAAAAAAAGCTTGAGACTTTTAAGACCAATACA